>NW_026889782.1:37977500-38365000 GCF_033153115.1 Saccostrea echinata | reverse complement strand
TTAGAAAAAGAAATTATTCGCTCGCAAAAACCTTATTTAAGATGATTTGTTATTTTTCCACGTGCAGGGCGACTAATACTGGGAATAAGGATTTCAACTCCGATTGAATGATTAGGGTTTAACGCTGAGTCGGCAATATTTCAGCCATATTTCGGCGGAACATTAATTCTATATGACCGGTTTTGAAAGATTTTTGGTTTCTCTGGCGGCCCCCAGTGAGCCTACTCTTTTCCGAAAACCAGAGAAACGATGTTTTGCGTGCCAAGGGGGTTGCAATCCTTGAGACGGGGCACCATTTAACGTCCCATCCGACGGACTTAAACATTTAAAAATATTTTAAAAGTTTAAAATAAAACTGTCTAATTCCCCAATTAATTATACTAAAGAGTACATGGGAAAGCAACCCTAAAGCAAATTTTTAATAAAGAGCAAAATTGTGAAAATGATGTCTTGAAAAGGCTAAATAAAGCTACTTCAAATAGCTAATTACAGTAGGTAGTTAAAGCTACTTAACTAAATGTACAGAACCTGATAAAGGGACGACCATTTGATTCTTATGGGTGGGGGGGGGGGGAGGATGGCAATTTTTTCCGAGTCATTTTATTTTCTAGTCCTCGACAGAGCACAGATTATTTATTTTCAACATTTTTGAGGTCAGATTATTTACTTCCAAAATCTGTCATTTTGCCATTTTTTAATTACTAATTCTTCATTTAATTAATGAGTGACAAGGACCTTTTTAATCACTTATGCAAACATGTAATTATTTAATTATCGGTGTTCTGTATGTCCATGTCATCAAAGCATTTCATTAATTGTTACTTGTATCACTTTTACTCATTGTCAGCACCTGTCATTTTTCCTCTTAAATACCATTGTCAAATTTAACTCGACAGTTCGGTGGCCGGGTGTATACTAATTGTACCGGCCACGTCCGACTGTTCTAACCATTTCTACCTTTCACAGATTGGAAGCTGTGGCCATATTCACCTGGTAACTGTTAATTGTTGTTCCATGTTAAACATTTCCATCGTTAGGACATGTTAATAAATTCGGAAACCATATTCCTCGTTTTATCTATGTGTTATCGGGAAGAGCTCTAGGATCACGGCTTTACTACACCCGACCCACAGCGCCACTCATTCTGTTCTCTCGCGGTCACAATTGGAACAATGAAGGTTTATTGTTAAGTTATTCCTCCCGCTGACTGAACGTATCGACTTCACTTCTGCATTACGTAATGATGCTCTCCCAACTTTAAGGGGCACGTAAAGGGTACACGTTCCTGACTGAAAATTATGTTATTTTCCTTATATTAAAAGCATTTTCATTCATGAAATATTTTTTATATATTAAATAAATAGCTATTTTTGGGATAAAAATCAAGAAATCCATACCACGAACACGAAATATACATTGTACGAGTTATCTTCAATGACTGTTTCAGGTAACAAGCTAATTTGATCCTCTTTCTTTCGAAGCAATAAACATAATTGTACTTAAAAAATCGATACAACAAAGGAAGAAATTGATTTGTCTGCAACAAGAGATCTGTTAACGCAGTTTGAGAGAAAGAAGGGTATCGTTGGTAGCGTCGGTCAACAAAATCTGGGTTCCGAAATTTTACGAGCCTATTCCTCAATGTAGCGCAACCTCTTCAGTATTTATAAAAAAATCCAGAATATCAAAATCACTATGATGTTCAAATGTTACGGTGTAAAATACGACTTTTCGGACTTTTATTAAATTACTGTGTAATTTTCGGACATTGCTTAACGCCGATAGGAATGTAGAGCGAAAAGAAGCAGTTAACTGAAATCAATAGTATTCTATTAGAAATGTTTTGTCCGATTAATGGGTGGCCGTCTATCTGAGGTTTCTCAATTAAATATTCATCTGTTGAAAAATAAAATTAAATAATGTTTCAGAAATACAAGAGCGTACCTTTTTACCGCTTGAAATATATGGTTGAAGGATGTTTACCTAGTGACGTGTGATCAACATCATTGCCTCCTTCACAGATGTCCCGTTCTCTACTGTAGGATACCAAGGATCGTCAATTTGAGGTCTCTCCATTTTGAATATTCATCTATTGAAAATAAAAGAATTAATTAAATAATGTTTCAGAAAAATAAAAGGGTATGATTTATACCTCGTACGAATTTTCTAATAATCGTTTAAAATGTTCAAGGAGATACCAAAAAGTAAGTACTGGTTTTTAAGGTTTAGTGTTGTTTACCTAGTGTCGTTTGATTAACATCATGGTCTCCCTGATCGTTGTTCCACTCCCTACTGTAGGATACCATGGTCTGTACCAGTCTGCCGGGTACCACTGACTGTTAAGGAAGGCGGAGTGACAGGCGTTAAACCAACAGCCTCCCTAGTTCTTTATTGTAACATAAAATAAAGGAACACAACTTTAATAAAATAGAAAACATTCCGGAAAATACATTATATAATAGAACCAAAGATATCATTCTCATTTATACCCCATGGTACAGTTGTTACAACAGCCGGTGCAGGGGTTGGTTTGATTTGGTGGTGGTGCTAGTATTCCACTTAATACGTTAAAATGAATTCTTAAAAAACGTTATCATTAATGAATTTTTTTTTTTCTATCTTTAACAATATATTTGCCACTTGAGGTTCTTTGATCGCAAATTTATACCCTTTACTTGGTACTTAGGGCTATTGAGCAGTGAGGGATCTTTTTCGTGCCAGCACCTACTGCAACACGGGACAACAGTTTATCCGAAGTACCTGTCTCCGCGTCTAGCGGTGGATTTGAACCCTCAACGTAAGGATCAGGTCCTTACTCTGCGAGCCTGATGTTATATAAATAAGAATTTCACATGGTTTAAGTATAGTCTGCAATAACCCTCAGTCCATGTCTGTAAATGAAATATGTTGAGATAACAAACAGTATTCCAAGCTCAAATGCCCATTCAACATTACAAAATAGGAGCGGAGCAAACACGGACCTCCAAAACATCAGAGGTGGGATCAGGTGCCATGGAGGAGTGAGCATCCCCTGCCGACCGGAAATGGAACTTCAAGGCGTACGATATTTGTACCGGACAAGTCCACTGATGAACCAGACAATGACTTGTCTATTTTTACTCTTGTGTGGTGTCTGGGTTTGTTTGAATGTTGTTTAACGTTCCTCTTGAGAATTTTTCACTCGTATGGAGACGCCACTATTTGCTGGCGGAAAGCTATACTCGGCACTCAGGGCCATTGAGCAGTAAGGGATCTTTTTTCGTGCCAGCACCTACTGCGACACGGGGCCTCGGTTTATACGGTCTCCACTTCTCACAGTGGAATTCGAACCCGCGACGTAAGGATCAACTTCTTACCCCGCGACTCTAGAGCAGACGCTCCTAACCACTGCGCCACGTGGGCGACTGTGGTGTCTGGTAAACAGCCTTTTAAAGGCCCTTCGCCTCTCCAAGTTCTTATTCGTACAGTTAATAAAATATAGTGTCTTATTTGTTGATGGATGCTAGAACCTTGGTTTATCACCAATGAAAACGTGACATTGCTCTGTCTAATTTAGTGGACCGTCTGAGAAGACATAAATCTTGCTAAATAAGACAATTCTCTTCAACTAATGATGTCACCAGGTTAAGCAGTCAACTGAGGATGTGTCAAGCTTACCCAAATTCCTGTGTCATACACTGCCTGTCCTGGAATTTATTGATGACAACTTTTGTCTATATTGCCGAGTCTCAGACCTGCCTACCCTTCCGCTTTTGGCGTAATTCTTCCGCTTTTTACCACTTAATTACGCTGTTACGCCATGAAATTTAAGTTTACGCTTTTAAATATTTTTCCTAGACAACTTAATGAAAGGCTAACTTGGAAGTTGAAGTAAAGGCTTTCCTAAATAAAAACGAGAAGGTAATTAATACTAATTAATAGGGGGTTTCGGTTCTTCACGATTTGATTATTTACGATACAAACAACATACGTAATATACTTTGTAGTTATGCCTTTTTTAAAAACGGGTGGCATGCCAAAATTAAGAAAAAAAACTTTTGAATGAAATGTGCAATAAGTAAAGTCGGTTTAATTTTCAATTCCGTTTATTCTTGCATTGCTTGGAACAACATTGAGACAAGTAAATGTAAGGAAAACAAAAACGAAATAGCGCTATAATGTAGAATTTGTATTAACATGCAAATGAAACTTTGAATTATGTGATTTTCTATAAATTTTCCAAAAGTTCATTAGGCATGTAAATCAAATAAATTTGATATGACTGCATTTAGGATACCAGTTTTACAACACATGGCTTTTTTTTTAAATAAATGATTTGAAAACGGAACATTCTTGCTTGCTTTGTTCAATGATGTACAGTTACAGGTTTATTTAGACAATATAGTATCTTTGCAAAACATCAAACTAAGGAAACAAAAAGGATTACGCCTTAATCTCTGAAATTCCGCCAAAATGAGTATTGAAATTACACCCTCGCAATGAAAAGGGTAGGCAGGTCTGGAGTCTGCGTTATTTTGTAACTAGTGATTGCGAATTTTATTGCACTATTCTCTCAGTTATTTTAACAAATTCTGCCAAACACAAAAGAATGCGGACGCTTGGATCTTTCTTTGTGCCACATATTTCATGCAGATTGTTTTGTGTATATAAATTTCACGTACCTCTTCTTCTGTATCTTTGAAATATGTAAGATTTTAAAAATATTCCCCGCGAAGAGCGAAGTAGTAGTTGTCCACATCGATTACCGCTAGAGGCAATGTTCGAAAGATAAGAACCTAGCTTATTTCCAAGACACACATGCTAGAAATAGATGTAAACCCTAGATTGTTTCTATATATTACTGTCCTTTAGTCTAATCCATCTTCAAAATTACAAATTTCAGAACGTAGAGGCATATCCAGGATATTTGCTTTCATAGGAGTTCCTTTACGAGGCCTAATTCTGTTAAATATCGGAAGCCGTTGTGTGCATGTTCGGTTTTTATGCCCCCGTAATCGAAGATTCGGGGGTATATAGTTTTTCGCCCTGTCCGTCCATCTGTCTGTCCGCAAAAACTTTAAACCTTGGCCATAACTTTTGAGTGGATGGGGCTATGGCTTTCACATTTCACAGGTGAATTCCTTGTGACAAGACCTTTCTTAGGGTACCAGCAAATTTCTTGACCTTGACCTTGGAGTTCTTTGTCTATTTTCTTTTACAGCTACACGAGTGCTGAAGGTTAAACTTTCAGATATAACATGAGTTATATTCTGTTGGTTGGTAGCTAAATTATTAATATTATTCCGAATTCCTCTTAAATCACTCTCAGAGACAGCACCAAAAAGAATACTAAAGCCCTCCAGATAATTGGCAAAAGTGATCTTTTTCCACGAGCATTTAGTGTAATTATCTCAAGTATGTTAGAAGTGAAAGCTATTATAAATAACATTGTATTGTCCTGAGTATTACGAAGATTGAGAACGTTTGATTCTAAACCTTTGCCCTGGGTTGTTCCAACAGTTTGTCCGTGTTATTTTTAATGCAAAAACTCTCATCAGGTTTCTAAACCTTTGAATGTAAGATAAGACATGCCTTTGCCAGGAACGTCATAGAGTTGTATTAACATTTTATTCGTTCTATTTATTTCTTTTAAATTAGAATACAACTTACTCAATAGATTGAACATAAATCGAAGCGAGAACGGTGATAAATGTTCAAATCTGTGACTAAAGTAAAAAGCCAAAGATTTCTAGCGGTTGATATTTAATGTGATTGGTCGTACATAACATTTAATGTGATTGGTCGTACATGACATTTAATGTGATTGGTCGTACATGATATTTAATGTGATTGGTCGTACATGACATTTTCCCTAATTCTCACCGCATTAGTTAGGGAGTGCAGAAGACGGTATAACAGAAGGATCGTAAGCATGTCGTCGTCAGTAAATTTGTAATGGAAAGAAAGAGATATAAAATAGATGAGTTATGAAGTCCTTGACCTTATTGTTTCTTTTTTTACTCAGTCGTTTTATTACTTTTCTATATATATTGTAATGGAGTGAAATATATAAGGTATAATTGCTGTTGATTTGCACTGGTCCATTATAGTCTTGCATTTCCAATATTTTCGTATCTAACGGCATTATCAATAACCTCGCAGTTAGATTGTTCCTCTTTGAAGGAATTTTCTCGTTTTGTAAAAATCTGTCCCATATTTTATACAGAAAAACCCTACTTAACCAAGACGCGAAATGCTTGATGAAGTAAGGAGTTGGAATGGTAGATAAGTAAATTTCAGTATAAGAACTATCTATAAAAGAACACGAGACATAGAGAATTTACATGAAATAAGGTATCATCCATGCTTAAAGATGCTCGAGTTTCTGATTGTCAATTTCTATGTGGTTTTTGGAGACCATGTCTTCCAACAATCTATTGGAATTTCCATGGGTACCAATTGCGCCTCGTTATTAGCAGACCTATTGTATTCATATGAAGCAGAATTTGTCTAAAATCTTGTACGTGAAAAAAAGAACACTCGCTGTGACATATAACTCGAAATATAGGTATATCGACGACGTATTGTCAATTAACAATGGTTATTTCTATTCTTATGTCTATACGATATATCCCGGCGAGTTTGAAATAAAAGATACCACAGAGTCTGACACATCTGTTTCATATTTAGATATTTGCCTTGAGAAAGACGTTAATGGTTATCTAACAATCAAGCTTTATGACAAACGAGATGATTTTAACTTTTCAATCGTTCACTTCCCTTATGCAGCAGTATACCTTCATCACCTGCATACGGGGTTTATATCTCAGTTGATTCGATATGCAAGAGCATGCTCTACGTATGAAAATTTTTAAAACGAGGTACGTTATTGACAAACAAATTGCTGAAACAAGAATATCAGCAGTCTCGGTTAAAGTCATCATTTTGTAAGGTTTATGGTCGATACAATGAACTTGTCAGCAAAAACTAGTTTATCTTTGAGTCAAATGCTGACTGCGTTTTTCATACTAATTGTAAGGCCATTATTTACACACTGAATTGTCGACGGATTTCCCGTTATTTCTCGATCATGACAAGGAGCACACGGCGGGTGTGACCGGTCGTCAGGAGATGCTCACTCCTCAATGGCACCCGATTCCACCTCTGATGTTTTGGAGGTCCGTGTTTACTCTGCCTCTATCTATACTACTATATTAAAATAATAGACTCGAATTTTTGGCCTTTAATACTGATAAATCGGAAGAGTACTGTCGTTTGTTTTATATATTTTAAAAATCATTGGTACTTGAAGATTACCAATTTGTTTTTATTTTTTCTCAATTAAGCTTCGCTAATTAATAATCAACGAAAATTCCTCAAAAAATTCCGGAAATCATCTGGATTTTTTGGATTTTACAATCTTGCGCGTGCGTATTACATTCACGCTAAATTACGGTGTTCAAATCAGCGAAGACAAATGTAATTTGTACTAAGTAGATATATATTTGTTATTTTATAATTTTCTCTAATAAGAAATCATAAATATATATGAACAAAATATATAGCAAATTTCCAATGAAAATTTACACGTATTTGTATTAATGTTTCTGAGTTTATCCATGCAAATGTGATATTGTGCCACGTGGGTAATCATTCGCCATCTCGAAGACACATTTATTATATGTTATTTATGTCTCTGGTCATCTTAATGGAGGCAAAAAGCTCATGATCGTAGGAGCAATATTAATGTAGCTACCCGATTTTATTTTATCCTTCCTTTCTTTTATGCTTTTTTGAGGGGAAAGGAGGGGGGTGTTACAACTCCAGCTAGAATCACATCTTAGTGAAGTAGGCATTCTTTTTCCGCCAAAAATTACAATAACATTATTTTCATTTCTTAACTTTGAAATAAATCGAAATAATTAAATAACGTCAATATAACCGATATTTTCAATTTGAAATGTGTCTAAATGATTGCAACTTGAATTTGTTCGCCATGTTTACTATTACCTTCACTGCTGAGATTTATAACTTCACCTCCAAAAATTTCTTTAACAAAAAAAAAGTGGGTGAAATATGTAAATAATTGTTATTGATCTTCGGTACGTTATATAGAAGGGACAGCCTGTTCTTCTAAATATGTATAGGTTGTCGTGGTAACTACGCTTGATAGGTAGTCTGAAGTCAGCTCTTGCGGCCCGTACAGTTCATTCTTTCAATGCTGCTAAAATATCGATTGTTTGTAAAATTTAATCCATGCATAGTAAATCTCAAAACTATGAGGTAGGACAAAATTAAGATCGTAAAAATATTTATTCAATGATGGAATGAATTATATTTAATCGTAGCAAACAAACTTATGTTTTATTAAATCGCCACAAGAAAAAATACACCAGCGTGAAAACAAGTTGTCTTCTTCAGCAGCCATGACAGTTCTCATGTGATGTAATGACTTTTGATTGAAAACCTTAAATACTGTAGTAGATTAATTTTTGTTATCACTAAACAGATATATAAATGTTTATGAGGTATGTATTTTATTTTTGCTGCATTATTTACGTATGAAGTAAGAAAAATTCCCATATTCAGTTCAAGATCCGCTCCCAAATTCTCATTGGCTGTCCCAAAATAAAATTGGTAAAGGTCAGTAAACTTTAAAATTTGCGGTAAACTCAGACTTTACTAAATATTTTGGAAAAATTTATGCTCTGAATAATAACATTAGAAACATTTATTTTAAAATGTTCCTGATTACATTGTATGATTTCAATTAAAAAATGGAAATGATATTGTATGATCCAAAAAGAGTTGTACCCCACCCCCAGGAAAAGGCTTCATTATTGCAGCAAGAAGTACCTTCAAATTCCTACTTTCCTACTTAGGATACCCTTGCTTGGCTTATCTAAGATAATGATAATTTATGCTTCCCATATATTTTATACTTGGTATAAACAAGAGGCCCATGGGCCACACCGCTTACCTGAGCAACTAACCCAAACAGCTTTAACAAATCAGAAATATCTGAACAAATTTAGTTTTTTATATTAAGTTTTTGATATATATTCTAACTTTGAGATTTTTCTCCAAAGATTTTCATATGTAGAATTTACAGTAAATATTCTGTTCCCCCCTCTCCCATTGTGGTTGTACCCATCATGACCTGCTGTGATCGTCATCATCAAATTTGAATGTACATTATATGAATTTAAATTTCAGAAAACCTCTCTGGTCAAGTAGTTTTGGAAAAGAAAATTCATAAAAAATTTCCTATAAATACCCCCATGGTGGCCCCACCGTACCCCCAGGGGTCATGAAAGGTCATGATAAGATTTAAACGAAATTGAGAATGCTTCCACATAAGTTTCAACATTCCTGGCCAAAAGGTTCTTGAGAAGAAGGATTTTAAAGATTATCCCTATATATTACTATGTAAAATTTCAAACCCCCATTGAGGCCCCACCCTATCCCTGGGTGTCATAATTTTAACAATGTAGAATCTACACTACCTGAGGATGCTTCCACATAAGTTTCAACTTCCCTGGTCAAATGGTTTTGAGAAGAAATTTTTTAAAGATTTACCAAAAAATTCAATATTTCTTAATTATCTCCCCTTGGTAAAGGGCGTGGTCCCTCATTTTAACAATTTTGAATCCCCTTCACATAAGGAATTGCTTTGTGCCTAGTTTGGTTGAAATTGGCTTAGTGGTTTTGGAGAAGAAAATGTGAAGAGTTTACAGACAGACAGACAGCTAGACAGACTGACAAAATGTGATCAGAAAAGCTCACTTGAGCTTTCAGCTCAGGTGAGCTAAAAAGTAAAACACATTACATTTGTTGAATCATAAAAGATGAAAAAACTTTCAAAATTGGTTACTGTTTATTTCGAATTTTCAATAACTATAACAGGTTTAAACACAACTGAAGCAAACATATTGTTTCCAAAAATCGAATCAAAATTATTCAAAAACCGAGGTATTTGTTTGAATCGAATCGATTCAAAATATTACTAATTCAAGGATATTACATTAATTTTTATCAAAACAGACAGTCATGAGATGTGATCTCATGTGATCAGAAAAGCTCACTTGAGCTTTCAGCTCATGTGAGCTAAAAAGTAAAACACATTACATTTGTTGATGAAAAAACTTTCAAATTGGTTACTGTTTATTTCGAATTTTCAATAACTATAACAGGTTTAAACACAACTGAAGCAAGCATATTGTTTCCAAAAATCGAATCAAAATTATTCAAAAACCGAGGTATTTGTTTTAATCGAATCGATTCAAAATATTACTAATTCAAGGATATTACATTAATTTTTATCAAAACAGACAGTCATGAGAGCATTTTCCTATATCATATATAATGTACATTTGATATTCTTAATTTTTATTATGATCTCTTGAACAACCAGTATGTTTTTTTTTTGGGGGGGGGGGTATTTGCAAGATAATCTGTTCTGCGTCACATCTGCTAAATTGTGTAGAAATACCAGTATAGTACATTTGTCCATTTTCATATATTTCTGTTTTTACAAATTATATACCTGTCTATTACCTGTGTATATATAAACTATATGTATTAGCAGTGCTTAATAACTCTTTTATTGTTGAGGTCATATTTTGAACAAGTTGAGACCTGCAGTGTTAAAATTGTTACAAAAATTTTTACACCTTTAGTTTAATAACTAATTGTGTAAAAATACCAGCTAAACACATTTCTTCATTTCCATTTTCATTACTTTGCTTGATATGTATCAGCAGTGCTCAGCACTTTGTTGTTGTCATATTTTCAATAAATATCAATAATTTCTTTTATTAAATTTGTTTGGAAAGGTGAAATTTATGTAAGCTCCGGCGTGATTCGAACTCATGACTTGATTTATAGCTAACTTTGGGTCAAACCCATTTTGCGCTACGCCGTTTTTGCAAAAAAAAAAAAATTATATTCACATTCATTGTTTATTTCAAAAGTACCTTACAATATATGAATGTGTCGATGTATCTATTTTGTAAATGTCCGATATGCACATGGATGCATTCATAACAATGTCAACCCGTGCACGCACGGGTCAAAGTCTAGTTTTGTATTGTTAAATGGACTTTTGAGCTTGAATACTGTTCCTTATCTTCAAAGTTTTAAATGGTTCAGAATATTGGTTCACTTGTAATGATTCGTTAGGATTCAGTCGCATTCTCCAAACATGCGTTCATAAATGTCGTGACCTCCAATATGTAATTCTATAATGGGGTCATAAGGCCGTAACTAGGCCCTAATTTTTAGTAAGGCAAGGGATCGTGGAGGGGGGCACGTTAACCCCAAACTGGCCCAGAGTAGAGTCTTGATGGGGTTCTCATGGGAAGAATTGAGTTCCCAAACCCTCGGTTTTAGCAAATTAAAAGCTAAATGTGTGAAAGTGTTCACGTTTTGAATAATATTTTACTTACGGTCTAAACTATAATTAAGCACATACAGCTGCATGGTGAGTTGATGAATTGACAGAAATTGAAACAAAAGTTGAAAGTATAAATTTAGTACAAAGACACATATAATTAGTTAAAGTTAAAAAAAACCATTCACTTTACAGAAAGCTGTATAAATTTAGTGAGGCATTTGCCTCAATGGTAGTTACGGCCTTGGGTCAATGATGAATATGTCGGTCTTTTGTCAATTGCGTCATGATGAAGAAGATATGAAGTTATGCTTCCATTTACTTCAGCATGGTTCAGAAAGGACACAACAATGACTTCCTGATAAGAGGAACCACTACCAACGAGAGCACGAGAATGAACATCATCTGGATGAATATCATATGCTCGTTGATAAAAGTCTAAGCTTACACTCCCGGCGAAGTGAGTGTTGTTGGTTGTAATGAAAGATGCTTAGAGGGTCAATTTGACTTTATATTCTGTATATATATTCTGTATAAATCTTTCCTATTAAACATTTGATAATGTGTCCGTTATGAAGATGTCCTAGAAAGTCTCACTCAATGTAGTCTTTATATGACTACGCAATTGCTCAAAATAGCAGGGAGTATAGGTCCGTCTTGAATTAGTCCCTGTCTCCTAACCATTGCAATGAACTGAAAATGGCAAAACCGGCTCTAATGTACCTTTGAGCCATTTCCTCCAGAAAATAATACTTCTGGCATCCGATGTGTACTCCTTAAATCGACTTCTTTCCCATTCAAGAGAAAGGTTTCATATCGGTTTTCTTTATTATGTGCTTAAAAAATTTAGCTGATAGGGCCATATACATATATAGCCGGTCGAAATATATATATTTACCCTATGACCAAAATTTCTCTGTGATATCTCAAAGCGAGTCTTTGTAGACGCTTTCTGATTTGCGTTCGGTGGTAAGCCAAGCATCAGAAAGCACATAAATTGTCTTCAATTAAACTACCATCGACGCTGTTGGTGTTAAAAGCGTTGATACAATTTTTTTTACATAGTCCGGTAGTCTACGACCGGCTCCTAAAATATAGTTTGTTCTGACGACCACCCATGTAATGTTTGTGACGACATAAACGCTCAATTTTTAGTTCGGGCGCGACTGTAAAGCTATCTGCAAAAGATCTTTGTTCCTTAAAATCCAGATTAAATTGTCCAAGTCTTTCTTGTTTGATAAGGTTCGTTTAACACGTCGTCGTTTACAGAAGCAGAAAAATAGCACAGTTCCTCTTCCATGTTTCTCAACATAATTCCCAGAGAAAAGTTAATTTTAAAGGCATGCTTTTCAGTTTGGTATATGTCGTTCAGTTGTTTTTCGAGATCGTCATTAGACAGTTTGAAATAGCAAAATTGTATTCTTTTTGAATTGCACCTTTTTGTTAGGGTCTGTTTATGAGTCTCATACTTTTTTTTCAGGATTTGTAACGCGGGGACATCGTCATTTGACTGTCATTGTCGGATGATGTTTCATCCTAGTCTGAGGTCGGGTCATAAGAGATGGTGGGTTTGTCTAACGAACTCTGAAATGTTTCGTCAGAAGTCATGTCAAAGGAGGTCGACGGTCTGTCTCTAGATCACTACCCATTATCTGAACTTAATAGATTATTATGTAATCCAAAGGTTTCACCTTGTGGCCTGTATTCGTGTAATGTGACTTAAAAGGGTAATGTCTGAATCACATGTCAAAACATCTTAAATATAAACGATAATAAAATAATATGAATATTAAAAAAGCGATGCCGTTTTAGTAGCATAGTGTGATCGTTTATACGCTCCCTCATCAAATGAGCACATCGCTGACGTTATTGAACGTAAGACAGTGTTTTAAGTCTAATCAATTAATTAGGGGGAAGAGAGGGTTCAAACCACACGTGGTGTCATGCTTTATTTAATACATACTTGTCATTAAAAGGGGCGGACCACTCCACTGGAGATGTCATTCTTTATTGAACCCGTGCAACAAGGTATGGTTTTTTTCTTTTAAATCAGTACACGTCGCGGGTTTGAATCCCACTGTGGGACGTGGAGACCCGGTCCTTCGACCGAATAAACCGAGGTCCCGTGTCGCAGTAGGTCCTGGCACGAAAAAGATCCCTCACTGCTCAATAGCCGTAAGTACCGAGTATAGGACAAAATTTACAGATCTTCACCGGCAAATGGTGGCGTCTCCATATGAGTGAAAAATTCTCGAGAGGGGCGTTAAACAACATACAAAAAAAATAAATCAGTACATTTCATTTTTAGATTCCTCTAATATTTTTTCCTTTTTTTACCCTTCGGTTTAATATAAAATATTGTAACGTGTTCTCTTCTGATGGATCCCTCAGTTACTAAACTGAGACCGAGACTCAAAAATAATACAAACTTAAAATATCAAATAGATCGCCTGCCAAAATATACAGATACGGCGAACGTATGTACAAAAATAATCGCCTGCAAAATAAACAAATAAGGCGAAACGAGTTCCTCTCGTGTAAAATAAAAATGATTACCCTTAATTACTTAACTAACTAATCACTAATAAAATCACTATCAAAAATATTAACTAAGATTTACAAACCTATTTACAAAATTATATGACTTAAAATGAGTTCTCAACAGATGAGTACTCAGCTACTCAGCACTTTTATTTATACACACTAAAAGACACTATGTCCACTGAGGACTAGTCGAGCTGTCCCCGCGAGAGTAAGGATACTTGATCCACGTTCTCTTATGGGAAACTGTCGGCTTACCTATAAATATAAACCTCTGCACACAGCTTTCCTCTTCTGAGGTCAGACTAACACTGAATGTGCTGACGCTAGTGGTATGGCGTTTATATACCCTCAGAGTGGAAGTCAACGTAACTTGTCAACTAAGGGCGCCAAATTCAAACTTAGTAACATCATTTACATTACACTACCCCCTCCAAAGAGGAATGCGTCCCGCATTTCTAAATTCTAATAATATCTATTAAGCTACTTAACTACACTCTTAACACCAATTCTAACTCAAAAACAAATTTTGATATTTATCTCAAAATATCTCAATTATGTCAAAAGTTTTTATCACATATCAATGTACAATAATATACAATACTACTCAAAGGAAATCTCTCTATACCAGTGAGTAAATCAAATGAGAAAAAATGTACAATAAAATGACTAGTTATCTCAGAAACAAATGTGAGTATTATCTATACCCTTAAGTGACAATTTACTGTTTCTATTACAGTTTAATTACAACTTCCTCCTCTACTACACGACTAACTTTAATTGAACCATCATCTGTTTTAGTTGTAACAGTCTTTTCAACTCTGCTGTACTTAGTTGGTACTGTCTGTACTGCAATGTCCTTCATTGTCTTATTTTTACTGTTCATAGACTGTTCGTGAGAAGGTGCAGAAATAGTTGGTACAACCGCATCAACTTGAGGTTCAGGTATTGAGCTTCTTCTCACGTCGGAACCAACCGTTGTCTTTGTACCTCCAGCTGAGAACTTGGATTTCTTTGCAGGAATGAATATTTCGGGCATAGTTCTTTTTCTCACGACCCTCCCAAGGATTAGTGAATCCTGCATCTCCTGTTCTTTCTCAATCACTGGATCTCTACGAGCTGAAGACTCATCAGGTTCTTCATCGTAGTTAACCAAACTATTATCAGGTATAACGTTGCTAATGTTCTGTTCTTCTACATCACTGTTATTAGGACTTGAGTCACTCGAGATCTGTAATTCATCACGAAGTCTAGCCATAGCTGCTACACTCTTCTCATTTTGCTCAGTTTTCTCACTTGGATGCTTACACTTCTTGTGTCTGTTCAAGTTCGCTTTTCTCAGTGAAACATAGGGACACTTATCACACTTAAACTGTTTTTCTTGCTGTTTCTTTCCACACTCTAGAACATGATTAAACAGTGCTTCACGACTTGATGTGGAAAATGTACACATCGGACAATTTTCAGGTTGTTTTCTGGGGGTTGTTTTGGTATTAACCATGATGGAATTCTGCAAAGAGAAAAACTATTGACTTTAAATGCTCTAGTACCATTTAGTGTCATAATCAGCTAACCACGTTGGTAATTGCTTTGTACGTTTTGGTCTGACATTATGCTCAAATTGAGATGAGTTATCTGACTCATTTTGTACATTACTATCTGACTCGTTTTGTACACTATCTGAATAAACTTCTGGTAAATTTTCTTTTTCGCCCGAGATCAATTGAGATCGTACAGGTCTCATACGATCTACATGAATTACTTGAGATATTCCTCTTGGTCCGCAATTTACTTTGTAATTTATATCGGAACATTTGGCCAGTACTTTGAATGGGCCAGGCCAATAGCTGGTTAGCTTTGGTGATAGACCACTTTTATGTCTAGGGAAATACACATAAACAAGGTCACCGACTTTGTAATCTTCCCAGTTGAGTTTTCTATCGTGATACCGTTTTTGTCTGAGCATTTCAGCATTTGTGTGTTCTCGAACAACTTTATGCGCCTCTTCTAAACGATCTTTGAGTTCCCAAGCCCATCTTGATTGTGGTATTTTATCAATATGAGATGGCTTTTGGTACATGAAATCAAGAGGAGTTGCTGTCTCTCTCCCTAGCATCAGGAAATTCGGGGAATATCCTGTTGTCTCATGTTCTGATGAGCGATACGCCATCATCACGTATGGAAGCTGCTCATCCCAGTCTGTATGTCTCTCATTCACATATGCACTCAGCATGTTTAACAACGTTCGGTTGAACCGCTCAACCATGCCATCAGACTGAGGATGATACGGTGTTGTGTGAGTTTTCTCAATCTGTAGTAAGTTACACATCTCATTAAATAACAAACTCTCGAATTGCCGACCCTGATCAGAATGGATTGAGTATGGTACACCAAATCTTGCTATGAATTCTTCGACAATGAGTTTTGCAACAGTGCGAGCTTCCATATTGGGCATTGGATAACTCTCGGTCCATTTCGTGTAGTAATCTGATACAACGAGTATATATCTATTACCATTTGTTGTCTCTGGCAACTCTCCTAATATGTCAGTGGCTATTCTCTCCATTGGTCGACCTGTTTCAACTAACTGCATTGGAGCACGTTTAGTTCTGTTTGGTCCTTTTCTTTTGCTGCATTGCTCACATCCAGCTATGTTTAACCTTGTGTCTCGTTGTAAGCCGGGCCAATAGTAAGACTGACGTATTTTACTTATGGTTTTTCTCACACCTAAATGTGCCGAGGTACGATTATCGTGACAAAACTTGAGAACCGTTCGTCGCAAACTCATCGGAATAATAGCTTGGAGTTTTGTAGTTTTCAGCTCAAAGTCTTCCCACTTCCTGAATAGGATGTTGTCTTCGCAGACTAATCTGTCGTACTGTGTGAGTAATGACTTCACAAATAGACTCTCACCAGCTATATCTTTGTTCTTAGGTCTCACACCTTTAGTCAACCACTGCTTAACCATAACAATATCAGAATCTTCATCTTGCAGTGTTCGCAGCTCAGAGCTTGACAAATTCTGTTCCTTGTCCTCCGCTTCTGTCGCTGTCATCACAACCACCTTATCTTCTTCAATTTCTAGATATCCACACTGGTGACATGGTATGCGACTCATTGCGTCTGCATTTTGGTGAAGCTTTCCAGGTCTGTGCTCAATGTCCATGTCATATGCTGATAAGACATCGATCCATCGAGCTAACTGGCCTTCTGGATTTTTAAACCGCATCAGCCATTTCAGTGAGCTGTGATCGGTCCTAATTGTAAACTTTCTTCCAAGTAGATAATGTCTAAAATACTTTACAAAGTAAACAACTGCAAGTAACTCTTTGCGAGTGACACAGTATTTTCTTTCTGGTTTAGACAATGTTCTACTTGCATAAGCGATAACGTGCTCACCACTCTCATTCTTCTGAGATAAAACCGCTCCGATAGCATCGTTACTCGCGTCAGTATCAAGTATGAAGGGCTTTGAGAAATCTGGATAAACCAAGATGGGTGCGTTCATCAAGGACTGTTTCAGTTTCTCAAACGCTACCTGGCAATCTTCATTCCAAACAAAACCATGCTGTTTCTCAGTCAGGTGAGTAAGTGGTTTTGCCTTCTCTGCATACTTCTCAATGAATCTCCGATAGTAACCACAAAGTCCTAGGAATGACCTAACTTCAGTTGCTGTGGTAGGCACAGGCCAATCCTTAATTGCTTTAACTTTCAATGGATCTGTGGATACACCTTTTCTTGAGATGACATGTCCAAGGTATTCTACTTCTCTCGCAAATAACGAACATTTCTTGGCTTTGAGTTTTAAACCTGCTCCTTCCAACTTCTCAAATATTTTGCTTAAATTTTCTAGCATGTTTTCAAATGATTTACCAATGACAATTATGTCGTCTAAGTAAATCAAACATATCTGCCATTGTAGACCTGCCAGCACTGTTTCCATTAGTCTCTCAAACGTTGCTGGTGCGTTACTGAGACCAAATGGCATAACTTGGAACTCATAAAGACCTCTCTTTGTTGAAAAAGCTGTCTTTGGTTTGTCTTTCGGGTCCAACTCAACTTGCCAGTACCCAGAACTTAAATCTAGGGTACTGAACCAAAGAGAATCAGCTAGGTAGTCTAACGACTCATCAATGCGTGGCAGTGGATATGCATCCTTTACTGTCACAGCATTGAGTTGTCGATAGTCGACACAAAACCTCATTGTGCCATCTTTCTTCTTTGCTAACACTATTCCCGAAGACCAGGGACTCGCACTTGGCTGAATCACATCTCTCTCTAGCATGTCGTTAATCTGTCTATCGACCTCTTCTTGCCAATGGACAGGTACTCGTCTCAAGGGCTGCTTTATAGGAGCTGCATTTCCAGTATCGATCTTGTGCTTTACGACATTGGTTCGTCCGAGATCTCTTTCTGAAGATGCAAAAACGCTTGCATGTTTGAGTAGAAATTCCTTAACCCGGACCGCTTGTTCACTGGTCAAATTATTGACTGTCCTGTCATACAAATCTTTTAAGAATGATGGTATTTTCTCCTGTTGTCTCTCAGTCGTCTGAGCACTCATTACTTTGTCTATTGGAGTCATCGTTCCAACTATGGTACCAGGATAGATGTGCTTTACATCATCGGATAGATTGAGTACTCGTATGGGTACCTCTTTAGTTCCATGAGTAAGTGTTCGTCCAAGCAACATTTGATCTTCGCCTTTAAACTTTCCGGACGGCTCAATTATGTGGGTCTTTTCAGGTAAACACTCATCGCTGGTGAGACACACATGACCAACTGTGACTGTCTCAGTTCGAGGGGGTAAGTTCAGATGTTCTGTAACTGCTATCCGGTAACAACCAATTTTTCCTTCCAAGAATAATGAGTAGGATTTCTCACCGATTCTCAGTTTCCCATTATGTACGTCAATAACACAGGAATGGGTTTTCATGAAGTCTAAACCTAAAACACCATCCACTTGCAGATCAGCTACTGTCATTTGCTGTGTGTAGACATCACAATTGTCGAAGGTAATTGAGACAGTTGTTTTACCTTCAACTTTAAGTTTTGATCCGCTTGCACACAAGACGTCATTTGCGTGATCTGTTAAATCAAGGGACGATTTTAACTCTTCGTAAACATAGGACGCAAGGATGCTTATTGTTGCTCCAGTATCCACCAGTAGATTGATTGTACGCTGGTTCACTACTGCCTTAATGAACATTCCTGCCTCGTTCCTGTGACGACTAATTCCAACCTTATTCTGGACAGACTTTTCTTCTCCAGTGCTCAAAGATGAGAAATTACTGTTACCCTTTTCTGAGTCCTTAGGTCTTGCATCTTTTGAGTCTGTCCCTCTGTTTCTTCTGTTGTCTTGACTGGTTTTTGGTTTCTTACAATAAAGACTTATGTGACCACGTTTTCCACACCTATAACAGGTCCGTTGAGACATAGGACATTTGGGTTTCTGAATGGTCGAATTCTTCTCATAATCCTTTCTCTTCTCATGAGCAACAAATCTGTTTCTTTTTAGTTGAGTAAGCTCACGAAGCATAGACTCCATTGTCTTTTCTATCGAGGCCATTCTCGACTCAAAATCCGATCCTTTTGAGTCGTTGCTAGACACTGGGCGAGCAAAATTCTTTGTCTCTTGATTGCGCCGGTCAGATTTAACATAAGCTTCGAGTTCAACGGCAAGACTGATTGCTTCATTCAAGGTCTTTGGACGACTTTGTTTTATTCGTATTCTCATGTCTGAGTCAACCAGGGCATCAATAAATTGTTCTTTTGCCAACGTTTCTTGTAAGTCATTACCAGCTGAAGGATAAGCTAAGTTTGTGAATCTTCGGATTGCTTGTCCAAGTTCAGGTAATGTTTCTGTGGCTTTTTGACGTTTTTCTCTCAATTGTACTCTGTACAATTCCATTTGGTTTGCTGGAAGAAATCTTTCCTCTAGTGCTTTAACTAGGACTAAGTACTCGTGAGTAGCATCACCGCTCAAATTACCCAGTATACCTTGTGCTTGACCTCTTAACGAAACTGCAAGGTAAAGACCTTTCTGTTTGTTTGTCCACTTGTTTAATTCTGAGCAAGCCTCAAAATGAGATTTGTAATCTAGCCATGATCCGCTTCCATCGAACGTAGCTGGTTTAATAAATGTACTCATTGGTGCTTTTTCTGTTGAGTTAAATTCCGTTTCTGCTTTATCAGATGTTCTCGTCGTCTCACGTAAACGATTTCGTCTCATTGTTATGCCGTCTACACCTCTTCTCAGTTCATATGGGGTCTCATTTTTTTCCACGTTTGGCAATTCATCTTCATTACTTGTTCTACTCCTTACACTTGAGTTTCTCACTATAGACTCTGAATTTCCTTCTTCTCTCAGCTCTACTTCTGCTGTTGAGAATCTAACTTTAGGTCTGGCACCACTGTATTCTTCACGATCACAATTCTCTCTTCTCGAGAAGTCTGCATACTCGGAAGGACGCCCTGAAGCTAGTCCAGAATCATGCTCGTCTACTGGATTACTCACAGTCACAGTCGACTTAGGAGTCGAATGTCCAATCTTGCTAGTTTCTCTCATAAATGAGTTCTCAATTCTTATCTGTTCAATTTGTCCTTCAAGTGCAGTGATCTCGTTCTGTATTTCTTCTATACTTTTATCCATGTTTATTAATTAAACCTTAGTCTCGATGATCCCACCGCTGCCACCAAAAATATGTAACGTGTTCTCTTCTGATGGATCCCTCAGTTACTAAACTGAGACCGAGACTCAAAAATAATACAAACTTAAAATATCAAATAGATCGCCTGCCAAAATATACAGATACGGCGAACGTATGTACAAAAATAATCGCCTGCAAAATAAACAAATAAGGCGAAACGAGTTCCTCTCGTGTAAAATAAAAATGATTACCCTTAATTACTTAACTAACTAATCACTAATAAAATCACTATCAAAAATATTAACTAAGATTTACAAACCTATTTACAAAATTATATGACTTAAAATGAGTTCTCAACAGATGAGTACTCAGCTATTCAGCACTTTTATTTATACACACTAAAAGACACTATGTCCACTGAGGACTAGTCGAGCTGTCCCCGCGAGAGTAAGGATACTTGATCCACGTTCTCTTATGGGAAACTGTCGGCTTACCTATAAATATAAACCTCTGCACACAGCTTTCCTCTTCTGAGGTCAGACTAACACTGAATGTGCTGACGCTAGTGGTATGGCGTTTATATACCCTCAGAATGGAAGTCAACGTAACTTGTCAACTAAGGGCGCCAAATTCAAACTTAGTAACATCATTTACATTACAATATACATCGTCGAAAATCCTATTTCGTGGTGGGAGGGGGGTTGTTAGGTTCCAACTTTTTTCGGTACCACATTTTATATTTATACTCTACTACATAACCTTTATTTTACTGCAACAAAAAGGGGGGAGGGACGCCCTTTCACTGAACATTTTCAAAAGTAAAAAATTTGGTTTGGATAAAAGGGAGACTCATAAACAGACCCCCCCCCCGATGTACAGGGCATTTTATAACTAGTGTGCCTTACTTTTGCTTCTGTGCAAGAAATTAACTGGTTAAACACAGATTACATAAAATTATTGATTGATTGATTAAATATTGTTTAACGCCGAGTCGGCAATCTTTCAGCCATATTTCGAAGAAAAATGTAGAAGTTTAAAAAAAAAAAATGGGGGGCATAAAACATTGCTAAATAATTAATTTATAGATCAATCCAAAAATATATGTGTATTTTGGACAATACAAACTTCACTTTTGATCATGACGTTCAACAGATTCCTCAAAAATGTCAAATAATCTATCAAAGCGTGTTCTCCTTGTGGCTCTTCATTTGTTCTTTCATTTCTTTGATCATATTTTCCAAATTCATTAGCAGAGTGTCTAAAAGGCGCTTTTTAGGTCTTGTTAGTTTATTATCTGTTAATTTTTTCCTTGTTCTCTGAATTTACTCCGCTGTCAAATGACATTATCTATTTTGTTGATACCGTGAGACCACACAAATTATCAAATTCCTTTTGCTAGTTAAATTAGTGTTTTGTATTAATAGTTTCCGTGTTTAAAGTGCGGGTCTGGGGTATAAATAGCAGCCAATGAGAAAAATGGAGGAAATTTCAACTTTCTTGCCACTCTTCACTTCGCAGGAGATTCTTTTGAAACTACATGTTTACATCTATACCGTCAATAAACATCTTCCGAAAGTTATTGAGCAATCTAACTTAGCCATCAAGTGTGTTTGGGTGTTTACAATACAGAGTAAAAAAAATATATACAGTCTATAATATTCATTTTAAATTTTGGGCGATCGAAATTTCAAATTTCTTTGGAGTTTGATGGACAGCTTTAGAATGTTTACATTTACACCGGAAATGCCCGTCGCATGCTAATGACCGCCATATTCTCACCTCAAAAGAAAAGACGAAAATACTCCGAAAAAAATCCTCAGTACTTTTTCATTATCTTTTCATCAAATTGTAAATTAGAAACAAAGCCCATGTTAGAACACAGAGAGTGTAAACAATTATCACTGTGGGTCAGTCAGGCTGTTTTAGTCACTGTAGTGAAGCATCATATCGGCGAGATAACAAAGATTATCAGCGTGACACGTGTCTGTGGCTGTCAGCAGGGTTAGACCCAGAAAACAATCAAGTGGAAATGAAAAATTAGAAAGTCACACTATTAAAAAAGAAATCTTCAAAATATTTTTTAGTTCCAACGATGCCCCATGTATGGCTTATTTTTTGGATTGGGAAACCAATACCTAGCAAGTTCTAAAACACATTCTAGTAAAATATCCCTTCGATGGCACTCAGCTTTTCGTAATCTTGGATCGTGGAGTAAAGCATTTCTTTTCTTAGCTATATACCTCTCATCCAAAAACACACCTCTGTGAAAAAGCATAGTCCAAAAGAATTTATACCTTTCTTTTCTAAGGGAACTGTTCCGTGTGTTTGGTGGCACAGGCTCCGATGCCCACCACATTCACGGGCACCAATCGCTCTAACTCATATCCGAATGATATGAAAAGGTTTTCGTTAGCGGGACTTCCGGATATGCGTTGGAGGGACTTTTTATCGTCGCCTCGGCGGTAAGTTGAGCTCTTTTTCTTGTATTTTAACCCTTTTTTACAAAACAATGTGATTCGACCCGTTTTATTGAGTTGTTGCCTCACTATGAAGTGTTTGGGCTGAATTCTGTGTTGTAATGACGCTAGATAGTTTATTCTGCAAGTTTCGTCAAACAAATCTAACCCGCGGGTTACCCGTCGTGTCTGCGATCAACTACATTTATGACAGTTTGACCCTTAAGGATCGTAAAACACTTTGACATAACATAGGCTGTCCTTTATTGATTTAAGCGGTATCTATGAATCATCAGAGAAGAATCTCTTCTCTCATAAGCCGTACATCCTCCAAGCAAGCTGTATCTAAAAAAAAACATGATATGAGTTAGCGGTACATGATATGAGTTAGAGAAGCAAAGTAGAATGCTAGATAATTTACCTTTATGTTGAAATATACCAAACACGAATTTGAATAAAAATCATGTTTCAGGTGTGATGATTTCACTATCATTCTAAATTTAAATTGGATACATTGATTGTCACCATGGAAAGGGGGGGGTATCTAAAATAATTTTCAGGCAGGCCTCTACTTACTAAGTTAGTGACTGGCAAAAGTCCTTCCACATTTGCCCGAGTAGTAATTGACGAAAGCATCTGTTGCATGGCTTAGAACATTGACCAGCTTCTGTGTCGCCTGGGAATTTTTTCACTACATCGTACATGTTCGTATTCGGCATTACACTGCTTCATCAGGTTAACGGAAAACTTTCTCTTGGTAGCTTATCTGTCGGCATCTGTTCCACACGGAAACATTCTTTAACTATATTTTAAAGCATCAATAGCCTTTTCCGAGACTGTGCTAGGTGACGAGTATCACATATGGCCTCCACGGTCTGCCCATGCTCTTTCATAGCCATCTGTAGTCCATGGTAAGCTGCACCGTCTCAATTAGTGGTGATCTGGCCAATGTAGTTAGGTTCTTGGTCACTTAAAAACTCACGGCGGATTTTCTCTTTCCTCAAGTCCTGGTCCATCAGGAAGGCAGTACACTTCCCGAGATGATCTTGACACTTGGTTCCTTGGCTTTGTTTATGACAGAGTTTATTTTTTGTGAATTTTTAGTTTTGCACACATGCTGACGTCACGGGAGGACGGGACAGTGTAATGCGAGTCCTCTCGATAATGAGGGGAGTGTGACTGGGAAGTAACATAGTAAGAGAGCACTTGTAGCGCCATCGAGCGGTCAACGGCACCCTAAATGGTAGAACTAAGTCAACAATCCTTGATCCCTCAACAAAATGTTACTAAAGTGACAAAAACAACACTGTTATCCTTTCAAAATGTATTTAATTTACTTGATATCAAGTTTCTAATAGTACATCGAAAATAACAAAAAAGATATCCTCGAACAGCACTGACTATTTTCATACTTAATGACCACAAGCTGACTACCTAGGAACTTTTAATTCCATATATACATATAAAGTAGGTTGCCCACTAAGAGCAACGCTTTTATCGAGGTCAGTTACATAATGTTACATAATTTACTTTACGGTTGCTCACAAGGAGCAATGGATATTTGTACGATATAAACAATTTTACAAAGGGCGCTTAATAAAATTGCGAATTAAAATTACTAGTAATAAATAAATAATTTAAATGAGAAAATAAAAACGACTTGACATTTCCCCCATACTTAGTTCTGGCTCCGTACAAAAGATACATGTATATAAAAAACGTATCAAAGGGAAATTTAGTTTTTTGTTATTGTTTCAATGATAAAAAATATGATAACTTTAGCCTGTAGTCTATCACTTAATGGCAAATATTTAAGGAATATAAAGAAAACTAGCGACAGCTGCAAAAAAGCGTGGTGCTGGTCAAATCCGTCTTTGGATAAAAAGTATCGTCAACCACACATACTGGGTTGCAGCAATACACAACCTCTGAAGGAGGGGGGGGGGTATACTGTTTTACCCTTGTTGTCTGTCTGTCCGAAACAAATTTTTCGTCACAGTTTTCTCAGCAAACTACTCATCGCAGATGCTTGACATTTTAGCACACACTTTGTTTAGGCTTGCCATATTGTGGGATTAATTTTTGTATGAATCCGATGTCAAATTCCTGTTTATCCGTGCGTCTGTCCGTACCATACATAACAAATTTTGGTTGCAGTTTTCTCAGCAACTACTGATTGCAGATGCTAGAAATTTTAGCATGCTCTTTGTTTAGGCCTGCAATATGGTGGGATTCATTTTGTACAAATCTAATGTTCACTTGTTCATCCTTGTGTCTGTCCATGACTGAACTTGTGTACATTCTCATCAGAATGTATATTCACATCAAAGCGGGGGTATTACTAGTGAGCATTGGCTCACAGACTTCTTGTTTTATTAACTTCCGAGATCTTTTTTTCTTGATTGAACAGAATATGTTGGAAAATTGCTGGTAAAGATTTTTGTTAGAAGACGGCATTATCCTTCCTTAAAATTTGCCTACGGTGATTTTGTTTGTTTGTTTGTATATTGTTTCACGTCCTTCTCGAGAATTTTTCACTCATATGGAGACGCCACCACTTTCCGGTGGAGAGCTGCAAATTTTGTCCTATACTCGGCACTTACGGCCATTGACCAGTGAGGGTCTTTTTCGTGCCAGCACCAGTGAGGTTCTTTTTCGTGCCAGCACCTACTGCGACACGGGACCTCAGTTTATACGGTCTCATCCGAAGGACCGGTCTCCATGTCCTATAGTGGGATTCGAACTACGGAGATTTTGTGTTTGACCATAAAGCAGATGAACCACGTCCACTGACGCATGATTATGAAGACTTTGACAAAAATGAACTGACAGAAGAACATCTAGATATAATAGAGGAATTTGATGGAATACGTTTTAAATGGGTTGTATCAAATACAAGATTGATTCAATATGGAATTCATATCACTTCATAAACGTGGATATTTGAAACCGGCATAAGACTCTGATGGAAATGTCTGTCTGATTTTGGATACCACACAAGCATGGATAATTTTTCGTCTCCTTTTTCCAAGGATATGCCAGATCCAACGAGAAAATCGTCTGTATGCTAAGTATCTGTATAATCTGTAATATAAAATGAACCATGAAGAAAATACTAGTTCTATAATTTCATTTGAAGGGAAAAAAACAGCTTTTGAATTTGAAGGAAAAAACAGCTTTAATATGCTTAAATATAAAAAAAAAAAAAAGCTGTGTACATTATCTTACTGGTAAATTGGTTCGTTGTCATCAAAGGGCCCATCCGTGTCTATAAACTCGTACATGGAAACTTCCAGGACATCAATATTAAGACAATTTCCCTGAAACCCATCATGTTCTGTGATGCACTTTAAATGTTTAGCTTCTATTTTTTTCTAAAAATGGGTGCAATTTCATGACAGCAAAAACATTCTTCATCAGTTTCCATTACTTGGCACATTTCACAGACACACCTTGTAATGTGAATAAATTAAGTTATTTTATTTATTCTTCATATATATTAAATACGTGTATATGTATTGATAATGCTAATAATGAAAGTATGAACATAAGTTGTCACATCTAAGTTATAAGCTAAAACTAGGGAAAGACTTTTCAGTTTTACCAGATCTGTATCACATTCTGACCTCTCCTCTTTAAGCGACCTTTTCCATGGATTTCCTTAAAAAGAAAATTTAAAAAAAATGATGAATTCGTACACTACACCCCTCCCCCAAACAATGTTGATATGAAATATTTACTTAAGAATTAGAAATCACAATATTTAGATAAGATTCGCTCAATAAATAAAACGAATAAAATAAATGAAATACCATAAAATAAATACTTAAGTAGGAGTTTTTTTATTCACAGATTAATACATAACTTTACAATACATATATACATTTTCTGTAATTCTTCCAGGGCTCCCAGGCTTCATCACAAGTTACCGAATTATTGTTCTTATAGGCAATATACTTGTTTGTTTCATACTTCTATTTGATAGAGGATATCAGTATATTCAAGGAGAGTTTTTACCACTACATCTCATTTTGTAGATAAAATATATAACTTGAAGAGCAATGAGATGTTTACTTTTGTCTAATTTTTCAAATGATCCCAGTACGAATTCCTTCTTTGGATATACAACATTAATATAAATATCAAAACTGTTCAATAAAACTAGATCGTTCACATTCCGAAAAAAATGTGCGCAGTAGTTTCAGTCTCAGTTTCACAAAAAGAACACCCATATAAACCTTTTTCTTAGTTTTATGTAAAGAGGAATTTGTTGGTAATATTTTATGGTTTTGTATCTTTAATAAGCTTAAAAAGGAAAGAAGATTTTTACTCCCAGTCAATAACATATAAGTTAAAAATCACATTCCAGCTAGTTTAACCTAATGGCTTGATGTCATTGCTTTTCAACATTTCAGAAAGATTTCTGAATTTCTTACAAAAAGAGTTACTTTTGATGTACTGCATTTAGCATCAAAAGGTTTAAAAAGATAGGAAATAAGTAAAAAAGTAATAACCTCCTCTTCTAATTTTATATTTCTCCTGCTTTAACATCAACTCCAATGGAGAGCAACTTTGCTTTTACCTCCTCCGGTATAATTGATACCGACTCTTGAGAAATAACTAACATATCTCTTTTGAGAACGGGAATTTTCGCCTTAAACAGACATTTTGCAAATGAAAATAAGCATGTAGCCCTTTTTTTCTCCCACATAAACGTACTCCCGCTCTCAATAGTATTTAACAACGAGGGTGTTTTGTTCCTGGTCTCGACAGAATTTTATATGAAGTAAAAATAGTCCATGTGCAAGTTACACATTATATATAATTATATACCTTGATTTGAAGAATATTCTGATAGTTTTGTTTCGTTTCGGTAGGCTTCGTTTCGTAAGATCTCGTTTTTAGGTACAATCGCAACATCTCGGGTTTTTCCGTCAGAGGTCGGGAAAACAACCTCGAATGCATTAACATCACCATTACCATCACCGCATTATACATCTTCCTGTTTATTTAAATATAGGATAGACGGAGTTAAATGTCCCTCCTATAGTATATTTTAGGTAAAATCTTTACATTCAATAAGTTTAAACTCCATACTCCATAGATAACAAGTCTTCCAACAAGTCTTCCAACATTTATTTCAAAGTTTGTGAAAATTGTGGTTGTCAACGTTATACATTCGAGGTTGTTTTTTCCGCTAGTCGGAAAGGTCCGAGAAATTTCGAGTGGTTCGGTAGATTTCGTTTCATTTCTCTTTCGTTTCGCATTTTACAGGTACCCTTTATTTCATATATGAATTAAATACTAGGTTTTTTTTATTTAAATAACCTGCGGTGCTTCCTTTAGTTTTCTCACATGTTCTACAAGTTGTTCCGCTTTTCTTCGAGCTCGCTTACTCTAACGGAATTAATGGATTCCCATGGAACTGTATTCTGATAAAAGAAAAAAAATGTGTATTCAAATTAAGCAATCAGTCATGTAGTTTTTAATTATATTTGTTACTATTTTAAATATTTAAAAAAAAATAAAATAAATTTTGAGAAAAGTATTAAAGAAGTAAATAATTTTTGTAAAAAATCTTCACGCAAAGATTTTAACATGTTAAATGTTACTTACAGATATATCTAATGTAGACAGTTGCAAGGAACAGGTAATAAAGAGTTGCTTTCTACAATAAAATATCTCTTTTACCTGTAATAGTAGGTAAAAAAAAAAGTTTTAACTAGTTCTAGGTAAATGCAGCAACAAATTCATTAAACAAACAAAAAAGTGTACTTACGATGTGCATGTACAATATTGAATTGGTGGAAAATAGTCTTACTAATTAAAAATAATGATGATAATGATAGTAGCAATAAATATAATCCCCCTACCCTTATACACACTGATATTCAATTAACTTCCGAGATTTGGTGGCCTCAATGGTGTTGAGGTTTGGGTTTTGGGTGATTCATTACCAGCCTCAAGAAATGACATATAAGTATAGTCACAATTTCAATTACAGAACATGTAGATAAGTAGGATTGCAATGTAACGATCTGTTCTAGCAAAATGTACTTAACTCCAGTGTTTATCGAAGGAAGAGAAAGTGGGAACTTTGTGTAAGGACAGTACATTAAAAGTAAACGTTTACTTCTTTCTTTTAACACCATTCTTTAAGCAACATTTGTAAGGCGGATACGTTCACAAAATGTTCTCTTTACCAAGGTGTTTCAAAGCGTACCATTAAAATAATGAGTTACATACGTTACTCAACGCTCTCGACTTCATAATTAATGTGTGATGAGCTATGTATCCTTAGGTGGATATTTGGCTAAATCAGTCCAAAATGAGTGTACGTAAATTGTATTGATTTTAGGATAGGTCCGTCGCCCGCGTGGCACTGTGGTTAGAGCGTCTGCTCTAGAGTCGCAGAGTAATGAGTTGATCCTTACGTCGTGGGTTCGAATCCCATTGTGGGACGTGGAGACCGGTCCTTCGAATAAACCGAGGTCGCGGTAGGTGCTGGCACGAAAATGATCCCTCACTGCTCAATGGCCGTAAGTGCCAAGTATAGGACAAAATTTGCAGCTCTCCACTGGCAAGTGGTGGCGTGTCCATATGAGTGAAAAATTCTCGAGAGGGACATTAAACAACATACAAACGAACAAACAAGGATAGGTCTTACATGTTACCAAAGGCATTTTTTTTTCAATGTTTGTTTGTATGTTTTATATACATAACATAATTGTTGCATGCTAAGAAGAAATTTATATGTAAATAACGATTTACGGCACCTAGAAACTCAAATATTGAGTATATTTATGGTTCTATTTAAACATGTAAAATGTAATTAATATAAGGAATATTTTTATGTTTATTGTGAATTATTGGTTTGTAAATAACACAGACTTGCACGTAGGCATATTTTTCATGAAGCGCAAATATGCCTACGTGACAAGTCTGTTGCACACCAATAACTTTAATAAAAAAAAAAATAAAAAAACAAAAACATTCCTTAATCAATTGCAGGAATTATAATGTTAAGGTTTGTAAAGATTAAGGGATATCACCAATCGAACAAAAATGAACGTTATATCTATTATGGCGAGACTTCATAAATTCTTTCTTTTATGAACGTGAAGCTTTGGTAACAGACATGTTGTCATTTGTTCTTTAAAGGGACCCGCCATAGTACGTTTTTCCCTGATGAAGATATATGGAGCCAAAGAATTTTGTTACCTCAAATAAATCGAAAATTAAGTTTCTGACAACACTACAATATTTCGAAATATTAATATTATCTAAAAGACATAATTACAAAATGATTTTTTGTCGAACTGTATATATCTATAACGTTACCATATACATCTTCCAAAGCAATTAAGAAAGTTTTAAGTATTTGATATAAATTGATTATTCAGGTAAAAATATGTACAAAAATGTACAGGTATATTCATGCCTTGACAAAAAAGCAGAGAGATTCTAGTCCAAAGATATCAAGACGGTCAGGATTGCGGCAGCGAGTTTGGAAGAGTGGTTCAAGCACTTCACATTCGAGCCCAGTCCATGCACGAAGAGGGAGATATAGGAGGGACGGGTAAGAACAACAACCAGAGGAACTGGACGAGGGAGAGTTGGGCAAGGGCGACAAAGGCGAGAACAGCACAGAGGAGATTTAGCTGCTTCTCTTACAACAAGAGGCCCAAGGGCCATAACGGACACCTGACTACAATAAAACAATTTAGAGGATCCATAAACTGATAAACGAAGCTTTGTTGCCCAAAGCAAGAAAAATAGTGTGATTAGCATCAACAAAATAATTGGTCTAGTATCTATCTGCACCCCCCCCCATTTATCACTATTCCCATGCAGACTATTAACAAAATGTCTATTATTTAACTCCATATTATTACTTCTCACAATGGCTTCTCTTGGCCTTTGAAGAACATTTAAAAAGATAAGTTATTTTTGTCTCATTTTTATTCATCTATTATTTCCAAGTCATTAAAACTATGAAAGTACTTATTTATTATACAATAAATTTTCTTGCATGATTCACCATATTATTAAATAAATAAAGCCCCATCCTTACACCAGAACATCTGACCCATTGGCCACGAACTCACAATTCTGGAAGAAGCACCTTTCTCATCATAACTATACACTTGTTTCTTTACTTTATAACCAGTAGTATAAAAAATATTTTGAAAGAAATTATGCATTTTCACTATATAATCAATAGAGCTCTCCCCCCCCCCCCCAGAACCCACGACCCAGGGGTCATGAATTTCACTATTTTGGAAGAGGCTTTCTTCCTTATCATAACCATGCACTTCCTTTGTTTTAAAAAATACCCAGGTGTAGAGAGGAAGATTTTGAAAGAATTCATGCCTTTTTCCCCATATAATCAACAGAGCCCAGCCCTAACACCAGAACCCCTTACCCAAGGGCCATGAAATTCATAATTTCTGAGGAGGCAGCCATGCTCATCATAACTATGTACTTAGTTTATTATTTAATATCCAGGAGTAGAGGAGAAGATTTTCAAAGAATTAATGCAATTTTACTATATAATCAATAGAGCCCAGCCCCAACACAAGAACCCCTGACCAAAGGGCCATGAAATTCACAATTTATGAAAAGGCAGCCATGCTCACCATAACTATGTAGTAAGTTAGTTTACTTAATACCCAGGAGCAGAGAAGATTTTCAAAGAATTAATGCATTTTCACTATATAATCAATGGAGCCCCGCCCTAACACCAGAACCCCTGACCCTGGGCCCATGAAATTCATAATTCTGGATGAGGCACTCTTGCTCTTCATTACTATGTACTAAGTTACTTTATTTAATACCCAGGAGCAGAGAAGAAGATTTTCAAAGAATTAATGCATTTTCACTATATAATCAATAGAGCCCCGCCCCAACACCAGAACCCCTGACCCTGGGCCCATGAAATTCACAATTTTGATAGAGGCACTCTTGTTCTTCATAACTATGTACTTAATACCCAGGAGAAGAGAAAAAGATTTTCAAAGAATCAATGCAATTCTACTATATAATCAATAGAGCCCTTCCCTAACAGCAGAACCCCTGACACTGGGGCCATGAAATTCACAATTTTGAGAGAGGCACTCTTGTTCATCATAACTATGAACTAAGTTACTTTATTTAATACCCAGGAGCAGAGAAGAAGATATTCAAAGAATTAATGCATTTTCACCATATAATCAATAGAGCTCCGCCCTAACACCAGTACCCCTGACCCAGGGGCCATGAAATTCACAATTTTGGAAGAGGCACTCTTGCTCATCATAACTCTGTACTTAGTTACTTTATTTATACCCCTGAAAATATATTCTCTCAAATTATTGTATTCATAGTCTACATCAAGAAGGTTATCACCCAGAACCAAGTTGGGAGACTCCAAAATTGGTGCTCACGTCTCCAATGCTGAGTCATGCCAACAGAGGCTGAGAGGGTGTGTTGTTGGCGACCAACAAATGAGTGCTTGTCAGAACTCCCTGCAAGTGGACATAAATAGTTAATTATACATGCATATAATGCCTTACATACCTAAAATATATAGAAAATGAATGAAAGGGACGTTGTATTTACAGGATTTTAGATTATTGATCCTAGATAAAACTGTGATTCACATTGCACATGGGTATATTCAGGATGTACTTGGTTTACGGTACCACAGGATGATTGTCTTTGGACACGTGTGAATGAAGATGCACTTATGAACCCAATTCTTATTTAAGAACTTGGAAAAAAGCTCTGTCTTGCTGAAGTTGTTTCCAGAGAACAATATTGCTGAAGCTATCATCAGATCTCCAGCGTGCATCCCCCGATTCAAGACAGACTGTGAGCACCATTTGTCTGCATGTGTGAATTGGGACATTCCTGAAGACAAACTTCGAGGAAATAAGCATACTGTTCAATAAACAGATATCTTCATTGCACATGGCATTCTCAAATTAATAAAAAAAAAAAATACCCATTTCAGGTGTAATGCAGAACCAGTATAGCTAGAAGTACATTGAAAAGCCTTCCTGCATCCTTTTACTCTGCATGTAGGCTGCACAGTTTTGTGAGCTTAGCGTGCCAGCAGGTCTAAATATACTAAACAAGTCTTGTTCTCAAGAACTTGAATGTTATCAGGAGAGTTAATATTTAAAACTGAAGGTCTCGTTTCCTTTCTCTTTTTCTTCCTTCTCATTCAGTCAAATGCTAACTGACGTTTTTCATACTAATTGTTTCTCCATTATATACACACTGAAATGTTGACGGATTTTTCAGATATTTTCCGACCATGACGAGGAGCACACGGCGGGTTTGACCGGTCGGCAGGGGATACTTACTCCTCAATGGCACCTGATCCCACCTCTGATGATTTTAGAGGTCCGTGTTTGCCTGCTCCTATTTTGTAATGTTTAATGGACTTTTGAGCTGAAACACTGTTCGTTATATCCACATATTTCATCCTCGTCTTCTTCTTGGGGATCCGCCGAAACATGGCTGAAATATTGCCGTCGTCTCGGCGTTAAACAAGAAACAATCAATCAATCTTTATGGGGAAACACACTTTCCATTCCTGAACAGTCTTGTATTCCTGCTACATCCATAGGGCTGCAAGAAAAAAATATATAGGTTATTTTATGAAATATACAAATCACTCTTAATTGACGGAGGACCTGTAAGGTAAGTCGTTTGGAAATTAGGAGACACTCGGGTACAACATGTTCATGCGCCTCCACAGGAAGTAAATAGTGGTACAACTTAACTTCCTTTCACAACCTCCCGCTTAGATAGATACATTGTCTTCCCAAGCTCATCTTAAAAATCAACATCATCATCATGTCACCAGTCCGGACTAAGAGAAGGACCCTGTCAAGTAGGCAGATCCAAAGCCAGCAAGTGTCACCTTCCAGGGGAAGAGGAAGGCCCAGGAACCAAGTGAGAGCAAACGAAGCAGCTGCAGCCCAAACAACGTCCGCAGCCATTGTTAATGTGGCGGCACAAACCATCCAAGGGGTCCATCCACAAGTGAAGACGGTGAGTCAGTCATGGATTTTCAAACAATTTTTGATGAAATGCCAGCTCAAACTCTAGATTTAACCCCTTTCGATGTAAATGAATACCAACCTATTCAGACTCTAACAACCATAGACTCGGTAAGTGGTCACATTCTACTCAAACTTAAGCTAAAAAATATGGGAGGGAAAATTCATCAATTTGGCCCTACTTTTAAAATCTGCTCGTGAATTAGCTAATGAGATGGACTCTAAGGGGGAACTCCAAATTAGAGATGAAAAATGTGCCTCATTAAACAAAAGTCAAAACACATTTGTCAATAGGAAAGTGGACATCCGCCTTTATCATTTTCTCCAGAGTTCTACTTGAGAAATACAGGACTAGGGCACAAGAGCTTCTGAAGTACATGCGCGTCATTCGTCTTGCTGCATCAAGATCTGCCGGTTGGTTTAGATATGATAAACAATTCAGACTAAGAAAGGCTTCTGAACCCCCCTCCCCCCATTCATCATGGGAGTAAATCAACAGCGAGATAACTTCAGTTTTATTAATACTCCTTGTGACTAAAGTAATCCAGCCTTTAAAGCATGCGCTTTAGGTTAAATGAAACGCAAAATAAAATTATTTACAGGTTATTTACATCACAATAAAATCCGAACTTTCACAAATAATAAAAACATCACTGGCCGAACTGCATTTTCACTACATGTATATCCTGAATAGAAATAATATACTAACAGTGATTTTTCTACATTTTTTAAAAGGGGCCTGGGCCTTTACAATTGGGAAAAATCGTTGACATTTGTGTCAAATTGGAAAAAATCAATAAGATTTTAATTTAACCTTACATCCTTTATTCAATTTATTTGCTACAAAATATCAAATTAGACACAGTTCTAAACTTTTAACCTTTTTTTAACCCTTTGTTTTAATCTGTGAAAGTTGACATTAATTGTGACCAACCTATATTTCCTTTTTTTGTTTTGCCATAATGGTAGACATAAGAGAAAATCCTTCTCGTAATAGCCATTGAAGATAGAATAATCTGACATGATTTATGACAAATCATTTATTTTTCAAACTAATTATTAAAGCTTTCTAGTTACCCTAGCTATTCATATTGCTGCAATTTCTCTGCAATACTAGTTTGTTTTTTTTTTAAATCTGCCGGGTGTAGAAACAGTTTGATTTTCGTGAAATCAGGGATGCTTGTTGTAGAACTACTAGTACTTGGATTTACAAGTAAAGCTATGTTTCGCCGGTTCACAAGCATCTTACACTTTCTTATGATGGATTTACACACAAGTTTGACATGACCCATCTGTTTTTCTAGGTCTTGTAAATGCACGAGGTAATCTGCTGTTCCTTACTATTATTTTAAGAGTTTGAATGACTGAGAACAAAAGCGTTCCATTGTAGATAAGTCATACATAAAAAATTCAATATAACAAAGACAACAATGGTTTTGTTTTAGGAAAAAAACAACAGAAATTGGGGGAAAAATCGGTAATTTTGAGAGGGGAAAGGGCCGATATTCGGATCTAAATTGGGTGTAGAAAAATCACTGACTAATGACCGCCCCTAAGCTTTTATTCGGCCTATATATATATATACATAATATGCATTGCTCATGAGGAGCAATCTTTCTAAACGGGGTCAGTTATATATCGACATTGCTCGCTCGGAGCAATGATAGGTAAACACACATTTCGTAACAATAAAAACAGAAGAATACTTTAAGATAGCGTTACAACTCCCCTCTACTTAAGCATTTGATTCCGTTCAAAATTAATGTAAAGCATAAAATGAGATTCACTTGATTACCCCCACAGTATAAATACACTGTTGCTTTCATCAGTCTCGCTATCGTCGTCCATAGATATCATAGCCATTTTAGGAGAATTATACACAATGAGTCTGAATATTTTCAGATATCAAGCATTAGAATACAACTTAAATATGTAAACTCTAAAGTGCAGCCAGTTAATTTTAAACACAATTAAAACACAAACAAATCAATAAAAAGTTTACGCATAATAAGCAGTTCAATTAAACAAAATGTTTATTTTGTTTCAAATATTTACAAGTCTTATAAAAGTGTAAAGTCCTATTTACACTGAGAGGTCTCCCGTCACAATTCGAACATAACCTCGAAATGTCTTGGCACATCGGTCAGAATTTCGTGACCTTCATCGCAAAAGTAAATTTCATCTGGACTCAAGTTCTCTGAGTACACAATATGCGCGTCTCGGTTAACATCCCCTGTGCCATCCAGATTATGCGTACCTGTCTTGTTTAACAAGACAAATAGTTGATCGAAGCGAGACATTGTTGTTTTGGTCCGTGTCGTCAGTGTCATTATTTTCACAACTAGAATCACTGTCACGTTCACTGAAAATAGTCACACACGCTGTTGTTTTCATCAGTCTCGCTATCGTCGTCCATGGATATCATCACTTCACGGGTTTCCGCTGACTCGTCCTCGGACATCTGCACAGTTCAGTCACTTGTGAATTCGTTAGAACAATTGTGTAAAATATCCTCCACAAGAGTTTCATATATCTTGGAATTTCAGATTCAAAGGAATTTTCCTCTAGAAAATCATCACTTGTTACTCGAGAGTCACAATACGTCTCCTCGTTTTCATCTGAAGAAATGTCATCGTATAAGTCTGCGCATTTACGGGTTTCATGGATTCAAAGAATACATCACGGTCGACTCAAGGCATGGCTGCGTCTTAAAGTTCACCATTGAGTTTATGCACTGAAATCAAGTGTTTTTTTCAAATTAAATCTTCTCAAAAAGGGTCTCTGGCAATAACTACAATATAACCTATTTATATGGTCACTTGTGTTGTTCTCTGGTATGTTGAAGGTTACTTGTTGTACCGAATACTTGTCCACAATTCTCGCACAACATTTGTCGAATGTTTATTTCCTGAAACGGAGGGGCATTCTTATAGTCCGTCCTCTTCGGGTCATTTTCATTCTAGGTTCTCATTGGTCAGGATCTGAATTGTCTGTTTTCGAGGGTGGGGCTAGCGGTAACTTCAAACGCCGCAGGCCTGGTTCAGACGCGTGCTATTGTTGGCCATTGGTGTCTCGCCCACCGTGTATTCCGCTGTTTCGTCGTTTGTTTCTCCGCGGTCGGCGTGCACTATGACCGATTTAGATTGTTTTGAGTGTTGAATTTGATAAAGCACACCACTAAGTCTTTTTATTATCATCCATTTTCTCGATAGTTTTCTCCAACAGTTTAATATTGCGTATCATTTCATTCTGTGGTAATTTGAAGAACATGTATTTTTGTGTGATGTCATCGTAAGCATTTCCCGTAAAAATTAGGCCCCGCCTCCTTATAGCAGCCTTAACTGTGCTGCGATAAAATAAAAGTGGTAAGTAAGATTTTCGTGAAGTACTCTTCACAATGTGTGCCTGCTAACCCGAATGACGACGAAGCGCAATCCCCAGTAATTCAGAAATTTAACACTAATTTCCACCTGAATTGAGTCTCTTATCTGGCAATGTCTGTGAAAACTTCGAGACATGGAAAAGGCAAGTAAAAAATTATTAACGAGCAAGTGGCAGTACACAACCCTAGAAAGAAATACAAACTAATACACTTATAAACTGTGATGCTGAACATTTACGTACAATGTATGGCTATTTCTCCTGGACAAATGCAGAGATTAAAGATGACCCAGAAAAAGTCTTCAAGAGAATTGCAACCCAAGAAAGGATGAGGTGGCAGAGAGTGATCTTAATTGGCCTCGTTTTCCTCATTTCGAAGATATATTTTGTTAATGCATTTCTTTTGTTTATGTATTTTTATTACTTTGAGTAAGTTGGATAGGGAGACCATTGTGGTTCATTTGCCTCTTAAAATAAACATCAACTGCATTCCAAATGAATTAACATATACATAAATACAGTAGCTTTCGCAAAACTGACCAATTAATGGTGCTTAATATTTTACATACAAAGAAAAAAAAAAGATGCCTTATAAACATTAACCTCTGAATGGAAGAAGATTTTAACAGTTGCAAATCACACGAAAGTTAGTGGAACAATATTTAAACCAAAAAAGACCAAGTGTTTGTTACATTACCACAAGTTATGAACAAATGGAAAATCATTATGAAAAGATGCAAGGAAGTCACAGACAACAATTCCAAACAGGAAATGAAAGATGTTTATGGAAACATCTTAAGATATTTAATTTTGTGTATGGGAACAAAGCGTCAACAAAATTACAGACATTTCATGACAGTACAAGCAGCAGTGGATTCTGTACGAATTCAAACCAGAGAGTTTGAAACCGGCCGAATACATTTCACAAACTGAACATCCACATTCTCTCCATGTTAAATCGCGTAGTCGGGGTCGAACAAACTGCCGAAATAACTGCAGATCGATGAAAATTTAAATCAGAGGGGATCCACACACTATTCAGCAAAAACAAGACATCTTTCCTCCAGTTACTGAATTGCAAAAGAGCAGTGTGTTGTTTATGAACTAATTTACATATATATTGACAGGGTGTCCGAAAAGAAAGGTACATTGTGAAAATCAGCACCCAGTGTCTAACTACTAACACATTTACTTTTATCTGAGAAATTCATCTCCAAACAATAAAAGTGTGAACCGTAATAATCACATAATAATCAGCTTGTTGAGTGGGAGAATCTTACTTACCTCTAGGTATACTGTAAGCTATATCTTCTAGGATAAACAACTTGCGTCGCCAGCGTGGCGCAGTTGGTAAGAGCGTCTGCTCTAGAGTCGCGGAGGAAGTTGATCCTTACGTCGTGGGTTCGAATTCCACTGTATCACGTAGAGACAGGTCCTTCGGATGAGACCGTGTAAACCGACGTCTCGTGTCGCAGTAGGTGCTGGCACGAAAAAGATCCCTCACTGCTCAATGGCCCTAAGTGTTGAGTGTCAGACAAAATTTGCAGCTCTCCACCAGAAAGTGGTGGCGTCTCCATATGAGTGAAAAATTCTCTCGAGGGAGGTTAAACGACATACAAACAAACTAACAACTTATAGAGCCTAACAATCTCATGTGCCCATACAAGTTTAAGAATACCTTCGCTCCGTGTCAGTGAGGGTCCGACTTGCGCGAACCACTGCACGAAATCGTTCGTTATCTTGTTTCTGTTCTAATATCGCTCCGAGCCAAAAAGGACTTCCAACTTCTATTAGTCTTGTTTCTGTAGTACGCCATGACTTCTGAGGAAGTTAATTCTGAAACTCCATCGGAAGAATAAAGATTGTGATTAACATAAGTGATGTAACATACGATACCGGGATTTTCTATTCTGACTAAACTGCGACATTTACCCGCGAAATTTGATGTCACGTGAGCATAAAAGATTGCGTGAACATGATCTGTGGAACAGAAAAGCACGTGTGAACAATTATTCCTCGATCCCGGCATATCACAGCTGTAAGTAGTTAGGTCTATGTTATGTTGAGCTGTTATAAGGTGATAAGGTGAAATCATTCATACGACTCTTATTTAAAATATGACTGAAAACCTTTACTTAGTAATCGAAAAAAAAATTTACTCGGATATTTTGGAAATTGGCAATAAAATGAAGGTAACATACGTTACACTTGGTAACGTATTCTGGTAAAAATGCCTTGCTTATTAAAACTATTACTCTGTTTGCTTCCAATATGCCCAGGAGCAGAGGAGATTTTCAAAGAAATAATGCATTTTCACTATTTAACACAGCCCTACCCTAACACCAGAACCCATGACCTAGGGTCATGAAAATTTACAAATTTGGAAGAGATAACCTCATCATCATAACTATGCAATTACTTGAAGATTTTCAAGGAATTCACACACTTTCACTATATAATCAAAAAGAGCCCCCCCCCCCCCCCGAGAAACAGAACCCCTGGGGGACCCCAAGTTTTAAAAAATTTGTAAAAGCATCCTTGCTCATCATAACTATACACTTGTTTCTTTGCTTTATAACCAGGAGCAGAAAAAATATTTTGAAATTATGAATTTTCACTATATAATCAATAGCCCCCCCCTTTCACCAGAACCCCTGACCCAGGGACCATAAAATTCACAATTTTGGAAGAGGCAGCCATGCTTATCATAACTATGTACTTAGTTAGTTTATTTAATACCTAGGAGCAGAGAAGAAGATTTTCAAAGAAATAATGCATTTTCACTATATGATCAATAGAGCCCCCCCCCCCCTAAACACCAGAACCCCTGACCCAGGGGCCATGAAATTGACAATTTTGGTAGAGGCACTCTTGCTCATCATAACTATGTACTTGGTTAGTTTATTTCATACCCAGGAGCAGAGAAGAAGATTTTCAAAGAAATAATACATTTTCACTATATGATGTATATAGCCACACCCTAGCACAACAACCCCTGACTCTGGGGCCATGAATTTCACAATTTTGGTTGAGGCCTCAATCCTTATTACAATCATGCCAACAGTTTGACTGCTTGATGTCCAGGAATAAAGAAGATTTTTAAAGATTGCATTAATTTTGGTGGTTTTAGCCCCACCCCTCAGGCCCTAGGGGGCAGGATCCATGAAATTCATAATTTTTGTTCCCCTTCACCCATAGGTGCTATATGCCAAAATTGGTTGAAATTGGTTGAGCGATTTCAGAGAAGAAGCTAAAAATGTTCAAATGTTAACGCACTGACGCACAACAAATGCCGACGGACAAAAACGGATAGCAATAGGTCACCTGATTGACTCAACTTTCTCTTCAGTGGACTTCTTGCATATTCATTTCAATACAGATAAGAGGAGTTAAAATAAATCTCTTTAATATATTTTATTACATTTAACCATAAAATGAATAAATTAGGCCCTGCCTGGGATTTGATGTCAATTTTTTAAAGATTTTTGCACAATCGATTTCATCCATAAAAGTGGGAAATCTAATGCTGCCATTGTATAAGTATTACTTTTAAATATTCTACTTCACTTAAATTGGGGAAAGCATTTTATGAAATGGTATTCAAAAATATAGACAATAATAAATATATCAGACACTGGGTAACGTTCGTTACTATATTTGGTTACCTTCTTTTTAGGCAAAAATGGTTCTTTCGCGTGCTGAAATTCAAAAAAAGTACAGAGAGAGGAAAAAGGCAAAAGAAGGGGAAAAGATTCAAAAAAGAAAGGGCAAGGCAGAAGAAATATTCTGTTCCTATCGCCAATCTCTCAAGACGAGAGAGAGAGAAAAGACGGCAACCAGTAAGAGAAAGCGTTCAGAAGTATCGCAAAAAGAAAAAGATGGAGAACCTTGAAGTCGATAATGATTTAGATGTGTTGGAAACGAGCGGTCATGAGAGTTTGCAAAGTGAAAACCAGGAGAAACTTGTTGTTAAGTTACCCTGTGTGAGAAAAAATGGTCCAAGGAAGAGGATAAGCAGGGCATTGTCGAAAGCAAATTATACTTTGAAGAATTTAAAGAATGAGAATGAAGAGTTGAGAAGAAAGTTGAAAACAACTCAACGGAAAATTCAAAGGCTGCAAAGAAAGAAGATACTTACAGAACCACACACACCAAGGAGTAAAACAAAAACACAACTGGATAACTGTTTTTCACAAAAAGTGTCCACAAATCCTAAAGTGCTTCTAATGTCAAATGTTATTTCCGCTTAAATTGCACAAAAGAGAGGTTCAAAAAGCAGACTTTTTAAGAGACAAATGTCTGGAGCTTCCCACAAGGAAGCAGTATTGTCATTTTTGGAAAGAGATGATAACAGCCGAATGCAGCCTGGAAAAAAAGATGCAGTTAAAACAGTAGAAGGTGAAGTCCAGTGTAGGATTTTGACAGACTACATTGCCAACCTCCACGAAAAGTTCCTTTCAGAAAATCCTCATATTGACCTATCACTTTCAACGTTTCGATGCATGCGACCAAAACACATACTGACAACGACATTTCTGAGTCGCAACACTTGCCTCTGCACAAAACTTCAGAACTTTACTTTCAAGATAAAGATGATGAAGAATTATGGTATAGTTACAACAAGTAATCCAGATGAATTTGTCAAACAACAGAGCACAATCCAGAAGGAGTTTTCCAGAGAATGTGGCATTTTCTTTGTGGAAGAGAGTAGAAATGCAAGATGGAAAAAGAAGATGAAGATAGTGAAAGAAGAAGTTAAAAGAGACAAATTTTGGGTCATATGGGAGACAGAGTTGAAAGATTTCAAGGAACATGTTTTCCGGGTTCAGACACAATACAAAATGAGCAGGGAGTTGAAAGAAAAGATGCCATTAAACGAAATGTACATACACATGGATTTTGCTGAGAATTATTCTTACAAGACAGCTGAAGAAATTCAATCAGCATACTGGAATGCATCTCAAGTGACATTGCACCCTGTTGTCATTTATAAAATAAATGAAAGTGGTCAACTGAAACATCGAAGTTTTGTTACTGTTTCTGACAGTCTTGTCCATGCTTCATCTACGGTGATAGCAATCCTGGACAAGTTTTATTCACTGCAGATCCCTGGGTTACAAAATGTTAAGTTTGTACACTATTGGACAGACAGTCCCACAAGTCAGTACAGGAATCGTTACATAATTGATCTGACCTTGTGCCACAAAAAACGATATGGATTTGATGCTACCTGGAATTGTTTTGAATGTGGACATGGAAAGGGCCCTAGTGATGGAGTGGGAGGGACCGTCAAACGATTAGCAGATCAAGCTGTCAATGCCCAAAAAGCAAACATTCAAGATGAAGATGATTTTCTATTCTTGGGCAGAGAATGGAAGTATCAAGGCAATTTCTTTCTTTTTTGTGCATAAAACTGACTGTGAGGAACAAGCAGAGGAGTTACGAAAGTGTGCCCTTCAACCAGTGAAAGGGACAATGAGTCTACATACATGCATTAAGCAGGGGAACAATCTCTTAATTGCGAATACATCTTGTTATTGTAAGAACTGTATAAAGGAAGAATATTGTCAACACTGGACACATGTCAATGTTACAAAGAAAACACCGGAAGGAACACAAGAAAAAGGGGACTCCAACAATGATGAGCAACTGGAAAGAGGTGATAAAGATGTTTCAGGTGAGGCTCAGAATACTGAGAATAAGTACTGTGTTGACGAGTATGTTGCTGTGGTATACATTGGAAGAGTTACTCAAGATGACAGAGATGAAGAAGAAGCTGAAATATCTTTTATGACCAGGAAAAAAGAAAACTTCCAGTGGCCTTCAGAACCTGATATCATATGGGTTACTTACAATGACATACTTTGAAAACTGCAGCCACCAGTTCCGTCAGGGAAAACACGACGGATGTATAAGTTTGATAGATATGAGCTGCAGTCCATTGAAGAGAAATTTGATTTTTTAATTTACAAATAGAATGATACATTATGTAACTGACAGAATCACATTAAGGATGTAAAAAATGCATTATTGAACAAGTGTCTTAACTGCTTTAGTGTTTCAGTAATTTGTGGATTTTATTTTCTGTCAGTTGAACATGTAAGTTTTGAATTGTAACATACGTTACTAAATTACATTAATACGAGCTGTACTTGATAATGATGTTTTTATTATGTTGAATATTAGATATGAAATAGGAATTACGATCACCGTTTTGGCAATGGAAAAAGACGACGTTAATGGACGATTTCATTTTATACAGTTGTCATTTTTATAATTTTGTCCCATAATTTTACTTTGAATAATAATAAAAACACCATTGCTTTATTCAGGAATGACCAACTGTTTGATTGTACGTGATATGTATGTGTTCTAGTTAAAAAATTTTTTTTTTTTCATTTGATTGCACTTTACAGAGCAGTTTTTTTTATGTGTGATAAACGGAGTAACACGTTACTTTGAGTGCACTTTCAAATTTCATCCGATTTTTTTTAAATAGCACTTGAACCTTCATGCACGCTTACTTGATATTATGTATATACCATATTAGTTTTTTTCTGTTTTTTGTTCAGATTTTATTCACATATCAAAAGTATTGATATTGGAACCCAGTCATGTTTTGTGTTTTGCCAATTTTTTCGTCGGCCGTTTTTCTTACTCTTTTTGCTTTAGAGTTTAAAATAAAATTTGTTGCATAATTTATCCGTCTGTTGTTTTGTTTTATCATCTAAACATATTTGAAGAAAAATTTAGAGTTACATAATCCAAGAATAAAGGGAAGAATATTTATTCAATAGATTTCAAACGATGGTGAACTGTAACGGATGTTACACCATAAACCTACTTTTGGATAAAAGTAACCTTCCAGTGGCAGATGTCATAGAGGCTGGTATTCTGGAACTTGACCTCAAACATTTTCCAGCTGTGACAACATATGACAGACATGGAAATATGACACTTACTTGGTCATTTAAGGACAAGTTTTGGAACGTTGTTTATGAGAAACGTTCTACAGATATCACGGAAACCACACTAGTTACGATATCTGATCTAGTAAGAGGTGAGTTGGAAAAACGGTGCCTAGTGTATCCAAGCAAATTGAAGAAAACACCAAAGATACTTCCTTGGTTATCAATGTGTCTTCGAAAGCTGCAAAGAGAGAAAATGGACATGGATCAAACAGTGATTACAATGACGTACATTAGCTGTATCGCATTTTTGATGCAAGGCCATTTCGTCGAATATGACAGGTTAGCTGTTCTTATGATTGATCTACCGTTAGACAGAAACAGATTGATTGCGTTGGAGATTTTGTCAAAGTTACAATTGGCCAACTTTAGATTTCGTAATTTACAGTTAAATCGCTTACACTTTACTATCCCACATAAACTGGAAATGTAGACAGGAGCAGAGAAGGAAAGTAAGAAGGAGGAAGAAAGAAAGAAAACAAAGGAAGTCGAAGAACTACCCAAGAATGTTACTGATGATGATGGTGATCGCGATGATGACCCTATTCTTTTTGATAAAAACATCGGACTTCCAGGGACTTCCTCTTGCTACCCGATTTCCACATCTTATAAAGCTCCCTGGTCAGCTCAAGAGCTGGAATTCCTGCATGCTCAAAGTTTGGAGGAGATTAGCATTCGTGAAAAATATGAACGATTTAAATTACAGTGTTTAAGATCAAATATTCCTTTCCGTACATTTAGGGCTTTTGAAACGAAACTGAAAAGAATTTCAAATAAGTAAATAGATGTGACCCGAAATGTGTTGATGTTTCTACTAACCGCCACTAACTTGGTCAAGTTACAAAGATATAACAGTCTAGGACGGAAATGCAGGATTTAAAAAGACACTATTCCTGATGACACAAACATTTTTAATGGTTTTTTCATTCAACATCTTTCGACTTATAATAATGTATCACTGATTATATGTATGATATTGTTAATTTTTGGAATATCTACATCGGCAATCAAAGCTAATAAAGCTAATAAAAGTTCTTAAAGTTTATTTTAATCTGGGGTATACAATTTTGCAGTAAAACTGAGAAAGAAATTTTTGACTTATCTTTCTTTATAAAACATTTATCGAAATGTTTGTGAAATTTAGATTATCAATTTTGAAAACTGTTTATATATATATATATATATATATATTTTAGCGAAGCTATTTTTATTAATCTATTTTGTAAAAATAGTAAGAAGTTAAGAATAGGAAATAGTTCAAGTGGCTATAGTTTTCCAGTAAACTATCCTAAGGAATTGATTAAGAACTTTCATTTAATAATGAGAAAGATATTTTTCCTCGGGGTCATTATTTCACAAAATTACAAAATCTGTTCAATTCCCCTGGAGAGAATACACGGATTCTTTTAACGGCATTGTATGTTTTATGGGAAGTTTGAATTCGCCGGGATAGAACTTTGTCACTTCTTTCTGACCATTTTTTTTATAATCTAATTTATAATTTAAAACGTCAAGATAATCTATATTTTTCGTATTTTGGTATGCATTACAGGACAAGGTTGGACTCTAGAGTTTGGCAGCTGCAAATTCTTACCTCAGAAGACGTATGTTGAGCTTGGGAATTGATAATACACCAGGAGTGTGAATTGCTCTTTCTCATCACTCAGAGCGCGCGCTAACGTTGACACAGTCAGCACAGTCATTTGTTCCTTGTCACTCCTTCAGTGCGGACGATGATTTTCGGAGGAGAATAAGGCAATCTGTCACTTGAAGGTAGTCAATAGAGGTAATGATTAATTTGTTTATAAAGCATAATTGAGTAATTGGTTCTCTTCGATGAAGTGCAATTGAATAGTTATTCGTAAATTAACCTGCAATTACGGAGTATGGACAGATTTTCATAAATAAGACTTAAATGACTTAATCAGATTCCAATCATACGGAAAGTTAGCATGATTTTGGTTGTATCAGAACAAAATGTTTTGTCACATATGTTTTTTATTATTCAATTATTTTGCGATGTTGATGTGCATTACAGATTCCTCATTTGTCTTCAGTGTAATAGCAGTATGGAGAAAGAATTACTATCAGTAGGTAATTTAGTTGACATAGTTATTGAATCATTGTTGTATATAGCAAGCATATTATAACTTTACCTACACGTTTACGTATCATTTTTGATAGTTGAAAACGACGCAAAGTATGAGGCCTTGAGAGAATTTGTCTTGGAGACTCTGGGAAAGTTTACTTGTAAATTAAGAGAAGTTAGTATCAGGCTGGAAAACCTGGAAAGGAAAGTGGATTCAGGAACAGATTGTTCTAGACTAAAGCTCACTTGGACGACATTCATAGGAGAATCGATAAGGAGGTGAAACCTGACATGTTAAACTCGCTTTCCACTGAAATAAGAGAGGTACACTCTAGAATAGACCAGTTAGAGGAGGGGATAAGAAAATCTGAGATGGAAGGAAAACAACGAAAGAGAAAATTCATGGAAGACGACGAGAGTGATGATGAAGAAGAAGAAATGGCCAGATCGATAGACAATCTGAAAGAGAACATAAGAGGTAAAGTTTCTGAGGTGTTCGATAGCCTCCACTACCGTAAAGAGAAAGAGAAAGTTTCCAAATTACAGCTAGCATACATTCATTACTGGCTGGGATTGCAGGAAACCAATTCTCCAAGTAAGTATAACCTACCCTTTCTAGATCAACTGGAAAAAATATTAGTTAAAAAAGACTAAAGAATGATTGTGGTGGTTTATGTTTCGGAGTGATTCTTTTGGTATGAAATATTAGGAGAAAATTAACTGTTGTTTTTCTACAAATAGCAAAACTGTTGGATATCCAAAATTTAATCAAAGATGGAATCCTGGATAGGACTTGGAGAAAAGACTGGAAGCCAGATATCAAGGGAGATTTTTCCACTTATTTACAGGACAAAGTCAAGAATATAGTGAAAAAGAAAAAAAGCCCTTCGTGAAAAGGAAAAGCTCCAGAAAGAGCTGGAGAACTTGATTGGAGATGATTTTTGAATAAATGGAGCTTTGCCTTTTCACGAAAGAATTGCCAATTATTTGTGCGTAAAGAGAACTATAATTTTGCTAACTAAGCTTTGTTCCTTTATGCAAACCTTTTAATTGTGAAGTGAATTCGTTAAAGTTTTGAAGATAGCAGAAAGCTATATATTTTATATTAAATTATTAAATGGAAAAGGTTCTATTTAGTGTTGGATTGTTAAATGAACATGTTTAGAAAAGAATGCCTGAAAATGACCTAAATCTATGAGAATTGTTCTAGTTCTTGTGATCTGACTGGCTTTTGTTCTTGTATTTTGTCAAATCATTCTGTTATATCACCGTATTATTTTGATGAAAGATCATATTGAAAAGAGAGTCTGGAAATGTGAACCAATTCCAAAAACAGAAAATCACTACATTGTATCTATTGTTATGCAATTTTTAATAATGTTCATTGCACAAATGTGAAAAGAAATAAATACATGATCTTTAAATGAAATAGTTGTATGTTTTAAAAAAAAACTGTGCAACGTAGCATGAATTGAACATTCGGATTACAATTTAATATGTTTGAATTTTCGGGTTGCATTGAGTTTAACCCTTAAGTATTTGGACTCAATAGGACGCCAGTATAATCTAAGTGAGCGTTCGCCATATTACAAAAAACTCTTACCTCTTTTTCCAGATATAAAGTAAATAACCTGAATGACCTCTAAGATAAGGGTTAACTCGGTGTGACAACTTGAACTTCCTGGTTTGGGAGAGTTGAGGTATAAATAAAGTTAATATTCCAAATCAATAGAATTACCAGAAAAAAAAACTTTACTTCTTTCTGTTAAAGAAAGTTAACGTGGGATAAACCTGAAAAACAAGGCTACATCGGGGTAACCCCTTACGCTTTCGGGTTTTGAAAGGTATAAGGACTTATTCAATTGTACTTTATCTATAAATTATTAAACGAGAATATCAACAATAGATATGAAGCTTAAAGGGATAAACAGAGGATATCCCTTAAAAAAACAGGTTTTTATCGGGGTTACCCCTTATATTTCCGGGTTTGGGAGTGTTTAAGGGCTCAGTCAATTGTACTTTGTCTAATAATCATTAAACAAGAATATCAACAATAGAGATCATGTTTAAGGGGAAAAACCCGGGATAACCCTGAAAATCAGGGTTATATCAGGGTTTACTCTTATCTTTCCGGGTTTGGGAGGGTTTAAGGGCTCATTCAATTACACCTTGTCTAATAATCATTAAACAAGAAAATCAAGAATAGAGATCATGTTTAAGGGGAAAACCCGGGATAACCCTGAAAATCAGGGTTTACCCTTATACTTCCGGGTTTGGGAGGGTTTAAGGGCTCATTCAATTACACCTTGTCTAATAATCATTAAACAAGAATATCAACAACAAAGATCATGTTTAAGGGGAAAAACCCGGGATAACCCTGAAAATCAGGGTTATATCAGGGTTTAGGGTCAGGGTATAGGCACTTTGACGTGATGCGGGTGCGAGAATGCGGAACTCCGCCTATTTTACCACGTGACTGTCAATCATTTCTTTGTGAAAGTTCTGTTTACATGCTTGATTACTTTCGATTTGGATGTTTTATGACTCTAGTGTTTTCCATTTGTGATTTCTTTATTGAAGGTAATATTTCATTTTGTTTTCTTAATTGCTAAATATAATGTATTGTTTTAATAAGGAACAATATTTCAATTGTTAATTAAATAGAATTCTTTCTGAAAAGATTTGCATTAGAGAAATTTTTAGGAATATATTGAATCATTGGTGTTTAAGAGGATAAGGCTTATGTTTTTTTTTGTGTGTTCTTCAATATAAATGTAATTGAAACTAGACATTTACAAAATGTATGTGTAATGATTAATTAGGATACTCATTTTAATTACACAATATGCACTATTTTATTGAGGTTTAGGTCATTAAATTAAACTCGTAATAAAGCCGAGTATACCCAGCAGTGTACTCAGGTATACCCCAGGGTATACCCGGGTATACCAATGGTGTACTCGGGTATACCTAGGGTATACCTGGGTATACCCAATGATGTACTCGGGTATACCCTAGGGTATATCTGGGTATACCCAATGATGTCCTCGGGTACATCCTGGGGTATACCCAATGGTGTACTCGGGTATACCTGGGTATACCCAATGGTGTAACTGGGTATACCCTGGTATACCTCGGGTTATCATAGAAAAATGTTACCATAGTTTGAAAGATGGTTTTACAAAAACCTTGAAAGTTAACTTGAAATCCATTCAGCAGAGTCATATGTAGGTATTCGTCAATATTTCTGCAATATTTCGAGATGAAAATATCAGTGTACTAAAATTTTCATTTTTCTCATACCTTAATTGCACTCTTTTATTGACTTTGGGTGTTTATATTTGTGAGCAAGTCACCTGCATGTATATAAATGTATTCCGGAATTATTTTGTCTTTTATAGTAGTTTCGGTTTTGTTTTTATTGTACACCGGAAAAGCGGGAAAAGAACAAAGAACTCTCATGCTGTGTTTACATCTATGCACCTACCGAAATTAAAATCATGTAAACATCCTACAGTTCATTGCCAATTGACAGGTAATTGATTTAAGCTCTATTTTTATTGATTTTGTCAAATGCATGAGTTACCGTAGCTCTATTACTGTACTTTCGGTTTAAGAATGTAAACATGCTGTTTACATGGGTTGTGAACATGTACAACAAAGTATTACTGAGTAGTTATTTTCCAATTTTACATTTAGAAATCCTCACTGTGTTGCATAATATTCATGTAGGTTTGTAAATTTGTTCATCTTAATTATATGTTATATGCATGTTGTTATTTACATATTTTTGCAGTTCCTACACATTTGATCTAGTTTAGGTACCTTTATCTTCGAGGTGTATTTAAAAGCATCATTGTTCACAATTTACATTAACAATAGGATATTTTGTACACATGCATAACAGCAATGCGCATCAGTACTGAAGCAGAAAACCTATTATTCTGTGCAAATGTATGGAACGCAGAGGTAGTCATAATTCAGTTCTGTTTAAATGAATGTTTTGATTAAGTAAACTTCATGTTAAATAAGAACAGGTTTAGGGGATTGTTCCACGCATATGTCTTTTGATTTACATATATTGTGATGTTAGATACATACAATTATGTACTGGATATTAAGTAGGTTCAGGTCAAATAGACATGAGATGGTCACTTATACACAAGTTAATGCAGATAGTGTTCACTTGACAAGAGATTTTAAATGAAACTTGTGCCTAGTGAAATAGAGATATTATTGTACAATTTATTGCAAAATTGTGTTCATTCAGGAAGATATTTGTACATTGTACATATTACTTTATGTGTTTTTGTTTTTTATTGTAGATTGTTCCTACCACCTTTTTTTGATATAATAAAATATGGAAAACTACAATCGTCTTCATCTGTTACTTGGTCACAAATGACGTCGCCGGTAGGATTTCCATTGCCAGAGAAGACTATATGAAAGGTGGTAGACGTTAGCGACGACAATCCCAACCTTGAGAATGGCTGAAGAGAAAGTACAAACCCTGGAGAAGGAGTTGGCAGACATGAAAATGAAACTGACCCATGTCATAGCAAAGGAGTCCACTGAACCTAAGGTTGTGTTTACTCCAAGGGAAAGGAAAATAAACAAATTTTCAGGGAAAAGGGATGGTTTACAAACAATAGATGAGTTCATAGAAGATATTGAACTGATTTTAAAAACGAGACACACCTCAGATAATGAGAAAGTAAACTTCATCATCAGCCATTTAGAAGGTCCAGCTAGGGAGGAGGTACGGTACAGGTCCACTGCAGAAAAGAAGAAACCAAAGGACATTCTAGAAATTCTGAGAGAAGTATTCGGGGACAGAGGAACCATCTCTGAGCTCCTTTCGGACTTCTATCAATGTAAACAGGATGATGAGACGCTACAGGAGTACTGTCATAGACTCATGTGCAAATTGGATCGAATCTGTAAGAAAGATCAAAAAACTATAACAGATCGAGACCTTGCATTGAGGAATCAGTTTGCGGAAAATGTTAAACCAGTGTGGTTAAGGAGGGAGTTAAATAAAAGAATCAGAAGCACTCCCGCCATCTCCTTCAGTGACATCAGAGAGGAAGCAACCCTGCTGATGGAAGACTCTCAAGAATCTACTCCTGTCACATCGACTACTAACTATGAGTATGAAGTACCAGTGCTGGCTGCTCAGTCCCAATCTAAACCCACCGAGACATCAGACGTTTCTAAACTCCTTCTGGATCTCAAAACAGAGATGAAAAGCATGAGGGAAGAAATAGAATCTTTGAAAGTACAAAATAAAGGTCAGAAAACAACCGATGGAATGCTGTGTTTTTATTGTGGAAAATCAGGCCATCTAAAAAGGGACTGCCGGAAACGCAAGAGAGATGCAGAGGCACGAGGAAAAACCCAGAATGCCAGTGATTTAAACGGACCAGGCCTACGGCTGAGAGCCGACTTGTAGGCAATGATAAAAAAGGCTCACCACTAGTAAAGAAAATAGTTGGAGATAGTCCTACCATCAACTTAAAAATTAATGACATTGTAGTTCCATGTATTTTAGATACTGGGTCCATGGTTACAACGATTTCAGAATCGTTTTTCAACAAATTCCTGAGATCCAACTTTGAGGTACAGTCAGATCGTAATTGGCTCCGACTCAAGGCAGCAAATGGACTTGAAATCCCATACATTGGTTACATTGAAACAGATGTATATTTACCAGCGATCAACAAGACCATTGAGGGCAGGGGTATTTTAATTGTCAAGGATTGTCCGGCGAAGGAGGGGATGGACAGACCTGGCCTGATGGGGATGAACATCATCATTTCGCAATGTATGGAAATTTTCCAGAGTTACATACCGGGTTTGGGAAACCACATGAAATCCGAGGTAAAAGGATTCGCCAGAGTGGCAGGGAGGAGTGAAGTGTGTGTTCCCGCAAACTCAGTGAGTGTTGTGAACGTGGTAGGGCCAACACAGAAAACTGTGTCTGATAAGGTTGTGAATATTGAACCACTCTCTGTAAATGCAGAGGTGATGGTAATAAACTCTGTGTCTACAACTTCGAAGAATTTATTTCCAGTCAGGGTAGCTAACCTTAAGCCGACAGACCTCTGGTTAAGACCAAACATGAGGATAGGAATCATCAGAGAGGTCAACTGTATTTTTGACAGAAATTCCGAAACTGAGTTTTTCAAAACTGGTGCGAACGAAGAAACTGTTGTTTTCAAAACTGATCTGGTGGAGGACAGAGTGAATGATCCCATCCCCATGGATTTTCTGGAGGAACTGGATGTCACTGAAAGTGAGAAACAGAAAATCAGACACCTGATGGAAAAACACAGAGATGTCTTCATTACTGATGATTTAGATCTTGGCTACACCACAAGGACACAGCATCGTATCAAGCTGTTAGATGACCAGCCCATAGCTCAGCCCTATAGACGGATCCCACCCAGTCAATTTGAGGAAGTGAAAAGCCACATACAAGATCTCTTGCACAAGAGTATTATCAAAGAGAGTACGAGTCCTTATGCTGCACCCATTGTAGTAGTTCGGAAGAAGGACAGTTCCATTCGCCTGTGTGTGGATTATCGAAAACTGAATTCAAAGACAGTGCGTGATGCATTCCCACTACCACGGATAGATGAATCCTTGGATGCCCTGTTAGGTGCAAAGTATTTTACAACATTGGATCTGGCAAGTGGGTACCACCAAATTGCAATGCATCCGGATGATCAATATAAAACAGCATTCAGCACACCGTTTGGACTTTATGAGTTTACTCGGATGCCTTTTGGCCTTTGCAACAGTCCGGCTACATTCCAGCGGTTGATGCAAAACATCTTTAATGATTCCGTTTTCCAGATCTTGCTTGTGTACCTTGATGACCTAATCATATATTCTTCGACATTGGAGGAACATCTAGTCCGCCTAGATAAGGTGTTGGGGAGATTACGGGAACATAACCTGAAGTTAAAGGGCCGGAAGTGTCACTTTTTCAAGGACCAAGTTAGATATCTAGGCTATGTTATTTCGTCCAAGGGTATTGCCACAGACCCGGACAAAATCAGTGTGGTGAAGACCTGGCCTAAGCCAAACACTTTAAAGGACTTGAGGTCCTTCCTTGGGTTCGCGAGTTACTACCGGAGATTTGTTCCCAAGTTCGCTCAAGTTGCAGGGCCACTTTATCACATGATAGGTGTGTGCAACAAGGAAAAGACGACACCAAAAGCGAATCATCAGTTACAGGCATCATGGACACGAGATTGCACTGAGGCATTCAATAAGCTTAAGGAGAAATTAACCTCCTCACCAGTCCTTGGGTATGCAGACTATAAATCAGAATTTATCCTTGAGACGGACGCCAGTTTCCGGGGACTTGGTGCAGTTCTGATGCAGAGACAAGATAATGTGCTCCGCGTGGTAGCTTATGCAAGCCGGACTCTACGGCCCAGTGAAAGGAACGACTCCAACTATAGTTCATCAAAATTAGAACTATTAGCAGTCAAATGGGCTGTCACCGAAAAGTTCAGAGACTACCTGCTCGGTTCCAAGTTTAGGATTATTACTGATAACAATCCCTTGTCTTATTTACAAACAGGTGCAAAGCTAGGAGCTGTAGAGCAAAGATGGGCTGCCCAATTGGCTCAGTTCAACTTCACCATCGAATATCGCTCTGGGAAACTGAATCAAGCTGCAGACGCTCTATCCAGACTGCCAAGCTTGACAACGGAGGTTCCGCCTGCGCTTCAAGCGACCGCATATCAGAAAACTATAATGTCACAAGAGAAGGAACTGAATGAAAAGTCAGATACTTGCATAGAAGAGACACTCTCAGTTTTCTGTGGGGCAATCGGTACATTGCCGAGGTACAGTCGGAAAGATATTATTTATATGCAGGGGAGTGACAGTACAATAAAACAGTTTCTTGTATACTTCAATGGTGAACGGACGCCTAATGCCAAAGAGAGGCTTAGAGAATCCCCCAAAGTGATTGCAATGCTGAGGCAAAGGGATCGTATATTCCTTAGGAACGGACTATTGTACCGAAAAGTGACTGATCCACATCTTGGTGAATTACAACAATTTGTTGTTCCAGACGTACTGCAAAAACAAGTGTTAGAGATGCTTCATGATCAGCAAGGGCATCAAGGGATAGAGAGAACCACAAACTTGGTTTGTTCTAGATTTTATTGGACAGGAATGCGCAAGGATGTTTGAGAATACTGCAAATCATGCAAACGATGTAGTGTTGCCAAAATGCCTTCACCTCGTGTGTCTGTCCCTATGAACCACTTGTTAGCGAATGAACCAAATGAAATTCTAGCGATGGACTTCACTCTATTGGAACCAGCCAGTGATGGGCGGGAAAATGTCCTGGTGATAACAGATGTATTTTCAAAGTTCACTGTAGCTATTCCTACCAGGGATCAGACCGCAACAACTACATCAAAAGCTCTGGTCATGTCATGGTGTATGCACTATGGTGTACCGCAGCGTTTACATTCGGATCAAGGGAGAAATTTTGAATCGGAACTAGTTGGTGAACTCTGCAAGATCTACAATTTGAAGAAAAGCCGTACCACGCCATACTACCCGCAAGGTAACGGCCAATGTGAGAGGTTTAACAGGACGTTACACGACTTGCTTCGCACCCTCTCACCGGAACAGAAACGACAATGGCCACAACATTTGCCTGAGTTGCTGTTTACATACAACTCTACCATCCATGCTTCCACGGGGTTCACACCTTTTTATTTGATGATGGATAGGCATCCTAGGCTTCCAATAGATTTACTATTTGACTTTGAAGAGGAAGAACAGAGAGGGGACCATTTCCAATATGTGACGGAACACCTAGAAAAAATGAGGATGGCATACAGAAAAGCAGGGGAGCGTCTTCAGAGAGAAGCTGTTTTACGTGAAGAAGCGCACAAGGTGAAGCCTAAGTCTTCTCAACAATTGCTAGAGGATGGTACCCAAGTCTTGACAAGGAACAGGGTCCAGGGACGAAATAAGATGCAGGATAAATGGAACTCTTCCCCATATGTAATTATGAAGTGTTTAGATCCGGAAAGACACATTTACCTAACTGAACCTCTAGACAAGTCTGGACCACGTCGTGTTGAAAACGGAACAAATCTACAACCGTTTTTGGTAAGGGAGCAAAGTGACAGTTCTGATGAAGAAGATTCCACTGCTCTTGGTTACAATGGATACCGCGAACTCCGAAGATCGAACCGTTCTACCTTTGGGAAACATACCAATGTTCATCATGAACCAAGATCTACTTTGTAAATGTATAGATCTTTCTTGTTAGTTAGTTGTACTTTAATTACCTGTATGTTATGGGATGAAGCATTCTGTACTTTTATAAGAAGTTCTATTTAGATTAGAGTACAAACGCCTGTAGTTTATAGATGTTTGATTTTGTGTAGGTTCTAATTTTCATTTCTTGTTACTTTTTAATTTGACTGTATGTTTAACAGTACGTTTTATCTTGGTGCTTTACCCTTATTTTATTTTAGGGCTTACAACACTACCTAGTCATGCTCATGAATGTTGTGGAGCAATACTTGTGTCATAGTTATTTTGAAATTACATTACTGCTACAGTAACGAGGACGTAACGTGTTTAAGCAGGGGAGTATGTGAGCAAGTCACCTGCATGTATATAAATATATTCCGGAGTTATTGTGTCTTTTATAGTAGTTTCGGTTTTGTTAGGTCACCTGAGTAAACTCAGGTGACCTATTGCTATCCGTTTTTGTCCGTCGTCGTTCGTCGGTCGTAAACTTTTGAACATTTTTAGCTTCTTCTCTGGAACCGCTCAACCAATTTCAACCAAATTTGGAATATAGCATCTATAGGTGAAGGGGAACACAAATTTTGAATTTCATGGTCCCTGCCCCCCTGGGGCCTAAGGGGTGGGGCTAAAACCACCAAAAATAATGCAATCTTTAAAAATCTTCTTCTTTACTCCTGGACATCAAGTAGACAAACTGTTGGCATCATTGTAATAAGCATGGAGCCCTCTACCAAAATTGTGAAATTCATGGCCCCAGGGTCAGGGGTTCTGGCCCCAGGGTGGGGCTATATAGATCATATAGTGAAAGTGCATTATTTCTTTGAAAATCTTCTCTGCTCCTGGGTATTAAATAAAGTTACTAAGTACATAGTTATGATGAGCAAGAGTGCCTCTTCCAAAATTGTGAAATTCATGGCCCCAGGGTCAGGGGTCCTGGTGTTAGGGCGGGGCTCTATTGATTATATAGTGAAAATGCATTATTTCTCTGAAATCTTCTTCTCTGCTCCTGGGTATTAAATAAAGTAACTAAGTACATAGTTATGATGAGCAAGAGTGCCTCCTCCAAAATTGTGAAATTCATGGCCCCAGGGTCAGGGGTTCTGGTGTTAGGGCGGGGCTCTATTGATTATATAGTGAAAATGCATTATTTCTTTGAAAATCTTCTTCTCTGCTCCTGGGTATTAAATAAAGGAACTAAGTACATAGTTATGATGAGCAAGAGTGCCTCTTCCGAAATTGTGAAATTCATGCCCCCAGGGTCAGGGGTTCTGGTGTTAGGGCGGGGCTCTATAGATTATATAGTGAAAAAGCATTAATTCTTTGAAAATCTTCTTCTTTGCTCCTGGGTATTAAATAAAGTAACTAAGTACATAGTTATGATGAGCAAAAGTGCCTTTTCAAAAATTGTGAATTTCATGGCCCCAGGGTCAGGGGTTCTGGTGTTAGGGCGGGGCTCTATAGATTATATAGTGAAAATGCATTAATTCTTTGAAAATCTTCTTCTCTGCTTCTGGATATTAAATAAAGTAACTAAGTACATAGTTATGATGAGCAAGAGTACCTCTTCCAAAATTGTGAATTTCATGGCCCAGGGTCAGGGGTTCTGGTGTTAGGGTGGGGCTCTATCGACTATATGGTGAAAATGCATTAATTCTTTGAAAATCTTCTCCTCTGCTCCTGAGCATTAAGGTTATAAACTAAGTACATAGTTATGATGAAGAGGTGGGCCTCTTCCAGAATTGTGAAAGCCATTGCCCCTGGGACAGGGGTTCTGGTGTTAGGGCGGGACTCTATTGATTATATAGTGAAAATGCATTGATTCTTTGAAAATCTTCTTCTCTGCTCCTGGGTATTATTTAAACAAACCAAGTACATGGTTATGATGCATAAGGATGCCTTTTCCAAAATTGTGAAATTCTTGGCCCCAGGGTCAGGGGTTCTGGTGTTAGGGCGGGACTCTATTGATTATAAAGTGAAAATGCATTGATTCTTTGAAAATCTTCTTCTCTGCTACTGTAGATTATTTAAACAAACCAAGTGCATGGTTATGATGCATAAGGATGCCTTTTCAAAGATTGTGAATTTCATGGCCCCAGGGTCAGGGGTTCTGGTGTTAGGGCGGGGCTCTATAGATTATATAGTGAAAATGCATTCTTTGAAAATCTTCTTCTCTGCTACTGGAAATTATATAAACAAACTAAGTGCATGATTATGATAGACAGGGATGCTTCTTCCAAAATTTTTAAATATATGGCCTCAGTTTTTTGGGTTCTTGAGGAGAGGGGGGGGGGGGCTCTATTGATTATATAGTGAAAAAGCATTAATTCTATTAATCATTAATTAATCCTGTCTGCGCCTTAGTGTTGAGCTGATAAATAAATTGCTTAGCTATGATGAAAATGGGAGCTTCGAACAGAATTTTTAAATCTTGTGGTCCTAGGGTCAGGGGTTCTGGCATAACGAAGGGGGGGGGGGGCTTTTGATAATATAGTGGAAAAATGTTAATTCTTTGAAGTCCATAGTTATGATTATGAGGGTAACTCTTCCAAATTTGTAAATTTCTTGACCCTTGGTCTTAGGTTCTGGTGTCAGGGTAAGGCTTTGCTGAATCTGTAGTGAAAATGCATTGTACCTGTGAAATTCTTCACTGCTTCTGGGCATATTGGAAGCAAACTGAGTAAAAGTTTAAATGATATGAGTAAGCGTATTTCTACCAGATTTTTAAACATCTGGACCATTGGTCTAAGCATTCTGGTCCTGGGCAGGGCTCTATTAATTTGTATTCTACTGAGAGAAGTTATTCCCCTTTTCCATTCACCTTTGATAATTAATCATTGTAAATAATGTATTTGAAAGGTTAATAGAATAAGATAATTATGCAAGAATGTTTATTGTATAATTAAAAAAGTACTCTCTTAGTTTTAATAAACAGGTAGACCTGTAAGTAATAGATAAATAAAAATGAGACAAAAATAACTTATCTTATTAAAAGTTCTTCAAAGACCATAAGAGAGGTCAATGCTAGAGGTCTTAATATGGGTTTATAAATAGTACAGAAGCACTAATAGTTTGTTAATAGTCTGCATAGTGTTAAGTGGGGGACAGATTAGAACTTAATTTATGAGTTGATACTGAATACTAGACTAATTATTTTGTTGATCCTGATCTTCCTACTTCTCTTGCTTTAGGGCAACAAAGCTTCAACTATCAGTGTATTTAACTTCTAAATTGTTGTATTATACTCAGGTGACCGTTAAGGCCCTTGGGCCTCTTGTTTTTATTGTACACCGGAAAAGCGGGAAAAGAACAAAGAACTCTCATGCTGTGTTTACATCTATGCACCTACCGAAATTAAAATCATGTAAACATCTTACAGTTCATTGCCAATTGACAGGTAATTGATTTAAGCTCTATTTTTATTGATTTTGTCAAATGCATGAGTTACCGTAGCTCTATTACTGTACTTTCGGTTTAAGAATGTAAACATGCTGTTTACATGGGTTGTGAACATGTACAACAAAGTATTACTGAGTAGTTATTTTCCAATTTTACATTTAGAAATCCTCACTGTGTTGCATAATATTCATGTAGGTTTGTAAATTTGTTCATCTTGATTATATGTTATATGCATGTTGTTATTTACATATTTTTGCAGTTCCTACACATTTGATCTAGTTTAGGTACCTTTATCTTCGAGGTGTATTTAAAAGCATCATTGTTCACAATTTACATTAACAATAGGATATTTTGTACACATGCATAACAGCAATGCGCATCAGTACTGAAGCAGAAAACCTATTATTCTGTGCAAATGTATGGAACGCAGAGGTAGTCATAATTCAGTTCTGTTTAAATGAATGTTTTGATTAAGTAAACTTCATGTTAAATAAGAACAGGTTTAGGGGATTGTTCCACGCATATGTCTTTTGATTTACATATATTGTGATGTTAGATACATACAATTATGTACTGGATATTAAGTAGGTTCAGGTCAAATAGACATGAGATGGTCACTTATATACAAGTTAATGCAGATAGTGTTCACTTGACAAGAGATGTAAAGGGGAAAAATATTTGTATATAGAATGTATATATATTACGTAATAGACGCTATCCGTAAATCGGCAGCTACCCGGTAGCTGCCGTGTATTAGCAGCTCCAGCGGAGCTGCCCCTAAAATGTATATATAGGGCGTGCACACGTGAGTGAGTGACAGAGTTAGTTACGGAGTTACAGAGTTGTGAGTTAGATATTATGTTGTACTTGTGATTAATAGAAACATGTAATAAACTTAAAAACTGATTACTGGAATTTTTACTTTACGCTACTAAAGGAGGAAAAACATAATTATAAATTCATATGGGATATTGAGGATTTTAATAAAGTCTAAAAGAGAGGATTTGAAATAGCAAAAAGGACCGCACGCTCGGTCCCGCTACAACTGGTGGCAGCGGTGGGATGTTATTCCTCAGTTAGAAAAAAAAAACAACGGATTTTATTTTCAATTGGATTATTATCATGTTCTTCTACATGATTGTGACAATGTGTTTGGATTAAAACTTTGTATCATGTGATTCAAACGGATATTTTTGAGTTTTATACGTTCTTATTTTCGGGGATTTACTGTGTGAAATTATTTGGATTATTATCGAAAGAAAATGTGTGTTGTGCTTTTGGAAATAACAGTGAATTAAAAACGCACATTTCAACATGAGTGTTTATGAAAATCACCGGAGATATGTGAATGTATATGATATAGATGACAACGGAAATTATGTTTTACTGGGAGTGATAGACGTTATGTTTCGCAAAGAATGTCCCAATTGTTTTGTGATGTTTAATAAGAAAGACAATGTATGTTTCATTCGAAAGTCAAATGGAAATGTGTTGAGCCGATATTACAAGTGTCCAGCGTGTGGGTGCAGGATTAAAACTTATGATTGTTGATATAAGACATAAAAAGTATGAGTGGAGATCGTACAACGTACACTCCAAGAAGTATGGAGTTCACGCAAGGAAATGAGACTGAAACACCTAGATTTCAGAGAATTGCACACAGATCTCTTCTTAATAGTTTTAATGAAAGTGAGGATACTTCTCCAGCTCCCACAATTGAAAGTGCGACAGGGCCAACACCAGTTTGTACTAGTACACCGAATGATGCGGATAACGAAGTCGGGCAGACCTTCAGTATAGAAAAGGAAGCTGAAACATGGAATACATTTATTTTGCTTTGGACAGTTATATTGTTGCTAGGATGCGTAGGGGCTTATTTGTTCTATCAGTATTTTCCAGGATATATGCTCCTGTGCTTGACGAAAGAGTTTGTTTTCTGCAGCCCTAGGACTGTTGTGTGTCATTTTGATTAGTGTGATTATAAAGCTGTGGTGTAGAACATCGAGTGGGGGATATCAATACACTCCTGTTCGCACCAGACCACAGCAGCACGTCCGATTTCCCCAGGAACAAACAGCTAGTCCAGTGCTTCCTATTAGAAGACGACCAGGTTCTCCAACAGAACGGAATCTGTCTATTTCTCATACTAATCCAAGCTATCAGATACCAGTAAAGAGGACGTTTAAAGGCGATGGAGAGGATATATGGGCAGAATATATACGATATTTTGAAAACGTGGTGTCCATTAACGACTGGAATGACGAGAAGGCACGTAAAATATTCTTTACAGCACTGCGTGGACAAGCAGAAACCTATGCCTATGGCCTTTCTGCAGAAACACGAAACAACTGGACGGAACTTAAATGTGCAATGGAGAATCGTTTTGGTCATAAAGCGATGAAAGAAAGTTATATTGCGGAAGCCAAAATGCGGAAAAAGAGAGCTAATGAAACCTTTCGAGACTTTGGATAGGCGATTGAGGATCTATACAGGAAAGCTTACCCCGACAACCGGGATTTTGTGCAAGAAAGTAGCATGAAAACCTTCTTAGATAATTGTAGCCAGGAGAACGAGTTTCGTTTTGCGGTGAAACGAATTAGACCTAAAACTTTGCAGGAGGCTGTTACAGCGGCAATGCAAGAAGAGTGCATTCGCCTGGGAGAGAATAACAGAAATGAGAATGCCAGATTCAATAGACGAGCTGTATATGCTGTCAACGAACCCTTTGAGTTATTGGACACCAATTCCAAGAAAAAGTGTAATGAGCGGCCAAAGCAAAATTACCAGGACAAACGTCAGAAGAAGAGATGTTTCACTTGCGATTCAGCAGATCATCTTTCATTCAATTGTCCAAGAAAAAGAGAGGATAATAAAGCCCGTTTTAGATCAACTCGAAATCAAGATAGTAGGCGTACGTTAAACCGCCTAGGACCGAGGCAGTAGGCCGTGCGCCGGTCGAATATCCTGAAAGGCCTAGTACATAAATGAATTGTGATCTCTCCTTCGATTTGGCAGTGGAAGTTTCTAAAAGAGCGCAAGAGAAACACAGCAGTGTTATTCAGGCGAAAGATTCTGGAGAATTGCAGCTCAACAACACTGGCCAAGTTTCCAGGTCAACGAGTGTATCTAGTAATTCCATTTGTGTTGATAATGTTAGTATTGCGAAGTTGGAAGTTGTTAATGAGATACGGATTCCAGGAAAATGTGGCTTTCATATAGAAGGATTAATTCAGGGAACAAATGTGATTTGGAAAGTAGATACAGGTGCGAGAAGATCTTTTATAACAGAGGAAACCTATTACAGTATTTTTCCGGAAAATAGGCCCGTACTAGAACGAGTAAGGACAAAATTCCTAGCAGCCGACGGACAAACAATTAAAACCATAGGAACCGCTAAAATGATTTTAACACTAGGAAAAGTAGACATAGAACAGCGAATATTTGTAGGTGGAGTAAAAAGAAATTTGTTTGGAGAGGACTTCTATGTGAGATACAAATGTGTCTGGGATCATGACACCAATGAACTCTTAATGAGTTGTGACAATGGAACTGGGAAACGAACTAATTATATCTGTTGTACAGAGACCGTAGAAATTCCAGAAAATCACGAAGCTATAATACCATCAAAGCTTACATATGTTGAACAAATAAACGGATTACCACTACCAGTTCAAAGTTTCGTACAATCGCACAAAGTAGCTGTCGCAAAATCGCTACTGAATGCAGAAACATGTTATGTGTTTTTACGTGTTTTTAATTCCGGAGAAAAACCAATTACGATCAAGAGGGGTACATTAATGGCATTATTCATACCAGTAGAGTATGTGAGTGAACCAATTGATATCTGTAATGATGGAATTAGCGCTGTTAATGAGGAAAACAGTGAGCTACCGCAACATTTAAAGGCCGTCTATGAAGACGGGTGTGATCATTTGACTGAGGAGGAGTCCAAGAAGTTCAAGGAATTCCTTATTCGGAGAAACCGTGTGTTTGCTAACCTAGAGAGTAAAATGGAACGGGTTGCAATTGGAGAGCATCGTATTAAGCTAATGGACGAGGAGCCATTCAAAGAAGCACCGAGACGAGTGCCAGTTTTCAAAAGAGAAATTTTAGATGCTGAAATACAAAAATTAGAGAAGCAGGGCCTGGTAGAAAAGTCAAATAGTCCATGGTCCTCGCAACTAGTCTTAGTTAAGAAGAAAGATGGAAGCTGGCGTGTATGTGTGGATTACCGCCGTCTTAATGCAATAACGATCAAAGATGCCTACCCCATTCCCAGAATAGAGGATGATCTGGATGCCCTCGCGGGATCTAAATGGTTTTCAACACTGGATTTAAATATGGCTTATCATCAAGTACCCATGGCAAAGCAGGATAAACAGAAAACGGCTTTTGCAACACCCAGAGGGGGATTGTTTCAATACACTGTCATGCCGTTCGGTTTATGCAATGCACCAGCCACATTCCAAAGAATCATAGAAAAGACTTTGAGTGGATTACAGTGGAAAGTAGCTGTGTTATACCTAGATGACATTGTAGTATACGGAAGGAATTTTGAGGAACATATAGCTAATCTTGAACAAGTTTTTGATCGACTGGCAAAAATGAACTTAAAAGTAAAAGCTAAAAAGTGTTCGTTTTTCAAACCGGAAGTGAAATTCCTGGGTCATGTCGTATCAGCGAACGGAATAAAAACGGATCCTGTAAAAACAGAGGCAATTAAAAATGCTGCAAGACCAACAAATGTGAGCGAGTTACGAAGTTTTCTAGGGTTGGTGTCCTATTATAGGAAATTCATCAAAGATTTTGCAAAAATAGCAAGGTGCTTACATGCACTAACAAACAAAGAAACAAAATGGGAATGGACAGACGAATGTGATCATGCCTTTCATACACTGAAAGAAAAACTTGTGAGTGCTCCGATTCTTGGATATCCAGATCCAACTGCTGGTCAATTTATCCTTGATACCGACGCAAGTAATAGTGCTATTGGCTGCGTGTTATCTCAAATTCAGGAACACAGTGAAAAAGTAATAGCTTACGGAAGTCGTGCGTTGACTACAGCAGAAAGAAATTATTGTGTTACGCGTAAAGAAATGCGTGCAGTAGTCTTTTTCATGAAATACTTTAAACATTACCTGTTGGGAAAAGAATTCGGGTTACGCACAGACCATGGATCTCTCACTTGGTTACACAGATTCAAAGAGCCAGACGGACAGATATGCCGATGGCTACAGCAAATAGGACCGTTCAATTTTAAAATTGTTCATCGTTCAGGAAAGCGACATTCTAATGCAGACGGCTTATCTAGAATCACTGTAACTTCAGATGAAACTGTGCAGACAATGCAAAAGAAAATTAGACGACGAATATAACGGAGTCCCAGAAAGTCACATTAATGATTTGCGTAAAACCCAGTGCGAGACAGATTTGTGTATTGACCAGGCTATATGTGATATTCATCATTTGTTTACCACAAGTGAAGGTGACAACAATCAGCCAACAGGAAAAGGACGGACAGAAAATAGACCCAGACGAGCTAAGCCGCAACCTGAGCCCGATGTTGATTTAACATACTCTGGACTTAGAAAAAGTCAGATTGAGGATAAGGTAATCGGATTTATTCTTAGTTGGATTGAAAAATATGGGAATAAGGACAAGCCAAAATTTGACGCTTTATTTCATATGCATCCTGAAAGTCGATTTTGGTATGGACGATGGGAGTTACTTACCATACATGAGGGAGTACTGTGTATCAAGTGGATAAAGGGTGATACAATACGATTGCGGATCTGTACACCGAAGACATTGAGAAATGCTTTGTTGTGGCACTTTCATGATTCGCCTATTTCTGGACATCAGGGAATTCTTAGAACCAAGAAAAGAGCGGATTTGAGTTCATATTATTGGCCTAATTTTCATCGTGATATAGGCGACTATGTCAAATCATGTCATATCTGTGAGGAAAAGAAAAATCCACAGAAAAAGAAGAGACATTTCATGAAAAGTTATATAGCGGGTGGACGATTTGAGAGAATAGCAGCTGATCTAGCAGGACCATTCCCCAAGTCTGAACACGGAAATATGTATATATTAGTAGTAGCGGATTATTTTTCAAAATACACAGAAATTTATCCAATACCTAATATGGAGCCGAAACAGTAGCGGACGCTATATTTCGGGGATGGATAAAAAGGTACGGATGTCCGTTAGAAATTCATACGGATCAGGGTAGTCAATTCGAGAGCCAATTATTTTCACAGCTCTGTGAAATAATGTGTATCTCAAAAGCTCGAAAAACAGCTTTTCATCCAAGATCAGACGGGATGGTAGAAAGACTTAATCGGACAATCAAAGAAATGCTATCTAAGTTCGTGAACTTACCACAAACAAATTGGGATAAATACATAGATGCTGTAAGCATGGCGTACAACACTTCAGTACACGAGACTACAGGAATTACGCCATACCGTATGATATTTGGAAGTGAAATGACAATTCCAGTGTCTGTGTTATGTGATTTTACTGATTTTCAAAATGAGGATATAATGTTATACGGATTATGTGACAAAGTTGTGTGAAAGTCTGGAAAAAGCTCATGATTTGGCCAGAGAGACAACCCTATCTTCAATAGCAACGCAAAGAAAACAGTATAACAAGAACATTATAGAAAAGAATTATGAAGTGGGTGACGTGGTACGACTTTACCAACCTAAACAGAAGAAAGGCACAAAACTGAAACTATCCCGAAATTGGACTGGTCCTTGGGTTGTGCTGAAACGCCTAAGTAACATCCTGTTCCAAATTCAGCATTCGAGGATGTCAAAACCAAAGATTGTGCATGCGGATAACTTAAAGCCATTTCGCACAAGGAAAACAATACAACGTAATTTAGAGACATTAGTAAAGCAAACTCTGAAAAACAGCAAAGATCAAATTATTGAGGAGCCTGATATTACCCCTGTCCCAAAGCAAACAGATTGTAGTGCAAAGGACTCCGAGAAATTACTAGAACCCCAAAGACGAAGTTCAAAGGACGCCGCCGACAGTGACCGCGATGCAGCTGGGGAGGACCGCGACAGTAGCCAGACAAGAAATACCCGAACTCCAGACAGACCCTCGATGCGGACCAGAGCCGGGCGCCTTATAAAAGTGCCGCGTAGACTCAGAGACTGATCATACCCTATTCGGATGTTTGACAGTACAGATGATTTGTGAAACTTGTGGACTAGTACTTAAGAATAGAAAAACGCTTCAACAACATATAAAAGAAATTCATAGCGAACGTGTAAATATATTTCACTGTGATTTTTGTGGAAGACCATTTTCCAGAAAATTTAATCTAAAGAAACATTGAACCGTGTGCACGGAAAACTTGAACTAACGATGGCGAGTAGTAAACAATTAACTAGAGAAGATTTAAAGAAAAATCAAAAAAGCAGTCTACGTTCCTTTGTATGAAGATATTTCATCTGACGAGGAGTCATTTGATGTCAAAATGAATGTCCAACAACAGCCGATGTATGTACCAGAACTTGAGGACATTTCATCAGATGAAGAGACAATTGAAGAGCAGCCGAAAGAAGCAAACGAAGAAAGATTGGAAATATTAAGTGTAAATTCGGACCTCATGGAGGAATTGCTGGCGGAAAACGGATTACGTAATGACTTTGTGGACGATTTATTACGCGAGGACACACCAGATGTTGAAGAAAGTGAAAGTGAGAACGAACATTCCATAAACAATAGCGAACGTAGTGGTAGTGCCGCGGATGTTCATCCAGTGACCATTACACATTCAATTGGAATATCGTTAACGCGAACAACTACTGTTATGCCGAACGGGAATACTGAAGTCGAAAGACAAACCAATGTGTGTCTTAGCGAAAATATCGATCCAAGTGACGTTGACATGGACACTCTCATTCGGGACATTTTAAGTGAGATTCCATTCATTTCCGTAATCAGAGAGACAGGAACGTGTATGGAGATTTTTCTGAGTGACTTTTGACCTTTTTAATACTTGAACTTTTAACAGTTAAAGATAATGTAAATTCTTATTTTCTTGACTCTTGTATGTGAATATTTATTTTGTTGTATACTTGTATATTAATTGCTTTGAATTCAGTAATTTTATTTTGAACGGGGTCAAAATCTTAGCCGGGGGGAGTTGTAAAGGGGAAAAATATTTGTATAGACCTTATTAGGCGTCCTTTCTATTTTTAAAAAAGTATCCCATAATGCCTTGCGCGTGGGCATGCGCACTACAGCGTAGGGCAAGGTCGCTTACCTTTCAACAATAGCGTTTACCTGTAAAACCGCCATATTGATTGTTTACGTACATGACAGTGATTTTTGAACAAGTGATGGTGTTTTATGCTTGAATCCCAGTGCAATGCCGGCTCATTGTTGTGCATTTGGTTGTAAAAGTAGACAAACGGCTGGTGTAAATTTTAAGTTCTTTCGTATACCAAAGGATGAACACCTGAGAGTTAAGTGGGTTTCGGCCATTAAGCGGGAAGATTGGGAGCCCTCCGACCATTCCCGAATTTGCTCCAAGCATTTCATAAGCGGAATGTAAAGTGAGATACGATGACATTAAAATGAAAACTAGTATTAATTGTAACGGGGACCGTTACAGATGTTCCCCAAACGCTCCCCAACTTCCTTTTGGTGTCTTATTCCCTGTAAGCTTCATTAAATAAGGCAATCAAGTATATTGGTTTTTTTTTACGCATTACATGCGCGCGCACAGGCATGCATGTACAAAATGACCATGTCAACTTGTCTACACTTTCAATACATCTTTATATTCAAATTTCATTAAAAGATAAAAAAAATCGGCTATATTAAGTATATCTGTCATTTTTCGCATTGCACGCGCGCGCACGTGCATGCATGTCCAAGATGACCGTGTCATCTTGTCAACACTATTAATATATCTACATATTTTGGGTATCAAATCATTTCATCAAAAAGTATAAAAGTTACAGCTATATCAAGTATATTGGTCATTTTACTCATTGCACGCGCACGCACGTGCATGCAAATGCATGCATGTGCGCGCTGATCATGTCATCTTGTCTACACTTCTAATATATATTTATATTCTGAGTTTCAAAGCAATTCATCAAAAAATATACAAGTTAAGTCTATATCATTTGTATAGGTTATTTCAATCATTGCGCATGCGCACACGTGCATGAATGTGCATTCTGACCATGTCATCTTGTCTACACTATTGATATATCCTGATATCCTGAGTATCAAAGCATTTCATCAAAAGATATGAAAGTTATGGCTATATCAAGTATATTTGTCATTTTACTCATTGCACGTGCACGCACGTGCATGCATGTGTGCACTAATCAAGTCCTCTTGTCTACACTTCTAATATATATTTATATTCTGAGTGTCAAAGCAATTCATCAAAAAATGTACAAGTTAAGTCTATATCAATTGTATTAGTTTTTTTAATCAATGCGCATGCGCGCACGTGCATGCATGTGCATTCTGACCATGTCATCTTGTCTACACTATTAATATATCCTTATATTCTGAGTATCAAAGTATTTCATCAAAAGATATGAAAGTTATGGCTATTTCAAGTATATTTGTCATTTTACTCATTGCACGCGCACGCACGTGCATGCACGTGCGCGCAAAATGACCTTCGTTCCGCAAATCTACATAACATTCCTATTAACCCTAAAAAGGTTTCAACTCAATCGGATGTATAGTTTCGGAGATCACTCACGGACAAAAAAGTACCCAGGAAGAAAAATAATAATAATAAGAAGAAGAAGAAACAGAGTAAAAACAATATGTTCCCAAACTTCGTTTGGGGAACATAATTATAATTTGTAAGATTTATCTTCACTATTCAACCATTACAATATTCATTGATAAAAAGTAACTGCACCCATAAATGACTGCTTAAACGACTACAGAAGTCTTTAAGAGAGATACTTCTGACCAGTTGTGAAAAGGAACAAAAGTGCCATTTAGTTCAACAAGAGTAAATTTATAAGAGAACGATGCTGGCTTGTGTATTTCGATGCTATTAACAGATTAATCAATTCTGTAATATTCTTTCCAGGCCGAGTATTGTTATTTCAGATATTTGTGCATGACATAGGCCCAAAAAAAATCTTTTTAAAATTGTAAGTTATGTCCTGATAAAGCTTTTTTATTATTTTTACTTCATGTGTTTAAATAATTTGTAGGACAGCCTTCCAGAGAGCCAACAAACCCAGATTATGTGCCCTCCATATTTTGCCATCGACCCATCCATGAGGGCGTACTCCAGGAGAAAGTTCAGCGACACCAAAGGCTTGTGGAGAGGAAGGAGAATAAAGCCAGGAATGAGTCTGCCCAGGCCCTCCTTACTCTGAGCAAGGAAGATCCTCCTGTGTGTGTGATGGGGACCTCAACACAGACACCTGTGGTACATCTGAGTGATTCAGAAGTGCAGACTGATATAACACTTCCAGTGATGACAAGCCTCATAATTACAAACCAGTATTTGAAAAGTGTGTGTGACGATAATGCAAAGACAATCAAGGAACTGAAACAAGACCAGGAAAATGTTCAAGACATCTGTTGTGAACAGGAAGAAGAGCTAAAAGCCCTGAAAGCCAAACTTCAGCACCAAGAGGAAGAGAATAGACTGTTAATGGAAGAGATAAACAAAAAGACCATAAGTTTCAAGAACATTAAGTGTGATGACAGGAAAACAAAGTTTTATACAGGATTTCCAAACTTCAGTACCCTAAATGCAGTGTTCCAAGAAACCTCATCGAAAGTGAACTGAAAGAGAACTAAACTTCCAAAAGAGGATGAACTTCTCCTGACTCTTGTTAAATTACGAAGGAACCTTGCCATGACGGACTTAGCCTACCGGTTCAACATAAGCCAGTCATCAGTGACCAACATATTTCATGCATGGTTAGATGCCCTTTATTCTACTTTGGGAGGTCTTGTGCGTTGGCCAGAAACGGATGTGTGTCAGTTACCCGAAGTCTTTCAGAATGAAGTATTCAGGAGGGTCAAGTTTGTGATTGATTGTACGGAGATATTTATTGACAGGCCGTCAAATTTAAAGGCAAGAGCACAGACCTACTCTAACTACAAGAGGCACAACACCATTAAGATTCTCGTGGGTGTGAGTCCTACAGGTTGTGTGACTTTCCTGTCTACATGTTGGGGAGGACGAGTAAGTGACAGACAAATCACATGTGAATCCGGGCTTCTTGACAAACTCTTACCAGGAGATGTTGTACTAGCTGATAGAGGCTTTAACATGACAGAGGATTTTGCCTTTAAAGGAGCCCAGCTTATAGTGCCTGCTTACACTAAAGGGAAAAGCCAGCTACCAAAAGAGGATGTCAAGAAGTCTCGCATGATGTCGAGAGCTCGGATCCACATTGAGCGTGTCATTGGGAGGATGAAGGACTTCGAGATCATCAAAGGCCCATTACCTATAAATCTAGTCAAGAGGAAGTCAGACTCTCGCATTACAGCCGGGGACAAGATAGTGCGTGTTGTAGCTGCCATTGTCAACACCAATGATGCCATTTTGTGAATTGTGACTTATTTTGTTCTAGGTCTATGAATCTTGAGATTATAATGTCAAAAGTACTGTAAAATTCATTTAAAATGTCAAGGTGTATTAGATCCCCATGAACTAACCATCTGAGCATGATATATCAGTAAAATTCAATGGCAAGTTTTTATGTTATATATTTCCATTGAAGTTGTATTGTGATTGCACCAATTTAATGAATGTACCTATTAAAATAATATCAATAAAATCATGTCAAAAATTTAGATCTGAAACATTTTTTAGCAATCTATGGGACTGGTTCAAAGGATCTGGGCCTGTTTTACAAAAGAACTTAGGACTAAGACCAAAAACTTTCGTTAATTGTAAAATTTTGCAAAATCAATGATTCTCTTTAAAATTTCTATCATAAAAATATCATGTTAAATTCATTTTTAAAAGATTAAAACCATTGTCACATCAATTTAAATTAGAAAGTAATAAGCAGAATTAAATTTTGGTCTTAGTCGTTAGTTCTTTTTTTAAAATGGACCCCTGATTTTAATGAAAATGTAAGAATATAATTCAAAAAATCACTTGAACAGATTGGATTTCCTCTTCTTTTTTTTTTTTTTTTTAACAAGAATTATATCATGAACAAGAAATAAATTAAAATCTATGTTTGTTTAAAATTCTTTAATGCAAGTTTTATGGTAGCATAGTAAACAAGATAACAATGGAAACGAAAGCATTGTCACAACTTTTAGCAAAAAAATGACATATCAATATATCATCATATTGAATGTTCATGAGTAAAGTTTGGTGGATAATGGAAACAAAAGCACTGTCACAACTTCATCAGAACTGAACAAATTATCATCATATTGAATGTTCATGTTCATGTTCATTAAGTAAAGTTTGGTCACTGTCTGTTTTTCTTGGTTGGGGGCATCTTTCTGCAAGGTAGGCAACTCCACAAACCCTGTGGGGTAGATTTAAGTCCCACACACTTGAAATGGTACCATTCCACTTTACAATGTCCTGAATCACATGCAATCATATCATCGAAAGTCTCTGGCTTTCCACAGATACAAACGGTATTGTCTTGAGGCACATTGTTGTTCACTTCTCTGATTTTGCGAGTTAATAGTTCAGGTAAGACAGCAAACAAAAAGAAATCCTTCAACAATGGAAGCACATTCTCACTAAAGAAATGTTCATCTCGCTTAATACGCTCAACATGAATTCCACTTGTGGTCCAACAAACAAAATCACAAAAGTCTACGTTGCACAGTGCCATTTGCCCTTGAACTTGATAAAAATGTTTCGAGGTTATGGCAAGTTGGTTGTTGCACTGCTTTCCTGTAGCTCTTGGAGCATGCGGTTTAAGGTAGAACCCTGGGTCTTTAACAGAACAAGGATGAGTGTTCTTGTATTTGAATGGGCATTTAATTTCAACCAGTCCTTTCCCACAACATGGACAGTCTGTCACAGCATCTGGACTGGCTCCAAGTGTGGGATAATCAGGGTTGAGTACTAGGCCACTCTGTCTTGTCGAGAATGCTTCGTTGTGTTGTAGCATCAATTCTGTATATTCTTTTAGTGCCGTTTCCTCATTTGATTTCCCCCACTTAATTGCTGGAGTGTCAATGTTTGGAAAATACTGCATGATTCTTTTTATCAAAGAAACACTCGGTCTCTGTACATTAGTGTGGCAAATGTCATAAAAGTTTGATGCTGTGAGGCGGCCTTCCCGGTATTTATACCACTTTGTAGACAAGCTCTGATTTCGGGTTAGTTCCTCAACGTTGATGGACTCCTCTTGGTTGATGGTAATGTTTTGGAGAATGTCATCACACTTGGTAGCTAGTTCTGTATCTGAGAGTTTGGTATACTCTGGGTTGTAGAGAGATGTAAGTACAACTGGCAGGGATGGTTTTGGTGTAGGGGGATTTGGACGGGGTTCAGTCACAGTAAAGATCACAGCTGTTGGGTTGGTCTCTCTCAACTTCTGCAGAAATGAGGCTGTGTTTTCAAATGCAATGCCTGCATGTTGTGGTGCTGGAGAGGATGGAAGGTGAAAGTTGGTTTTCTTTGATTTCTCAAAGCTTATCTCATACAGTGGGACAGCCTCCACCTAAAAATTTACAAAAAATGTATCAACTGAAATTTTTATAATGTTCTTACTAATAGTAGTTTTCTTTTTATATATATAAGAGTTTCATTATTATTTAATATACATATATCTGATAATATACTTGTAAACAGAAAAAATACCTACTATTCTTTTTACTTATCTAGCAAATTTGTAAAATATTCAAACCAGTATCCATGATTAAAACAAAATTTTGTTCTAATAATAATTCGAAATGCTAAACTCATTTTACAACTTCTTGTTTAAGGTACCTTTTTGGTAAAGTTTTGGTTCCATGTACATGGCATTGAAGTGCAGGCAACTTTATTGTATCCCAATCGTACACTTGCCTCGACTTTGAAAAGGATGGCAGCAACATGGGAACATACCTCTTCCAATCTAAAAAAAAATATTCTTGACAAGACTTGTAAACCACACGTGGGTCTATAGATCTATACATGTACATTATGTAAACAAAACCAATAAATCAAGAAAATGAATCTTTCGTTTAACACACACGCTATACATTAGTAGCTAATTTATGAATAATATTCAGTAAAAAACACATGATGAAAATATTTTTCTCATTTAAAATGAATTCTAATTTGACTTAAGTCTGTTTTCATTTGAGGCATTTTGACAGTCTATGGTGATCTGTTTACATTCTGACTGCAGCTCAAATCCTGTACAGAAGCAGTTCCTTGTATTTAATTTGAATCTATCTTTTCTTCAACAAGGTGTAAATAATAATGATATGTGTGTAAATTTAAAATCTGATATTTTCAGGGTGAATTTGTGCCTCGAAATAAAAACATGGAAAAGTCAGTTTTGAGAATCACACATTAGGTATCAATGCCCTGCTCACCAGCTAAAATCGTTCACTTATTAACATGTGCTTAATTCCCTAGGCTCTAACAATAAAAACATTCTTACCCGGCCATACATGTGCAGTGGGCATTTAGAATGGTGCAGTCTCTCTCAACACACACCCATGCTTCGTGTGGCTTGTCGGTCACAGCTTGTGATCTGTTGACTTTCGCCTTGAGGAAGGACTTATCACTGCCCAGAGTAGAATAAAACACTGTATGCACCCAGCCACTATGAAAGTAATTATAGGCTTCCAATGATCTGTATGCTTTTAAAGTCTCACGTGTAAACTGTCCTGGGCTGTCTATAAGATAACAGTAAATTTCCCCAAACGGAACGTCCGGCCATTTTGTAACATCGTCAACCCAATTTTCACATTCGTCAATGAACGGATCAAATGACAGTTTTTTGATCCCAAGTTTGGAAAGTTTTTCCTAGTAGTGTTGTTGAGGCGCCCCCGGCAACGACTTGTAATATAAACTCATGGCTAAATTTGTTTACATAATCCGATTACTTCACGCTGTGATTCGCTTCGCTTCTCTGTTGTAGGTCTGCCCTACGCAGTGTCCGCATGCGCGGGGTCAAAGGTCAAATTTCAAAAACAAAGGGCGCTTAATATTAGCTATATAGAATGTTTATATATTACGTAATAGACGCTATCCGTAAATCGGCAGCTACCCGGTAGCTGCCGTGTATTAGCAGCTCCAGCGGAGCTGCCCCTAAAATGTATATATAGGGCGTGCACACGTGAGTGAGTGACTGAGTTAGTTACGGAGTTACAGAGTTGTGAGTTAGATATTATGTTGTACTTGTGATTAATAGAAACATGTAATAAACTTATAAACTGATTACTGGAATTTTTACTTTACGCTACTAAAGGAGGAAAAACATAATTATAAATTCATATGGGATATTGAGGATTTTAATAAAGTCTAAAAGAGAGGATTTGAAATAGCAAAAAGGACCGCACGCTCGGTCCCGCTACAGAGATTTTAAATGAAACTTGTGCCTAGTGAAATAGAGATATTATTGTACAATTTATTACAAAATTGTGTTCATTCAGGAAGATACTTGTACATTGTACATATTACTTTATGTGTTTTTGTTTTTTATTGTAGATTGTTCCTACCACCTTTTTTTGATATAATAAAATATGGAAAACTATAATCGTCTTCATCTATTACTTGGTCACATATTATTTAATTGTATACTTGTATTTCTGCATTTGTATTGCAAACTACGTAATTGATTGATCTATTTATAAGCATAATATATTCAAAATGACAATAGCTGTTGATATTAGATTTTATTACTTGTTATTTTATTTCCGTCGGAACTTTTTGCGCACGAGTTATCACCGTAATGGGATCACAGCAATTTTGTCAGGCGTTCAGATTCTTTTCGATGGCGTGTGAAATGTTAATATTGTTGATCCATGTATAATGATAATATAGTAAAGTGTTTCACGCCCCTGCAAGCTAGATAAATTATCTGCGACGTTTCCCGGGGGTTTATTCTAAAGGTTAACTTTCGTGTTGATAGCTAATGAGAATTTAGATCATCAAACATAAACATTTACCCGTAAGATTTGATGGAAGCAACACGTGCTATTATCTGAGAAGGTTTGTAAATATAAACAAAATGATATGGGGAATAAGGCAGTATACCAATATATGCATGAAAACATTAATAACGACATTACATTTAAAATACAAGGCATAAATGCATATAACAAAATTCATTCCTGCTACACTCCCCCCTTCTTAAGATATAAATGATAATATCATTTATTCAAAACAAATAAAAAATATAGCAGAAATTAAATTCAATAAAACAATAATGGTAAAATAAGTCCTTATCAAATAGAACAGTGTTTATATTTTCTTTACGGTTTTCTGACAAGTAGGCCCCCAGAGGCATCCAGTCACAACCAAACCTCCTCCCTGGACCAGAACCTCCTGGTCTCTGGAGTTAGTTTCTGCTCAGTCTAGGGTGTCTCCTGGCGTAGCAGTGACAGCTTCCCTTCTGAGCCTTGCCTGCTCATCTCGATATTTCTTGGCATCTGATACTGGTGCCAGTGGCATCGTTCCTTGCCCAGGGTCTTTGAACTTGATGTTTCGAACAATCTGTCCCACAGGACTGACGTCCTCCCCATGGCGTTGCCGACCATGTCTGCGTACTTGATTTTTTTCTGTTGCTGGCGTATCGACAGTTGACTTTACTACAATAGAAGATTTCGATGTTTTCCTCGTGGATCTCCTGCCAATGTACTTTGGAAGACCGGTAGTTCGAGATCCCGCTGTTGCAATGGTATGCAGGGCAGACCATCCCCCTTCCTGCCATTCTGGTCTAATGTCGCGGTCAAGTACATCCATCTCGGCCTGACTTGCGAACAAATCTAAAACATCCATAAGGAGCAAATATCTGAAAAACAGTTGTCCAACAAATATTAGATTTTATTTTCAAAACAAATCAATTATGCCAAGGCAATATCAGAGTATAGGAATAGGGCCCAACAGTCCAGCTGTTTTTATATAAATATTCCGACTCTTTTATATTACCATGAAATAATAGATAAAACAAATTTCCAAATGTTAATTACAGAAATTTGAAATTACAAATTATGACAGATAATATTTTGAAAAATATGTTCCTTTCGTATTATAGATAATTTTGAAAAATTCACTAATCTGAAATAACTTTCAATAATGTTATGGTGAGTAGATCTCTCTGGGTTCAATTATTCTCCCAGCTCTTGTTTTTACAGGAGATCTTTGATCATGTTGCACCAAAGGACTATTTGGGAGTGGTTCTGCTATTTCGCTGAAAGTTCCATCAGAAGTTTGGTTTTCATGATCTTCCAACCAACTGACTGGAGGCTGTCTCCCTTGGAATGGTTTCAAATAATCCACATGGACAGTTATTGGGGTACTTTCAGAGTTTAACTGGATTTCATAATTAACATCTGAAATTTTCTGAATAATGAGGTATGGACCCGTCCAACCCTGACCTAATTTATTTGACATTACTGCTAAATACCATCTCCAAACCCATTCACCTGGTTCAAATTCTCTAGGTTTTAACCCTTTATCATAATAATGTGTCTGTCTCTGAGCAGCTATACCTAAATTCTGAAATGCAAACTCAAACGCATTGTTCATTGACACTTCTAACCATTTTACATACATTGAAGGACAAAATTTTCTTGGATTTGCTGGTGGTATCCCAACCATGATATCTAAAGGGCATGAAATTTCCCGACCCAACATAAGCAAGTTTGGAGTACACTTTGTACTTATATGAGGGGTTGCACGATATGCCATCATGAGGTAAGGTAAATGGTCATCCCAGTCATCTTTATTTTCATTGACAAAAGCAGACAACATGGCGATCAGAGTTCTATTAAAACGCTCAACAAGGGCATCAGATTGTGGTCTATATGGAGTGGTTCTAGTTTTCTCTATGCCTAAAAGTTTACAAAGTTCAGAAAATAATTCACTCTCAAATTCTCTCCCCTGATCAGTATGAATCTGATTTGGAACGCCAAAACGTGAAATAAATTTAGTAGCAAGTTTGTCAGCAACTGTAAGGGCAGTATGATCAGCTACAGCGTATGCTTCTTTCCATTTTGAAAAATAGTCGCCTACAACAATGATATACTCATTTCCTTTACTGGTTGTAGGTAAACCACCTAAAATATCTATTGCAATTCTGTCTAATGGTTTTGTAGATTGAAGGCGAGAAGATTGAAGTGGTCAATTTCCAAACCCTGGACCTGGTTTTCTACGTGCACAAAGATCACATGAAGGACACCATAATTTAACATCATTTGACAAGCCAGGCCAATAGAACCTTCTCTTGACAGACTCTTATGTTTTATCTCTCCCTAAATGACCTGAAATTCTGGAATTATGTAGGGATTCCAAAATCTTTTCTCTCATAATTTGAGGGGCAACAATCTGAAAAAAAGTATATGACCTTGTGGATCTTTTTCACTCACTCTGTATAAAATTTCATCAGAACCAATTTCAAACTCTTCCCACATTTGACATAAAGTTCGAATTTCATGGGAAAATGAATTAACAGTTTGTCTGTTTGGTTTACTGGCTTGTTCAGTTTTGAGTTGTTTGAATTTACCAATATTTGTGTCTTCATTTTGCCATTCTTTTATTTGAGCAGGACCCCGACTTTCAACCCAATTTGATACTTCAGGAGTATTGTCATCGGCTTGGACAGGATATATTCCCTAATCAGAATACTTAGATTCTTCTTTAAGGAATTTTTAGGTCACCTGAGTCACTCAGGTGACCTATTGCTATCCGTTCTCGTCCGTCGGCGTGCGTCGTGTGTTAACATTTGAACATTTTTAGCTTCTTCTCTGAAACCGCTAAACCAATTTCAGCAAAATTTGGCATATAGTATCTATGGGTGAAGGGGAACAAAAATTATGAGTTTCATGGTCCCTGCCTCCCTGGGGCCTGAGGGGTGGGGCTGAAACCATCAAAAATAATGCAATCTTTAAAAATCTTCTTTACTCCAGGACATCAAGCAGTCAAACTGTTGGCATCATTGTAATAAGCATTGAGCCTTCTACCAAAATTGTGAAATTCATGGCCCCAGGGTGGGGCTATATAGACCATATAGTGAAAATGCATTAATTCTTTGAAAATCTTCTTCTCTGCTCCTGGGTATTAAATAAAGTAACTAAGTATATAGTTATGATGAGCAAGAGAGCCTCTTCCAAAATTGTGAAATTCATGGCCCCTGGGTCAGGGGTTCTGGCGCCAGGATGGGGTTATATAGATCATATAGTGAAAGTGCATTATTTCCTTGAAAATCTTCTTCTCTGCTCCTGGGTATTAGATAAAGTAACTAAGTACATACTTATGATTAGCAAGAGTGCCTCTTCCAAAATTGTGAAATTCATGGCTCCAGGGTCAGGGGTTCTGGTGTTAGGGCGGGGCTCTATCGACTATATAGTGAACATGCATTAATTCTTTGAAAATCTTCTCCTCTGCTCCTGAGCATTAAGGTGATAAACTAAGTACATAGTTATAATGAGGAGGTGGGCCTCTTCCAGAATTGTGAAAGCCATTGCCCCTGGGTCAGGGGTTCTGATGTTAGGGCGGGGCTCTATTGATTATATAATGAAAATGCATTAATTCTTTGAAAATCTTCTTCTCTGCTCCTGGGTATTAAATAAAGTAACTAAGTACATAGTTATGAAGAGCAAGAGTGCTTCTACCAAAATTGTGAATTTCATGGCCCCAGGGTCAGGGGTTCTGGTGTTAGGGTGGGGCTCTATTGATTATATATTGAAAATGCATTAATTCTTTGAAAATCTTCTTCTCTGCTCCTGGGTATTAAATAAAGTAACTAGGTACCTAGTTATGATGAGCAAGAGTGCCTCTTCCAAAATTGTGAAATTCATGGCCCCAGGGTCAGGGGTTCTGGTGTTAGGGCGGGGCTCTATTGATTATATAATGAAAATGCATTAATTCTTTGAAAATCTTCTTCTCTGCTCCTGGATATTTAATAAAGTAACTAAGTACATAGTTATGAAAAGCAAGAGTATCTCGTCCAAAATTGTGAATTTCATGGCCCCAGGGTCAGGGGTTCTGGTGTTAGGGCGGGGCTCTATCGACTATATAGTGAAAATGCATTAATTCTTTGAAAATCTTCTCCTCTGCTCCTGGGCATTAAGGTGATAAACTAAGTACATAGTTATGATGAGGAGGTAGGCCTCTTCCAGAATTGTGAAAGCCAGTGCCCCTGGGTCAGGGGTTCTGATGTTAGGGCGGGGCTCTATTGATTATATAATGAAAATGCATTAATTCTTTGTAAATCTTCTTCTCTGCTCCTGGGTATTCTTTAAACAAACTAAGTGCATGGTTATGATGCATAAGGATGCCTTTTCAAAAATTGTGAATTTCATGGCCCCAGGGTCAGGGGTTCTGGTGTTAAGGTGGGGCTCTATTGATTATATATTGAAAATGCATTGATTCTTTGAAAATTTTCTTCTCTGCTACTGGGTATTCTTTAAACAAACTAAGTGCATGGTTATGATGCATAAGGATGCCTTTTCAAAAATTGTGAATTTCATGGCCCCAGGGTCAGGGGTTCTGGTGTTAAGGTGGGGCTCTATTGATTATATATTGAAAATGCATTGATTCTTTGAAAATCTTCTTCTCTGCTACTGTAGATTATTTAAACAAAGTGCATTGTTATGATGCATAAGGATGGTTTTTCAAAAATTGTGAATTTCATGGCCCCAGGGTCAGGGGTTCTGGTGTTAGGACAGGGCTCTATTGATTATATAGTGAAAATGCATTGATTCTTTGAAAATCTTTTTCTCTGCTACTGGAGATTATTTAAACAAACTAAGTGCATGATTATGATAGGCAAGGATGCCTCTTCCAAATTTTTTAAATGTATGGCCTCAGTTTTGGGGGTTCTTGAGGAAGGTGGGAGGGGGCTCTATTGATTATATAATTCTATTAATTGAACAGTCTGTATATTGCTTCAACAATTACCAACTTATTGGTATCTCGATTGCTTTTGATTTGCATAGAACCATTCGCATACCAAACTTCATTGCAATTCATGCTGTCATAGCATTACCACAATTCCTATGCCTTGAGGAATGTATAACAAAACTCATGTTCATTTCACATTTATTAACTTGAAAACAGTAGTATTACACCAATTATTATAGTCACACATTTTCAAATACAACAATTGTCAACATTTACTGTAAAGTCTACGGATAATGGACATAAATGGCCACATTGACCCAAATCTTATATGAGGTCTGGGGTTACGGCCGAGAAATACCAACACACAAAGGTGCATAACGGGCATGACGGAGGCCTTGTGTTGAGCACAAGTGCCGGTGAAGTCCCAATGCTTGACAACTAGCATGTGGACGGGAATGGCCTGGGACATATCTGTTTACCCTGTTTCCAGAAGATTGCTCCCTGGTTCGATAGTACTTACTGACACTGAGTACTCCAGACTGTGAGCCTTCCCTCCTTTTAAAAGAGGTGAAGGGGGCACCAAGTATGGCTTAAACTTGTAGAACCCCAACCATGAACTACATAAGGGGTAATACTTTCCCCACAAACAACAACTGCCCTCTGTCTTAGTTGACGGATGGGGGAAACACAGGCCAGAAATGTCCCGAAAACCCCCCTAAGGTCCCCCCAGACCCGTCAAACACAAAAGAGGACAATGCGACAGATTAAGGGTATGTAATTAAAAGTCTTTGGATAGTTTATCTTAAGTTTTGATTTGTGTCACTAAATGAGGTTTGAAAAGAAAATTGTTCATGATTATAGGGTCCTGAACAAGGATTAGGAGTTTTCCCTTCGGTGGTCTGGCTGTTAAGATTTATCGTCTTGGATGCCGATTGGTGTTGTCAATCCCCGACTCAACTTTTGGTGAATCTGAAAAATGAAAAACTGGACGCAGATTACTGTTGCATTGGTTAAAGTGAACATTGAATAACATTTTGACATAATTTATTACAGAAAAAAGGGGGCTGGGGTGGGTGGGTTTTTAACTATACTTGGAACTAACAATGTGACTGCTTCAGCGGGAAATTGTGAAGAGGAAGTTGAGGAATTTGTTAAGTTGTACCACAGTTCACTTCCTGTGGGTGTGCTTAAACAAGTTGTACCTAAATGATTCTTCTTTCCATATGACTTACATGTAACTTCCGTCAATTAAGAGTGATTATTTGTATATTTCATAAAATAATCTTTATTAATTGAACAGTCTGTATATTGCTTCAACAATTACCAACTTATTGGTATCTCGATTGCTTTTGATTTGCATAGAACCATTCGCATACCAAACTTCATTGCAATTCATGCTGTCATAGCATTACCACAATTCCTATGCCTTGAGGAATGTATAACAAAACTCATAAGTTCATTTCACATTTATTAACTTGAAAACAGTAGTATTACACCAATTATTATAGTCACACATTTTCAAATACAACAATTGTCAACATTCACTGTAAAGTCACTGTAAAGTCTACGGATAATGGACATAAATGGCCACATTGTCCCCAAATCTTATATGAGGTCTGGGGTTACGGCCGAAATACCAACACACAAAGGTGCATAACGGGCATGACGGAGGCCTTGTGTTGAGCACAAGTGCCGGTGAAGTCCCAATGCTTGACAACTAGCATGTGGACGGGAATGGCCTGGGACATATCTGTTTACCCTGTTTCCAGAAGATTGCTCCCTGGTTCGATAGTACTTACTGACACTGAGTAATCCAGACTGTGAGCCTTCCCTTCTTTTAAAAGAGGTGAAGGGGGCACCAAGTATGGCTTAAACTTGTAGAACCCCAACCATAAACTACATAAGGGGTAATACTTTCCCCACAAACAACAACTGCCCTCTGTCTTAGTTGACAGATGGGGGAAACACAGGCCAGAAATGTCCCGAAAACCCCCCTTAGGTCCCCCCAGACCCGCCATAAAACATTGATATAATGTTCCTCCATTTACCTATACCATAACATACTTAAATCATTGATTTGTGTTATGAGAATGCATCTAATATAGACCTCTATGGAAATCCCGTGGCTGTATTAGACAGAAATGGTGATAGCCCCCCCTGGAGATTATGAAGATACAAATGGTTCCCCGTCTCTGAGAGGTGTGTCCCGTCATATCTGAATAATTCTACAGATTTTGCAGATATGTTATGGTGAGAAATGACGGATCTACCCAGGTCCAAAACAAATGATCTGATTTTTCTGTTTATCTTTTTCCTTTTCTTATCGATTTTGCCTCCGCAGTTGAGTGGAGCCCCATGCCAGTATAGGCAGGGTAATATAGAAGACCATACCAATTTGGTATTGGGTAATAATGCATTGTAGCGTAGGAATGTGCACTGTATTTCTTCTATGAGTTTTTTACTAGTCAAACCTTCTGTTGTCAAGTCATTTGAACCTAGGTGAATAACTAAAAATTCAGGGGGGGGGGGTGAAGTTTTTCAGCAATTTCAAGATGTGAGGGTCAAGTTGTTGCCAATGCAATCCCCTTATGGCATGCCATTTGATGCAGGCTGGTAGGTTAAGGTTCCTGCCACCCGGCTGGGTGGCAGCAAGCTCTCCGGCCCAATAAGGGATTGAGGATCCCACTATCCAAATGTTTTTCAGGACACCTGAAAAACTTCGCTTGGATTAGAAAAAGTTTTTTTTTTTTTTTTTTTTTTTTTTTTTTTTGGCTTAACTTGTTATAAACTAACTACATTCTGACATAAGAGGAGTAAACTTGCGACTTCCACCTGCCTGAGGCTTTTATGACCTCATCTGACACCCCATGGAAGGCCATATCTGTTGCCCTCCCTATTCTGAAACTATGGGTACAGAAATGCCCCTGTTTACCTGTAGAGACAAGGGCTTTCTGAAGGACTGCGTTAAATTGATATCTTGTTAAAGGTTTTGAGTTGATGTGAATGAAGAGGGGGTCTAATGGTGATGTTGAGGGGCGAATATTCAAATAACTGCTGACAGTTCGAACTGGACACAAGACAGTATCCAACTCTTTGTAAATGATGAGTGTTGTTTTATGGGCTTTTTGATCTGTCTTTGAGTGAGGGATAGTTACTTTAATGTGTGAGTGTGTGTTATGTACTGTTACATTTTGAAATTTTATACAGTGCGAGTACTTCGCTTTGTTTGTGCTGGTAAATTCCCCTACCCTGAGTAAGCCAAAATAAGCAAGTGAAAATGCAGACGTGAGTAACGTGGCTTCATATGGTGAGGAGCATATTGCGGGTAGAGATAAGATTAACTCTCTAAGCAGAGGGCGGGTGATTGGGCAGCGAGTATCCACTGCTCTACCTATTGTGCGTTTGAGACCTTCAAGTGCTTTGGCTATAAGAAATGACTTAGTGGTGTCCTGTAATCCATTTAGCTTGTGGTATAAGGAAAGTGCCCGTACATAGAGTTCGACTGTGTTTGCGGAAAGCCCTTGACAAATAAGCAATAAAGTTGAGGATTATGTCTGTAGGTATGGGCCAAATTTCTTTTAGATTGTATGATTTGAGAAAGCCATGGCATTTTTTAAGGGCTGCATTATAACCTGTTTGGAGTTTTGAGAGATAGATTTTTGAATTAATCGCTCTGATTCGGCGACCAGATATTCCATATCTGGGGTGGAAGTTGTGTGGGCCACTGTTCTGCGTCCGGTGCCAGCTGGTGGAATTTTGTCCACTGTGAACGAGAAATACAGTCTGCTATAGAGTTTTGTTTAGTTGGGATATGCTGTGCTTTTATTGTGATATTGTACTGTAGAGTAATAAGGACCAATTCTCGGACAATTTTCATTACTTTGTTAGATTTGGATGTGGAGTTGTTCAAAACCTGTACCACGGCCATATTATCTATGTGGAATAATATACGCTTGTTTGCTAGAGACTCGTGCCAGATCAGAACTGCAACATATACTGGGAACAATTCCAAAAATGTCATATCTCGGATGATTTCAGATTGCACCCAATCTTGTGGCCATTTTGAGTAAGCCCAACTCCCAGAGAAAAAGATTCCGAACCCCCCATTTTGCCCCCCAGCGCTATCAGTAAATAGCTGCAAGAAAGTATCTGATGTCCAGATGTTGTTTGATATTACAGTGACTCCATTGTAATTTTGTAGGAATTTCAACCAAACTAGCAAGTCGGCTTTCATTTCTAGAGTAACTCTTAACTTATGATGCGGCTTCCGGATGCCTATGGTTGCATCGATTAGCCTCCTGCAGAATGCTCTCCCAGGTGCCACTACTTTACATGCAAAATTTAAGCAGGCCAATGAGGGATTGAAGGGTGATCTTTTTGCTAGACAAACAAGTTTGGATGGTATGTTAAAGATTGGTCAACTTGTCTTGTGGGAGTTTCATTACCATTTCTATTGTGTCTAGTTCTATACCCAGGAATATTAAATTTGTGGCAGGGGTTGTGGTTTTTTCCTGTGCTATTGGGACCCCCAACTCTTGGCAAATATTTTGAAATACAGATAGAGTGTTTGCACACTGTTAAGAATGTGATTTGCCTGCGAATAAGAAATCGTCAAGGTAGTGCAAGATATTTGGGTTACGTGAGATATTCTGGGTTATCCAGTGCAATGCAGTTGCAAATTTTTCCCAGACTGCACAACTGATAGAGGCACCAAATGGCATCATTTTATCAAAATAATATTCGTCACGAAATTTAAAACCTAGCAAATCAAAATCGGAGGGGGCGACAGGTATGAGTCTGAATGCTGACTTGATGTCTGATTTAGCTAACAATGTACCTTTTCCCATAAGGGCGATCATGCCTGCTGCATCATCAATGTGGGAGTAATGAACTGAACAAGCTGATTGATCTATGTAATAATTGATGGAGTCATTTTCTGGGTATGATGGGTGGTGGATAAGTCTGAAATCCCCATCTTTTTTAGGTACAAGTCCTAGAGGTGAAATCTGAAGTGTTGGGAAAGGGGGATGCTGAAAGGGGCCAGCTATTCTTTTAAGACCTAATTCTTTGTTGATTTTCTGTTGAACAATTTCAGGGTGCTGATATGCACTTTTTAGATTCTTAGCTTCTCTGGGTCTTCTGGGGCCATTGTATTGTAATTGAAAACCAAATTGAAAACCATTTATCAAAAATTCTTTCTCTTTGTATGTTTCTAAAAATGTTTGCAGTGGAGTTATTTTGATTGGTGTGTTGCCCAATGTGTATACATTGGTGTTAGACGGGACTGGGTAATTAGTGGTTGGACTGTTGTTTTCTGCAGTTGATTGCTGGATTGGTCCCGCTGCACAACCTGCAAGAGTGTCTGAATCTACAACTTGGGGAGAATTGACATTTTTTACCACTCTTATAAATGTTGCAATAATGGGTAGTCATTTGTAAATTTGACCTGTTTTGCTGATTGTAAGGGAGCATACGAGATTTGGGTGTTGGCTCTGAATTGTATGTGAAATTAGAATTGGTGATATGAAGTAACCAAAGTTCACTATTGATTTGGCCCCATGATGAATGGGGGTCAGAAACCTTTCTTAATCTAAACTGTTCATCGTACCTGAACCAACCCGCAGACCTTGATGCAGCGAGACGAATGTCACGCATGTACTTTAGCAACTCTTGTGCCCTAGTGCGGTATTTCTCCAGTAGAACGCTGGAGAAAATGATAAAGGCAGACGTCCACTTGTCTATAGACAAGTATGTATTAGACTTTTGTTTGATTAAGCACATTTTCCCATCCCTAATTTGTAATTCCCCCTTTGAGTCCATCTCATTAGCCAATTCCCGGGCGGATTTTAACAGTAAGGCGAAATCAATGAATTTACCCTCCCATATTTTTTGTTTCAGTTTAGGTGGAATGTGACCACTTAATGGGTCAAAAGTAGTTTGAGTTTGAAGTGGCTGATATTCATCTACGTCTAAAGGTGTAAATTCTAGAGTCTGAGGTGTTGCTTCCTCAAAAATAGTTGGTAGATTCATTATTGACTCACCGTTTGCGTTGTTGGATTCGTCTGTTGAGTTGGCGAAATCGGGTTGTGCAGCCACATTAACAATGGCTGCTGACGTTGATGTTTGGGAAGCGCCATCCGTTGTTCTCCTTTGATTCCTATGCCTTGGTCGTCCCCTGGATGGTGGCACTTGCTGGGTTTCAATCTGTCTTCTTGAGAGTGTCCGTCTTTTTGTTCTTACTGGAGGCATCTTGCCGATGATGGTAGATTTTTAGCTATACTTGGAACTAACAATGTGACTGCTTCAGCGGGAAATTGTGAAGAGGAAGTTGAGGAATTTGTTAAGTTGTACCACAGTTCACTTCCTGTGGGTGTGCTTAAACAAGTTGTACCTAAATGATTCTTCTTTCCATATGACTTACATGTAACTTCCGTCAATTAAGAGTGATTATTTGTATATGTCATAAAATAATCTTTATTAATTAATCCTGTCTGCTCCTCAGAGTTGAGCTGATAAATAAATTGCTTAGCTATGATCAAGATGGGAGCTTCGAACAGAGTTTTTAAATCTTGTGGTCCTAGGGTCAGGGGTTCTGGCATAACGATGGGGGGGGGGGGGGGGCTTTTGATAATATAGTGGAAAAGTGTTAATTCTTTGAAGTCCATAGTTATGATGATGAGAGTAACTCTTCCAAATTTGTAAATTTCTTGACCCTTGGTCTTGCGTTCAACAACAAAATGATATGGGGGATAAGGGAATATACCAATATATGCATGAAAACATTAATAAAGACATTACATTTAAAATACAAGGCATAAATGCATACAACAAAATTCATTCCTGCTACACAAGCTATCTGTCTGTGTTCACTATCTCACTCTCCTTATATATACTCTGTCTGACACCTAACGTCATTAGGGCACCCGTTAGGGCATTAGACTCCATGATTAGGGCACCCATTTGGGCATAAGGCTCCAAGTATTAGGGCCGCCGCACCATTGTTAGGTGTCAAGACACCTCATCTGTTAGGCGCTACAATTAAGACACTAATTAGACTCCAAAGTTAGGGCACTGATCAGGTTCCATGGTTAGGGCCTTTCATACACACAAAAATTTTATTTCTCTTTTATTTATAACAATAACAATTTTTGAAAGGTTACATATATGTCATTATACAATACTGATTACAATATACAACTCCTGCATGAGGCACTCGTACGCAATGATCAATTCATATTTCGAGGGCGATGGTCATGCATAAAAGGACATTCAAGAATGAATAGTTATTTAACGCAACATTTCTGATGATAAATAGAATGCCCAGAATTCAAATGTTTTGCAATACATTTTTATATCTTTATTTATAGGTACATGTGAATTGATGACCGTGCACATACTTTATTTTTGTAGGCCAATAATAACGCTTCAATTTGATACCTGCCATAAAGTTGTTGACGACATAGTCTCGTTTTCACATAGTCTTAAAATAAGAAGACGTCGAAAGGCGCTTGTGTGGAAATTCTGTATAGGCTTCAAGAGACGCTAGTGCGGTAATCACGGATGGGCGTCGAGAGACGCTTGTGCGGAAATCATGGCTATGCATCGAGAGGCGCTTGTGAGGGGGAAAGAGTTAAAGACTCTCTATTCTAAGAAAAGAAACTTGTGATATTGAAGTCTGTTGAAAATAACAATTGGCATTTTTGTGCATGCAGTTATCTATTTTCCTTTCTCAGCATCAAAACAAGGTATACATGTATCTGGTCTGAAAAAAAAACTTTGTCCAGTTAAATAGAACATAATTACATTTGAATTTGTCAGACCAAATGTCTGACAGTGATTTCAACATTTTGGCAACTCTGATATAATCAAAACCCCTTTAAATTAAACACAGAAAATCATTGCAGATTCCTTCAAGAAGTCTTGAGTTACCTTCAGTTTACTGTGGCCAGATATAAAAGTAGAGAAGTGCAACTAAACTAAATATCAAATCAAAAACAAAGGAAATTCCTAAAAGTAAACTCAAACTGAATTGTCCACATTTCGAATTGTTATTTAACAAGACAGCCAGGACTTTCAACAGCAAATTTAACAATCAATGAAGTGCTACAACACAAATTTCTCTTCTCTTCATGACAAGGGTTTTTCATAATAAAATGGCTGACGAAAATTTTCACATAATTTTTGGACATAACCATGCATGGACTCCCAAGAATCATTTATAGTCAAACCTTGGTACAAAATAACATTTTTTCCTAGCACTAAATCATTCCATTTTCAGAAATAAACATATCTCCGGATAACATTACCTTATGGAAATTGAACTCTCAAAAACTTTTCCATATGAAATCCAGAAGTAGCACAAAAAGCACGGCAAGCGAAAAATTCAGGGGCAGAAAAATAAATTAAGCAGGAAAAGCCATTTATAAAGATGTCCAATACATCTATATTAAAATCGGAGCAAAATGTACAGGCTTCTGCGTAATCATAATCAGAATAAAACAGTACAAATCCAAAGGGAATTTCATGATCCATTTTTTTTTTTCAATTTGAGTTCACTTTCTGTTAACCACATAATCTATGAACTGCAAGTGATTCATGAACAACTTCTGTCCTCATAATTCTCGGCTCCCTTTTACTTGCAAGTTAAAAAAGGAAGTTTAATATATTTCCCGCAATAAATTCCAATAGCACATTTGTGTACTCTGACACGGGTGTCCATAATATTTCCACCTCTCAGTATTCATGATGCTGAGCGCACCATGCATGTCGCATCGCGCTGGCCTATTTTTACTTTCTCGACAAAGGATCGGTAAATTCCGTCTCCTTATGCATATTAAGGAGTTATGATGCAGTCGGATTACTTCTAATGCCTACCGTGCAATCGACTCTATCTTAACTCGCACAGTTTTTATCAGTGGCTAAATGAAATTAAAAAAAAATCTTCGAATTTTAATGTGTAAGCATGCAAGGAATTTACTACCATTATAGCAGTAAAAATATTTTAAAAACACGTGAAAATTGGTCAATTTTCTTTTAATCAACAATGATCGGAACAATTTTGTACAATCAAAAGTGTAAACATTTACATTTAGTACATGTATTAAATTTTTGAACTGAAGTGTACAACTTTCCCGCATTTAATTACAAACAGATCACTTAGAAAACACAAATTCCAGAGTGAAAAAAATGCATTACATCCATTTATCGATAACTTTGATGGCATAAATGTTTGTGATGCAAATTAAAAAAATACCCAATTTGCAGTTTTCTGTAAATAAAGTTCACCACAAAATTAATATTGTACCAAAAGAGTGAATGTCTGGTCTTTCTTGTTGTAATTAAGGTCTTCTGTAACTATTATTCATCTATCAGAAAGTTTGATATATTCGCCAATTTTCGGGTTTTCCTTTGCCGCTTCATGACAAGGAGCTCACGGTGGGTGTGACCGGTTGGCAGGGGATGCTCACTACTCCATGGCACCCGATCCCACCTCTGATGTCTTAGAGACCCGTGTTTGCTCTGCTCCTCTTTTGTAATGTTAAATTGACATTTGAGCTCGAATACTGTACGTTATTTCCACATATTTCATGGCACAGATTGAAATTGATCTTTTTCAATGTTCCTGCATTTAGTTATGAAGAGGGTGTATGTGCCGTTAACTTTGAATGGTGTTGTGAATTTAATGTGATGGAGAGTCGCAAATGCAAAATTGCACTATAACATGCGTCAATAGGCTTTTACGTATCATTAGCATGAATGACAGTCCGTTGACCGGAAGTCCAAGGGTGAACAGTCACGTGTTACTTTTTAAAATAAAAGATAATCATTTAAGATTTTTATCAAATCTCTGATGTTTTTAAATCGAGTTTAACCTTAATGTATAAATTTTTTTTTAAATGATGAAAATTCAAATATTTGTAGATAAGTGCTTGTTGCGTTTCACTTGCGTTTCAGTATATATTGTCTCAGATATGCCACAAACATGTCGAAAACCAGCTTAGAGTCCAGTGGCCCAGCACTTTTTAGGCGCAATGAATTGTCAGAAGTGAGATAATCCCTTGGGAGCAACTTGACAAAAGCGACATATTCTGCCATCTTTTGTGTTTCAATTTTGAATCTATTTGAGAAATTGTAGGAGCTGATAATAGCTCAGTCTTGTGAATCACTCTCAGTTGATGACGAACTATCGGAATCATCTTTTGATTTCTCACTATTATCTGAATCAGTACCTGATAAGCTTGGTATTCTCTGCTATTAATGTTTGGAACTTTTTCGGTTTTTTCTCGTATTAGTCCTCCTTTTCTCATCCTTTGAAAGGGATTACAGCAACTGCTCGGTCACTGCTGAAACCCAAACTTTATAAGGGTGGTAGCATAAAATCGTATGATTAACTTTACCCACCATTGTGTGGTTATTTAAAGAAGAAACGGCAAAAGTTCTTACGTTATTGTATTTAATGTTCTCTTGTTTATTTAAATGTACTCCATCGTTAAGACAGACATAAAAATGCGTAGAGGGGTCCCAAGATCCTTAAAGACGTGGTACCATCTACTTACTTCATGTAATTTGACATCCGCATGTTTAGCTCATCCACCCTGCTGTTAAGCCATGGCAAATTAGCCTCGTAACGTATGCCATTTAGGGGAGCAATTCTCTGTAAAGTTTGTACAATTATCAGATTTAACAGATCTCCATACCGGCCGTAAGGCGATAAAAATTAAATCTCTGAAAATATAAACAATTTTCTCTGCTTTGCACAAGACATTAGACATGCTTGAACAACATCCGGGCGCTGTTCCCTTACATAAACCAGTCCAAGCGCGCGGATCCTCTCAAGAGAAGCGTCACCATGTCCGCTGAACTTCATCACAATTAAAATTTAAGTTTACATTCACACGGCTGTCTAATTTGTATAAAACAAAATGTTCAGATTTTTGCACAGAAGAATGACCAAGAATAAGAACGTGTTTGGTCATAACAATGATGAGAGGTAACGAGAAGTCATTTGCCAGTCAGTTTGTAACAGTTCCTTTTTTTACTTCTTTGCCCGAACCGATCAAAACAGTATTAACTGAATGTACGTTTGAGTAAGGAAAAAAATCGTTATAACACAATGATCCACAAAAAATTTTCCCTTCTAAAATTAAAGTAAACAAACATCCCGTGATCAAAAGTGATTGATTAAGTAAGATTAAAATCTGAACTGTAGGCATGAAAATCCGGAAAATATCAAATTAATATTTTATGATAGAGATAGTAAAAATTACTTTATACTTCACAAAATACAATTGACTCCTAGTTAAACGGTCCCAAATTGAGAATTCTTTGTCAGCCAAAGCATGATTCGCCAAAGGGTGTGGACCTCGAGTCCAATACTTGTCTTTTTGGAGTGCCTTAAGTGGTGAACAACAGATAAACTTGGATTCCAACTCCATAGAGCATAAAAAATATCCAAAATTTAAAAAAAAAAAAAAAAAAAGAGAGAGAGAGAGAGAGATCGGACTTTTAAATGAAAATATTGAGAGTCCTCAAGTAAATATTGATACAAAAGCTCGACTTAAAAACACATTATTAAGTTTTATTTTGTATGTTGTCTAACGTCCTTCTCGAGAATTTTCCCACTCTCATATGCAAACGCCACCACTTGCCGGTGGAACATCGCAAATCTTGACATTTACGCGCCACTCGAGGCCGTGAAGCAGTGAGGATCTTTTTCATGCTTACACCTACTGCAACACGGGACCTCGATTTATTAGGTCTCACCCGAAGGACCGGTCTCCACGGGTCCGCGACGTAGGGATAAAGTCCTTACTCCGCGAACCTAGAGCCTACGCTCTAACCACTGCGCATCTCGAGCGACTATAATGTTTTAATACAGCATCTAGGTCACACGACGTTAGATGATCTACTCAATATTGATCCGGCAGATTCCGACGAAGACGATATCGATGATCTTATCAAAGGAATTGAACAATTTACGAACAAGATGAGAAATGTTCTGGACAAGTGAATGAAATAATAGTCAATGATGGTATCGGCGTTATCTAGAAGGAAGAATGATTGGATCTGCTGTTAGGAGTTTCAGTATTGTTGTGAAACAATGTTGTGTGCATGGTGCAACCAGAATCAATTCTGATCGTCTATCTCTGTCTTCTGCAACAGTAATTCAATATGTAAATATCATTCAGAATACTGAATAGATTGGGCAACAGGCAAACTGCCTATAAAATCCCTCTTGCATTATGAAGTCCCCGTAGGTTACATTCAAAATGATTTTATGACCTACTAATTTGCATTTACTTAATCTTCAACCTCGGTGCAAAAATGGGACATAAAACATCTTAATTTCACAAACTTAAAGTAAAATTTAAAATACACTTATTTTCTCCCTCGTTTCACTCCTCCAAAAATAAATATTTTCTGGATTAATAAATAGAAAACAAAGATAAAGAACATGTTGTAGGATTGTTGTGCTCGTTGCAAATTGCATATTTAAAAAAAACAGAAATCAATTATATAAATTTTACAAAATATACAATGCAAGGGCTGGGCGGGCTGAGAATGCCAAAGACACAAAACGCCCTGCGATGGTTTGTAAGGAACGTCGCATTAATCGAACATTCCCCGGTAAATGTATTTATAGTGAGTGCTAAAGCGCTCGTGCATGAAAAGCCAGTTTTCTTTAAATACGTAAATTCACAGAAAGTACCGAAGCTAAAAACGTTACGAACTTAACAAAAATACGACTCCCTTTACACCGTTAGTAAAACGAAGAGGTTAAAAGATGAAACTTCTTAGTCAGCAAAAACATGTCTCACTAGTAGGCTGTGAACCTTGAATTCACAACTTTGTCTTGCAGGATTGTCTACCGTAATGTTCAGCAGACAAGCACATCCATCGTAATTATTAATCTGTCATTTATAATATTATAGACAGGGTTAGGCTTCATAAATCAAATTATTGGATATCACAAGTAAATATTAACACTAAAGCTTGTGTTTTTTTAATTCACTCTATCAAACATCTGGAAGGATATTTTTATATAAGAATATATTTAATAGCAAATGACTTTATTTTCATTTAAGTTTCTCTGTCGTAGAATTTTACATGCAAGTCTTATGGTTTAATCCATTTTCTAGGTATATCCTTATTAAGCAAATGTCTACAAGTTAACAGGGACAAGTGTCGCAAATGCATTAATTAGCCGGGCTTTGCTGAAAGGACAGCCCTGGCTGTAGGCGTCGTGATCGCCTTTCTTACTATAAATTGGTCCACGAACAAAATGTAGACAACAGCGTTTAAGAAGAAACTTCCGATATACAAAGTAGTTTTCCTGATACAGGTAACTCTCGATACCTCGAAGTGCGCGGGACCGAGGAAAAACTTCGAGAGATCAAGAGTTCGAGTTTTCAAGAGTCCGGAATTTTCCGGGATTGTTGACAGGTTTTAAAATTAGTCTTACCGGATGTAAGGATTTTCATGCAGTGCTAACCTTTTACACCTGGATTTTATAAAACAACGATATTTTTTCGTAATTCAGATGAATATTTTATGAAACTGAGTAAAGCAAAAAATGTACACGTCATTTCATATTTATTTATTTTTCGTAATGCGGACAGACTATGCATTCGTTACATGAAAACGACATTTTACAGCGTCGTACATAGCGCTGACTATTCCAAAAATGATCATTGAACGCAGTTCTGTAAGTATTTGGCCAATAATAGTCGTCATATCGACATTGAGGCTGTGTCTGCTTTTTTCATATTTCGTTAAACTTTGACACTGACTCGAAAAAAAAATTAAATTAGTGTTTTTTCTTTTAATCAATTACTACTTTTCAATGACACTGCGTCTCTAAATTATCGTAAGACAGTCGATGATAATTATTTTAATAGCATAGAGGCAAAATAGGATTAATTATTTTCAACACAACTGAGTACTTGTGGTAGCCCATAATGCACTGCGACTCATTCATCAGTGGGCCGTGGGTAAAGTAAACAGATAGCTAATTTATGCTGACGTCAGAAAATCTAGTGGTCTCGACCTGATAAACATCCCGTTCCTCGAGACCCGTGTCTTCTGCCTGGGGCCATTTAAATGTCCATGTAAAGGTGCTAATTATATAATCTTGTATACACATAGCCACTTCGAGGTATCGAGGGTAAATTTTAATAGAATATGCATAGCGGGACTGCATTTTGACTTCGAGGGATCAAGGGTTTCGAGAGATCAAGAGTTCGAGAAATCAAGAGTAAATTTGCTTAGTTATATAGTGGACAAATTCGGGACCGAAGACTCACTTCGAGCGATCAAGAACTTCGAGAGATCGAAGTTCGAGCCATCAAGAGTTACCTGTATTTACCAAATATTGAAATAGAATGCAATTTTTTTTATTTATGAGAAAACAAACATTAACAATTTGTTGTTTCCAATTCATTCTCCACGTTATAATCGCGAAATTGAACATTTGGACCCATAACACTGTGCGCATGAATATCATCGAACTACTCTCCATAGCGTGGGTTGTAACTGCAAAAGAAGACAAATACAGAGGAATATTGGATTGAGAAAGAAAGGCTAAACATCATTATTATTCTATAATTAGCATATTTTATTAATATTTGACAGACTGTTTCTCTAGAGCTGAAAGAAATCATCAAATACAGCATATATTAGTGTGTAGTTTTTAACTGTCGATTGCATGATTAGAACCCTCCAATCCATCAATCGTCATACATTTGATTATCATCAGTTTAATTTTACAAAGGTCCTTTAGTAAAATAATTATTAGGAGGAAGCTACACGATACGTGACAGTCAAAAATGAAGAAAATGTCAAGGTGAAAAACATCTTCTTGGAGGACTCGACCAAAAAATGCAAAATCGCACTGTGGAGGGATCTGGCTGATCAGCCAATCAGACCAGGGGATTACGTAGAGGTCTCCGATTGCATCAAATACATTTAGAAATGAGGTGTCTTTATCAACATCGAGGACAGCAATCACTGTAAGTTTGCCTCTCAATTTTTAAGATTTCTATCATTACTCATATAAATGTTGCATAATATCCTCAAAATCTTAAGTTTTTTATGATGTGAAGTTTTGTAATAATTAGTGCCCAGAAGAAAAAGGGACATAGAGTCCGTTTGTATAAAAGACGAGAATACTGCCACCCTATTACTTAAGAATGACGGGGTCGTTTCAGCACCTGTGAAGTCCCTTCAGGATGCTTCCCCGGAGTGCAAGGAAAAAGACTTGGAGGATTACCTAGTTTCCCTTTGTCGCCCGACTTTAGTGGTAGAATGTACATTTAAGGGCAGTGATTTGTTAGCCATGAAATTTTAGGTTTTAGTTTTGGTACCATGTGCATGAATATACATTTTGAAATGTATGTTTTTTCTCATGTTCTGAATGTGCCAAACATTCCCATACTTTTTGCAAACACTTCATGCTGCTGCTTGCATTATCACCACTTCCTGTTTTATTCATAGCGATGTGTTCCGTTTTGTTTTGTAAACACTTGCATGTACATCTCAGATGCATTCTCTTTTGAATGTCTTGTTCAAAGGTTTTTGCATGTTCTTCATGCTTTCACTTATTTCACATTTTTCCACATCACTGTCAAGATCCAGTTACTATTTATTGGCTCACCTGAGCTGAAAGCTCAAGTGAGCTTTTCTGATCACATTTTGTCCGGCGTCCGTCTGTCTGTCCGTCTGTCTCTCTGTCTGTAAACTTTTCACATTTTCGACTTCTTCTCAAGAACCACTGGGTCAATTTCAACCAAACTTGCCACAAAGTATCCTTGGGTAAAGGGGATTCAAGTTTGTTCAAATGAAGGGCCACGCCCTCTTTCAAGGGGAGATAATTAGGAATTACTGAAAAAATAATGGCATCATTTAAAAATCTTCTTCTCAAGAACCATAGGGCCAGGAAAGATGAAACTCATGTGGAAGCATCTTTATGTAGTGTACATTCAAATTTGTTCAAATCATGACCCCCGGAGGTAGGGCGGGGCTGCAATGGAGGATCAAAGTTTTACATAGAAATATATAGGAAAAATCTTTAAAAATCTTCTTCTCAAGAACAGCAAAGCCATGATTGGTCATATTTATATGGAAGCATACTCAGGTAGTGTAGATTCAAGTTTGTTCAAATCATGACCCCCGGGGGTAGGGCGGGGCCGCAATGGAGGATCAAAGTTTTACATAGAAATATATAGGAAAAATCTTCTTCTCAAGAACAGCAAAGCCATGATAAGTCATATTTATATGGAAGCATCCTGAGGTAGTGTAGATTCAAGTTTGTTCAAATCATGACCCCCGGGGGTAGGGCGGGGCCACAATGGAGGATCAAAGTTTTACATAGAAATATATAGGAAAAATCTTTAAAAATCTTCTTCTCAAGAACAGCAAAGCCATGATGAGTCATATTTATATGGAAGCATCCTGAGGTAGTGTAGATTCAAATTTGTTCAAACCATAACCCCCGGGGGTAGGGCGGGGCCACAATGGAGGATCAAAGTTTTACATAGAAATATAAAGGAAAATATCTTCTTCTGAAGAACAGAAAAGCTATGTTTAGTTATGTTGATATTGAAGCATCCTCAGGTAGTGTAGATTCAAATTTGTTCAAATCTTAACCCCCGGGGGTAAGGCGGGGCCACAATGGAGGATCAAAGTTTTACATAGAAATATATAGGAAAAATCTTCAAAAATCTTCTTCTCAAGAACAGCAAAGTCATGATGAGTCATATTTATATGGAAGCATCCTCAGGTAGTGTAGATTCGAGTTTGTTCAAACCATAACCCCCGGGGGTAGGGCGGGGCCACAATGGAGGATCAAAGTTATAAATAGAAATATAAAGGAAAATATCTTCTGAAGAACAGAAAAGCTATGTTTAGTCATGTTGATATTGAAGCATCCTCAGGTAGTGTAGATTCAATTTTGTTCAAATGATGACCCCCAGGGGTAGGATGGGGCCCAATGGGGGATGGAAAGTTTTACATTAGAACATATAGAAAAAAAATTTCTTCTCAAGAACAGAAAAGCTATGTTTAGTCATATTGATATGGAAGCATCCCCAGGTAGTGTAGATTCAAGTTTGTTCAAATGATGACCCCTGGGATAGGGAGGAGCCACAATGAGGGATCAAATTTTTACAAAGGAATATATGGGAATTTTTTTTTTAAATCTTCTCAAGTACAACAAAGCCATTTATTATATTGACATGGAAGCATCATCAGGTAGTTTAAAATTCATCAAGCCCCCCCCCCGGTCTTTTCAATACTGAACTGATTGTGCTTTTGCCTAGCCAATGTGCTCAGGTGAGCGATGTGGCCCATGGGCCTCTTGTTTACATAGTAATTTTATTTCTAATGGTGCTGTTTCTTTTTTCTTTTTTTTTTTAAATTATTTACACCTTTTCTATCTAAACCATTTTTGCATAAGAAAAATGTGCCAAACATTGAAGGTGATATAATGTATGTTGTAGTTTTCATTACATGACATGGTAATGACTTCTTAACGTCTTCCGACTTCCTTCGGAAGACTTTACTGTTTTTCTTCTGTTTCCTATTATTATTATTATTATTCCCTTTTCATAGTACACGCGATTTCTAGGAAACTTTTCAACCAATTTCAAAGATTTTGTGAGGGATGATGCATCATTATAATATCTCCAGATGGTTTTTTCATTTTTTGAAAAATCACTTCCGGTTGCATTTTTTGTTCGATTTTCATTTTTCAAATTATTTTGTCCACGCTTCTTAAAAACAACTCAAGATAGAATAATGATTTTTTTTCAGAGATGATAGAACATCTCTTTGAGTTGTGTATCACGCCTTTTGTTTTTGCATCCGTCACTTCCGGTCGACAACGGAAGGGATATTTAATTTACGGATTTTTAAACATGAACAGTTTTGAATAAAGGCATAAAGAACTTTAAGTTCAAATGTATAATCGACAACAAAAACCATCCATTGAATGAACTTCCGGTTACCGGAAGTAGTCGAAAAATAAAGGTTTTCGTTTAAAATTATTAAAAATGATATAAAATGGTTTGAAATTGAGTCTATAGGGTTTTTTTTATGGCTTTTAGACTTTGGACGTCAACCGGAAGTGACGTCCTGACGGCCTGAAAAGTCCGAATTGAAAGCCGAAGTTTTTGAAAAAATGATTTTTTGGTCCATTTTATAGAAATTCGCCAAAATTTTATCATTATTAGGAAAAAAAAACTCAATATACTACTTTCGACGTCCGACGGAAGACCTACTCGTTGCTTTGCAACGAGCTTTGCTCTAGTTATTCTTATAACTCTTGCTGAAACAATAATTTTTCAATGCCCAACCTAAATAGGTTGCAGGAAATATTGTGGAGTGCACTACTTTCCAGTCCTTTTACTTTTGATCAGAATTGTACAGGTCAGCTTCTTATTTGATAAAATGTTTGTTTATAGTGCTCTTTTTCTCTTGATGGTGATTGTAAAAACTTGAAAACCTTGTTTGATATTGATGCAATGCATGTGCCTTGATATTTCTGTATTTGTTAGACTTGAGATTTTGTTCTTTGTACATTCAACTAGGATATACAACTTTTTAACTTTTTCTTAGGTTGCAGTTTGTGCCTTGTATTGATATTCTTTCTTTTCGATAGGATCTGTACTACACTACCGCAGTCTGATCCTATATTTTTTTTTTTTAATTTTGTATTGTTTTCCGAGTATGGCAGTTTGATGAAAGTATTTCAGAATTTATTTTTATTCAGTTAGGTGGGGTCTCTTGAATGTAAATTTCTATACAATGTTTTATATGGTGCTTGCTGAACTTTGCTCAGTTCATGATAATGATGAGAACGCAAAGTCATTATGTGTATATATGTTTGTTTTTGAGTAGCAATATACATCACATGTTGATGAAAAATCACTGTCTAAATATTTTTACTTTGACCTCTTCATTCATGAATCAAGCGTTACTTAAATTTTTCAAGTTGTGAAAAATGACTGAATTTGTATTTAAGGTTAACTGCACGTTTTTGAGCATTTTTAATTTTGGCCTTCTTGTACGTAAACAAACTGGTTACTGAATTGAACCAGTAACAAATATAATATAAAATTACCTGAGATTTTGTTTTCAAAGTTTACATGTTTGTCAGAATTGCAATTTTGCTCTTTTAATCCATGAACAAACTAGTCAACTTAATTCACAAGTATTAACATATTTTAAAACAGAAATCCTGAACGTCCTTTTCAAAATTTGATAACAAGAGTCTGTGAGAAATGTAATTCACCCTTTCTCCATGAATAAAATGTCTTCCTCATTCTAATAGAAACATGTAAAAAGGACTGCAATTTTGTATTGCAATTTTGCCCTCTACATCCATGAACAAACTACTTACTTGCATCAAACAGAAAGATACATGAAAAAACTGAATCAATCTCTTCAAGTTAACTACATCCTTGTCTATATGTAATTTTGCCATTTTATCTGTTAAAAGCTGATTAGTTGAATCTACAAGTAGCATTATGATTGTAATTTTTCTCCGAAGTTAACAACATGTTCATACAAGTGTTTAGATTTGCAAATATTTTTCATAAACTTTATGTGACCTCACATACATAGATCTATATAACTGGTTCTTGAACATAATCAGTAGCTTTTTCTTATAGTGTTGCACAACCATTAACATTGCAAGTAAAAAAAAAAGTGGGACCTTAATTGTTCTTAAAATAATTGTTGACTAACATGATTTCTCTTTGATTATTGTGATGATTATCGTGTAAATACGAGGGTTGTCCCAGAAAAACGCATACATTTTTAATATCTTTTGTTTCACTAATACTTTAAAGTAAAAAATTGTCATACACCATAATCAACATTTCTTGAACAATGCATAAGAATATCAATAAAATATCTCTATAAATAACATGTTTCTCTCAGGTAAACGAATCATACAAAATAGCTGTCGGCACAACGCTGACGACGTCAAAACGTAACTCGTGGTGTTTGTGAATTTATTATGGAATTGTGCGTCTGATAAAATTCGTTTGAAGCATAAATTCGACACTGTATTTAATTTTCTTTTGGTTGCCAAGTTATCCATCTCAGGTATTAATTAGCGTTTCCAAAAGATTGCGGAATTAATTCTTTTAATAAACTTGAACAATTTCCCAACCCAGGTCAGAAGTTTACCTAACTGCTTGCTTAGTTAAACGGCCGTCGCCACGAATGACGTCCAGCTTCTGACTTTTCAGTTTGTTGGTTTACTAAACGCTTTTTCCATCGAATAACCAGTCAAGCATTCCTCGAAACTCTTGAACTACGTATAAATCTGTGTCCAAGATATATGTTTGCATCGTTCCATCATTTACATATCTTTTCCCGAATGGGCAGGAGTCATATCGTTCTCAACAGTACTGCTTGTTAATTTGGTGCTCCGCATTATCGCCCGAGGTCACTATTTTTGACAATATCTAAGTAAAGGTTTTTGTTTGTTTGTTTGCATGTTGTTTAACGTCCCTCTCGAGAATTTTTCACTCATATGGAGACACCACCACTTGCCGGTGGAGAGCTGCAAATTTTGTCCTATACTCGGCACTTACGGCCATTGAGCAGTGAGGGGTCTTCTTCGTGCCAGCACCTACTGCGACACGGGACCTCGGTTTATACGGTCTCATTCGAAGGACCGGTCTCCACGTCCCACAGTGGGATTCGAACCCGCGGATCAACTTCTTACTTCGCGACTCTAGAGCAGACGCTCTAACCACTGCGCCACGCGGGCGACCTAAGTAAAGGTATTTTTGCCTCTAACGTCATATTTTTGTCATTTGTGATGCTAAATTAATGAATTTTTACACAGGATTACTTCAGATCATAGAGTTTTTATGGAGGTATTTTTTTCACATTATATTTCCGTTAGCTTGGTAATAAAGAAAACTTCCCTGACAATGCTATTTCTAAAACTCAAAAACTGGGCCGTGCGCCGAGCACCGATATTTGACACCCTTTAAAAGCTATTTTTACATGCATATGACATTACAACTTTATAATATTCTGTCAAAATAGCAAAAATTTCATTTCCCAACAAGGTATAAAAAATCATTTATTTTGGTCGTAAAGTTTTTGAAATATTTAAATAGTTCGCGTTTTTCTGGGACAACCCTCTTAAAAGTATTTTAAACGTGCTCAGTCGTATATTTTCTTCTATTAAAAAAATCAGCAAGGTTAAGAGTAATAATATGACAACTCTCACTGAATGCAAAGGCATTTACATTATGTTTTCTGAAACTAATCCAAAGGAGCACAATTACATCAACTACAAAAACCTGACACTTCCTTGACAAAAAAAATTTAAGATATTTGAATAATTACTAGGAAGATTTACAGCTCTTGCATACATATTGTAGTGTGCTGCACAATTTTACATATTATTGTCTGAAAAAAAAATCTGTTTTACATACAAATGAAAACTTTGCAATGAAGCTTGCGACTTTTAAGCCCGGCTTTCCGTACGTTCAGTACTTCGATTTTACTTTCCTGGGGCCCGTTTTACAGAAGAACTTCCGACTAAGACCAAAAACTTGAGTTGATTGTAAAATTTTCAAAATGAATGATTCTGTTTAAAATTGCTATGTAAAAATGTCTTTAAAAGATTAAAACAATTGTCAATATAATTTTAACTACAAAGTTGTATGCAGAATTAATTCAAGTCTAGTAAGTGTTTTTGTAAAACGGGCCCCTGATTCTCTAGATACTTCTGAGATAACTTCCTTTTTAAGATCAAAATGTTTGTTTCAACTGTTGTTCTTTTTTTTTTGGTTGGTAATATATACCCATAGTTTTTGCACACCGTCACTCTTACGTGACCCTTATGGTTACAGTTTATACATCTTTTGTGAAATAATTTACTGAGTAAAACAAAATTTAAAAAAAAATTATATTAAAAGGTATATAAATCATTTTTATGAAATCAAGTGAACAAACACTAGAATCGTGAAAGTTTTTTTTTTCAAATACAACGTCTATGACGAGAATAAAGTTCTAACCTGCTGTGTTTCTCTTCTCTGGTCCATGTAGAACTTCCGTCTCAATTGATCCATTTTGTCAAAATGTGCCATCTGCCTGTTCGTATGCAACACTGAAATAAAACGCAATTTGGTGATTAAGTCAATAGACGCCAGCCAAATTTTCAATCGCCTGTAAAATATTTATGAATTACTAAATTAATCTTTAAATTTGTAGTTAACAGCACTTTTGAAAATCAATTTTGAAAAACAAATAATTTTGGTCTGCTTGCTTTCTACAATATTTTACTAAAACATAAAAAAAATTGCCTTAAGCTTTAGATGTTTCAGGATCCCCAGACCAGATTATTATTCCATGGCAATGTCTTTCACCAAAGATCTCTTATATTCCCCTGTCACCGTTGGCTACAGTGCAGAAGAAAGTGTTTTTAAAATCCGTTTATGTGTTTGCTAAGAAATTCGCGATATTTCTAAGGCATGTTTTCTTAAAATCACTCACTGAGAAGCTTTGTTTGCTTGACGAGGTCCTTTTTAGAATTTTCTCTTCATTTGAGATGCAACCACTTTCCGGGTGTTTGTGTGTGTGGTGGGGGGGGGGGGGGGCTGCTTATTTCGCCCTGTACTCAAATACTTACGGCCTCAGGGTAGTGAAAGACCTCTTTCGTATTAGCACTTACTACCATAAGGGAACTCTACCCAGGTACCAGTCTCCATGTTTTACAGTGGGATTCGATCCTACGGAGGGCTTTTCTTTTTTTGCTCCTTCTAACAACTAGCGCCACGTGATCGACTGTTGAAAAGCACTTGGGAACATTCAACACGGCTTTCCCAAACGAAGCTCAGTTGTATCTAGCTAAATAATATACTTCCATTTGCTTTCAAGAGTAGACGTTGTTTACTGTCGGTGTCAGTTTACCAGGTAGTAATCATATTTATAACTATGTATTGGTTTTATTTTCATTGATCTGGATATCCGTTACGAGGTAACGATTTCTTTTTTGTCTTGTTTGCTGGTAAAATTTGTGACTTTGGTTTAGAAACCATTTCAATGTGAAAAAAAATCACGGTTGTTTCAACAGAATTTAACTGCGCTGAAAAAATAAAAGTAAAAATTGAAGGAAACAAGATGTGTTTGTGAAACACCGATGCCCCCGTATGGCAGCTTATGGTGAAGGTTAAAGTAAAGTTTCTCAAATGCAAGTCAAAATCCAGGCCAAAAGATGAAAAACGTTGGTACCAAAAAAAAGGTCTTGTCTCAAGGAATATACCTGTGAAATTTGAAAGCCCTAGCTGCAACTGTTCAAAAGTTATGGCGAAGGTTAAAGTTTTTCAAAAGAAAGTAAAACATCAAGGTCAATGTTGTTGGTATCCAAAGGAAGGTCTTGTCACAAGGATTACGTATGTGAAGTATGAAAGCCCTGGCACCAACTATTCCAAAGTTATGGCAAAGGTTAGAATTTTTCAAAAGTAGGTCAAACTCTAAGGTCAAAGGATCAAAGTGGTTGGTATCCTAAGGAAGGTGATGTCACAAGAATTACATATGTAAAGTTTGAAACCCCTAGCATCAACCATTCAAAAGTTATGGCCAAGTTTAAAGTTTTTCATAAGTAGATCAAACTCCTAGGTCAAGGTCAAAAGATCAAAGTGGTTGGTATCCAAAGGAAGGTCTTGTCACAAGGATTACATATGGGAAGTATGAAAGCCCTAGCTCCAACCGTTCAAAAAATATGACCAAGGTTAAAGTTTTCAAAAGTAGGTCAAAATCCTAGGTCAAGGTCAAAGAGGTTGATATCCACAGGAAGGTCTTGGCATAAGGAATACACATGTGAAGTTTGAAACCCCTAGCATCAACCATTCAAAAGTTATGGCCAAGGTTATAGTTTTTCAAAAGTAGGTCAAACTCCAAGGTCAAGGTCAAAGTTGTTGTTATCCAAAGGAAGGCCTTGCCACAGAGAATACACATGTGAGGTGTGAAACCCAAGAACCAACTGTTTAGAATTTATGGCCAAGGTTACAGTCTCATAAAATTTTGTTAAAGTGGGTCAAACTCCGAGGTCAAGGTCAAATATGATAGTACCCAAAGAAAGGTCTTGTCACAAGGAATACACATGTGAAATATTAAAGTCATAGCTTCAACCAATCAAAAGTTATGGGCAAGGTTAATGTTGACAACAGACAGATAAACAGACAAACGGGACAAAAACAATATACCCACGGGATCTTTCGATCCAGGGGCATAAAAAAGATAATAATAATGTGTTTGCTCTGTTTTGTTTGAGGAACGTGCGGTTACTTGCAGTCACATGCCATCTAGTGTGCACAGAGATTGTCGGACGTAATGAGTTTATTGAAGTCTATCAAATTGCTTATTTGTTGTTTAACGTCCCTCTTGAGAATTTTTCACTCAAATGGAGACGTGGCTAGTGGAGGGCTACATATTTTGACATATACTCGGCACTTACGGTCTTTGAGCAGAGTGGAATCTTTTTCGTGCCAGCACCTACCGCGACACGGGACCTTGGTTTATACGGTCTCATCCAAAGCCGGTCTCCGGGTCCTATAGTGGGATTCGAACCTGCGACGTAAGGATCAACTCTAAAGCAGACACTCTAACCACTGCGCGACAAGTCTATCAGAGAAAAATAAGTACGGAAGATTGAACAAAGAACAACAGTGTAAATGTTTTTAAATGAGAAACTTGATGAATTGGATTGATTGATTTATTATTATTGTTTAACGCCGAGTCGGAAGTAGAGGAGGTAATTAATGATGACTCCTCGTATAAACTAATCATCTGATATTGCAAGTCCGTAATGCTCAAATTTTTAAAGAAGCAAGGATTTTTAGGGCCACCCGAGTCCCATGCGGGTCAAGGATAGTGCCTTGATGGGGATTCTGGGGGGGGGGGGGAGGGGTATCAAAACCTGGGTTATAGTACATTGAAGACTTAATCGGTCAAAATTTTCACATATTTTGAATTATTTTTTACATGCTTTCTAAACTATAATGAAGCACCTGGTGAGATGATCGATTTTCAGAAATTGAAAGTAAAGGTGAAAGTATTATAATGATGCAAATAATTTCAGATCAAAGTAAAGCCATTTTCAATTTTCAGTAAACTCTAAAATTTAAGAAAGGCATTTGCCTTACTTGCCTCGGTGATAGTTACGGCCTTGTATCGATGTGGATAGGAATTAGTTGAACCCCCTGTAAAATGCGTAGCGAGGATGGTGCGTGAAACTTCACGATTCAGACAACTTGATGTACGGTACGAAGTAAAGGGACACATTTTAAACCATTTGATAAAGCAGTCCAAATATTTAGGCAGTGTTAAGATTGAGCCAGAACTGCAAAGAGCGAGACTTAAATGAAATCATTACAACAAATTTCTTCATCTGTAGCCGAATCAGTAACTCTGTTTACAACTCAAGTGAACTCAAAGAGTAGTCAAATTAAATCACGCTTCTCAGGGCAGCAAAGCAAGCAAATCTTATCTCGAGTTAGTTCCAAACTTACGCAGACATTTCGCAGACATTTATACAGCATACTAACAAAGTGGAACAAGCCCATGCACAAATGAAAATATGCTAAAGAAGAAGTAGAATTAATCAGATAGGAAGCTGCTATCATGGCCAGGAGAAACAATGTTAACGTGTAAGAAAGAACTCGGAAGCTGCACAAATGAAATATATGGAGATAACGAACAGTATTCAAGCTCAAAAGTCCATTATACAATACAGAAAAGGAGCAGAGCAAACACGGACCTCCAAACATCAGAGGTGGGATCAGGTGCCATGGAGGAGTGAGCATCCCCTGCCGACCGGTCACACCCGCCGTGTGCTCCTTGTCATGATCGGGAAATAACGGAAAAATCCGTCGACAATTCAGTGTGTAAATAATGGCCTAACAATTAGTATGAAAAACGTCAGTCAGCATTTGACTCAATGATAAATTGTATTTGCTGACAAGGTCATTGTATCGACCATAGAACTTACGAAATGATGACTTTAAATGAGACAGCTGATATTCTTGTTTCATCAACTTATTTGTCAATAATTTACCTCGTTTTAGAAATTGTACATACGTAGAGCATGCTCTTGCGTATCGAATCAACTGAGAGATATATACCCCGTATGCAGGTGATGAAGGTATATTGCTGCACAAGTAAGGGAAGTTGACGATTGAAAAGTTAAAGTCATCACGTTTATCATAAAGCTTGGTTGTTAGATTACCATTAACGTCTTTTTCAAGTGAAATATCCAAATATGAAACAGATGTGTCAGACTCTGTGGTATCTTTTATCTCAAGTTCACCAGGATATATCGTATCGACATAAGAATGAAAATAGCCATTGTTAAATGATTAAATCATTATTAGAAGGGAGTTAGAGTTTTCAGATAGTGATAAAAATGTTTTCCGCGAAAATCAAAATCAAGGAATAACGACAATTTGACAGAGCGATGTGTGAAGCGCAGCAATGGAAAATGCATGATCGGATCGAATCGTGAGGAAGCCTGCAGTTTTGAAGACTGTAAAATAAACTGTCATACTGTTTGTGATGTGTTTAAAGATACTAGTGAATTTGCAGAGACTTTCAATTTGCAATTTTAGTCAATATTCAAAGTTGTAAATGTAATTTTCTAGTTGTGTTACTTTTCTTCTTTTGGAGGCTGGAGCCTCCTCCTCTGCCTGGGCCTCCTTTGCCCTCTTCTTTGATTTCTTTGATGTCCCTGCTTTCTCTGCCTCGTCCTCTGTCTGGACTTCCTCTGCCTCGTCCTCCTCTGCCTGGGCCTCCTCTGCAACCTTTTGCTTCACGGCTGCCAAGCTATCTAGCCACCGCACTTTGTTTTTTTTTTTTTTGGGTGGCTTCATGGAGCCCAGGTCACAGAGGTCCTTTACGTTTACAAGTTGTACCTTTTCCAGGGAAACCCTGTTCATAATGTAGTGCTATGACACTGTTTTCCTTTCATGTTTCTCAAACTGTCACATTCATTTCCCATCATTTATTTCCATCATTTATTTCCATCAACATAGGTAAAGGAAATGGTAAAGGAAAGGGAAAAGATTGACTACAACAAAAAAAATAAACAGAACTTACAATGCTGTACATTATATAAATGTGACCGAAATGATGCACCATACGACTGACTTATAATACTGAATACAATAAATATGAATACTTTATGTAATAAACTAGTAATGCATGATGGTGTTGAATAATTTAAGTGAATAGAAATGTATAAATGACATTAACATCTAACGTGTGAGAACACTAATTTACATCATATACTCAAACTGAAGATTAACCTTGTTTACTCCAAAAATACAGTATACAAAAAGATATGAAGTAAACACTGCATTTATACAACCATCAAAAAGGTAATTACCGTGATTATTTTCCAACTCATCCAAAAATCTAAGGTAAAACAGCTCAAACTCACTACAGCTTTGGGTAAACATCGAAAAATCGTGCAAATATGGCGGGTTCACACGTCAAGATTGAAAATTCATATTCTGACAAAATTGGATAAATAAATTGATGCGGATAAATTTGGACAATAATATAATATCAATCTTACACATAAAATAGACGGGCACCAGATTTCCTTTTCGCAACTTCATTTTGGCAATACATGGCCAAATGCCCCAGCAACTGTATCGCGCTCCGAAGGCCTCCATTTTTGAAATTCTGCGATCTGACGTCACACACGTAACCACAGGATTGTTTCAAACATCGCAGACTGCAGCAGAGGCCAGGGTTGAGAAGTTCATATCTACCAGGTCCATGCTGGAAAATTTTCCAGCTGATCTTCCCAGGGTTGCGGCATTCTGAACCTGTACAAAGTTCGTTGAATCCAGCTGTATCTAAGATTTTGCAAAGACTGACACAAATCAGGACATTCATCTGATCTTGCAAAGGCAGGGATAAGAGGCCAAATGATCCAACAAAGACTTTGGGAATTTAGTGGTGAACCTGGACGGTATATAACCTTGAAACACAGTTATCTTAAACGTGATTTAAGGGAAAATTCCTTAATAATGATGTCCTGGAAGTCTTCATGTATGAATTTATAGACACACATGACCCCTTGGTGACATTGAACCAATACACAATTGAGATAATATACACGGGTAACTCTTTATATATATATATATATATATATATATATATATATAAGCAGCGTTTTCTTCATGGTTCACTTAATATTACAGAGCAGAGACTCAGCACTTAGACGATTTACTCTTTGGATCTGGCATATCCTTTGAAAAAGGAACAAAAAGTTATTCCTCCTTGTGTTACCAAAAGCAGGCAGGCATTTCCCTCAGAATCTTATGCCGGTTTCAAGTTTGCACATATTTGAAGTGATATGAATTCCACTCAAAAATCTTGTATTAAATACAACATATTTTAAGTTATCGTATCCCATCAAGGTTTATCTATCTAGATGTCCTTCAGTTGATTTGTTCATTTGTGTCAGTCTCCTTAATCATGTGTCCGTGGTTCATCAGAAAATCCTCATAGACAAACTTAAAGGAAGGATAAAGCCGTCGTTTAATAAAAATCTTTTCTAGCAATATCCAACATACGGAAAATTACTGGAGTGAATTGTGTGAAACTCTCAGATATCTATGGGCTTCCCGTGATCGGGAGGTCGTGAGTTCAAATCTCGGCCGCGACAGACCTAAGTCGATAAAAAATAAGTAGCAACTGTTCCTTCGCCATGCGCTCGGCACTTTGAAGTGAAAGTTGCCGGTCCTTCGGATGAGACCTTTAAAACCGAGGCCCCGTGTCACGGCAGGCGTTGGCACGATAAAGATCCCTCACTGCTCAATGGCCCTGAGTGCCGAGTAAAGGTCAAAATTTGAAGCCCTTCACCGGTATATGGTGACGTCTCTATATGAGTGAAAAATTCTCGAATGGGACGTAAAACAATATACAATCAATCAATCAATCTATGGGCTTCCATTTACCATATGAAAATCACAAAAATGTCTGATAAGCATATTGTAGAATTAATTATAAATTACTTCATCAATTATTAAACAATAACCTGAGTGTGAGCAAATGGGATCTAAAATTTTGGGGAGATGTTGAAAATATAATGCATCTTCTATTTAACTGTAATGACTCAATTAATATGGCTTAAAATCAATTCAATTTGAGGTTTCAAGATAAGTTGGAAGCATATTGTAATAAGTTGTTCTGAAAATACAGATTTTACTAATGGCATGAATGAAAATATCCTTCATTGCTTTAAAAAAATTTCAAATTTGTGATGGAGTGTAGATGAACAAATACAACTTGTAACAAAGATTCTTTGTATGATTTTCTTAAATCATCTTTCAGCACCTATCAATATATTGCAGAATTTCATCTCATAATGTACAAATTCATAAATTGCTGAAAAAAAGTTTGTTTAAATTTGTAAGTAACAATATATGTTGCCAACAGGTTTCATTCACAAAATCAGAATGAACTCTTGAAAGTGTGGAAGGTGGCCCATTATGCTAACATGGGAACACATTGTATTCTCTATTTATCACATTTGTCATTAGGGTCTTCCGATCTTCCTTCGGAAGACCCTTCTGTTAGTCTACTGTTTCTTATTTTTATTATATTTTCAGCAGGCGATTTCTCGGAGACCTTTTGTCCGATTGTTATGAAACTTTCAGTGTAGATACAATGTTTTATTGCCTAAAATGTTTTTTTTCTTCAAATTTTTGATATATACTTCCGTTCAAGAGTTATTGCCCTTTAATCGATATTTGGAGGGTCTCTTGTCCAGCAGAAATCTCAGTAATGACATATGATATTTGCATGAAAATTGGAGAACTTGTAATGTAAATCATATACGGTACCAATTTTGATGCACCAGATGCGCATTTCGACAAATTATGTCTCTTCAGTGATGCTCAAGCCGAAACGTTGGAAATCCAAAATAAAAAAAAGACTTGGAAAAGCTGAGAAAATGTGCATTTTTGGGGCATCGTAGCACATGCTTGAACGGTTTTAGATAGTTGTTGTGTTTTAAATAAATTGTTTTGATTCGATTTCTTTGTTTTCTTTTATTTAAGTCGTTTATAAATGCAAGTTATTTACACAAATAAAGGTAAATCAACATGCACTAATGCATCCGTATAGAAAAAGTCTAAATCGGGGCCTCTTGTTCGTAACCTGGATGTAAACAATCACGAGCGGCATTGTGGGAAAGAAGATACTATAGACCTGATATACGAAAAACGTGATTTGATCTGATGCTTTGTTAGTAACTATTACAAAAAAGTGTAGTTTAGTATAGCATAATGCTTCATAATCAAAAATTTTTTTTAAATAAATCATGTATAACACTCAATCTGATTATTTTATTTTCTAAAAAAATCATCAGGTCGAATATCAGGTCTTTAGTATATCAAGTCTTTAGTATGTCCCTGGAAGTAGCCATGCAAGTCGGAATTACAGACAGAAAATGAGAAATTATGTGAAGTTGACAGTTGTACATTTTCTCAACGTACGAGCCCTATGTAGACATGCACATTTAATCCACGTCTACGAAGCACATGAAATCCTTGGCTGCGTACAGGGAGCATTAGTCTTAAGGGAATATATATATATATATTCTTGCGCAAATTGTTTACGAGGAAATTCTGACGACCACATTAACAGTGATGAACAGTCTGTGTCAGAGTTTTCAGTGATAAATAAAGCGAGTGATGAAAGAGTTCACGGTGACGTTTTAATATGTGATTGGCGTGGACCTTGAAAATGAAGGTTAGAATTTTTCTTATCTAAAATTTAATAGCTGCTTACAGCACTGATGTGTACATGTATATGCCAGCGAATATATAAATGATGTATGTTACCTATTTTATGGTTCAGACTCCGTTAGCCCTGACATGACATTGTCAAATATTCATTGCTTTAACTTATATTTATTTACATGTGAGCATGTAATTTCACCAAGATTTTTTTTGTTGATTGAAACAAAAAAAAAGCAAAAATTCAACAATACACTATCTAACACACTTCATGTATAAACATGATAATTATTGTTATATTCTTCAACAAGTATGAATAGCTGTTAGAACTAGGGCCTTAATTAATATTATAATTTGTTATATCTTTAAAAATTTATTCCTATATAAATCTACACAAGCTGTATACTTAAAATGTCTAACAATTCCAATGTTTTAATGAGCGGTCATAAAAAAATCGATGTTGGACCGCAAAGTAAGATATTGAACCTGTTGATGAGATCATTGGACCGCTTACATCACACAATGGGCGGGATTAGTTAAATCTAATTTGCATTCGTTGGTGTTCGACAGTTACGGAATTGACGGAGTTTTACCTCAGTGCTGGTAAAGGAAATTTACATCAAGGAAGCCAGCACAAAATACATGTACGTCAAACAAAAAAGAAAATAAAAGGTATAACGAAACATTTATTGACTGTGCTCTTGGGTAAAATGCAGTTTGCTGACCCCTTGAACCAAACTGTTGTCCTTCGGCCTAACGGCCTCAGGCAAACAGTTTGCTTTTTGGGTCCAACAAAACCCATGTTGCCCTTGAACCCAGTTAATAAATGTGTATTATTATTGGAAAATCTCAAAAATGTCACTCAGTTAAATTGCAAAAGAAATTTGGAAATATTTTTATACATAAAAGTTTGAATTATTTCTGTGATAAGACTGCAGGATTAGTTTGTGTTTTGTTTATTGTCCCTTCAAAATTTGTTTAGTCATATTATTATGCCACCACTTGCTGGTGGAGGCCTGAAAATACTGACCTGTACTTGACACTTATGGCCTTTGGGAAGTGAGGGATCTTTTTCGTGCCAGCACCTACTGTGACACAGAACTCGGTTTATACGGTCTCATCCGAGGAACCTATCTCCACATCCAGCTGTAGGATTCGAACCTGGGACGTAAGGATCAGCTTCTTACTGACACTTTGAAGGGTAGAGGTGGGAGGAGAAATTTAGCGGCCGTTCGCCAAGCCCCAACTGAAAACATGCTAAATTCGCAGGCCAGTGACGAAATGTGATCAAGGAAGTCATTCCAGCCTCCACGGTGATGGTCCAGAACCCTGGGTGAGCTGCTGGTTAATAAAGTCAAGATGTGCTTTGATAGTTAAAGAACTGTTTATCAGATTTAACAGAGACCTGCACAAAATGAGTGATTTCTTACCTAAAGTCCTTGTTACCATTGTTCTTTGCTATACTGTTGACGTTTCAATGCGTGCGACATACTCTCCTGTGTGTGATGGTGGGTGCGTTTCCAACTGGTGGAACTTCAGCCGCAATCTGGCCATTTATAAAATCACAGCCCTGTAAATCAGTGAAAATGACATTAAGATTGTAACAGAAAATCCTTAAAATGAAACTAAGTGTAGAAACCATCAATGCTATGAAGCTGCTGACTGATACAAATGCGAACGAGTCTTACCACCGTAGTGCCAGTTGCAACATGCCCAAGCGCATTAAGTTTTCCCGAACAATGGAGGGTCGTCTTCACTCCATGATACATCCACGGAACAACTTACCTGGAACATCAACGAGACTGAAATGCGAATCTGCTGGAATACAGTACTCTGAACCGTACGGAAAACAACTATGTAGACTGGACCAGAAGTTCCTTTATAATCAAGCCTAACACAGAAAAGAGAGAGGAAAGAGTAGAAGGAACAGACTGCTGGCTAGGAAAATGGCAGAGCATCACCAGTACCGTAAAGAACAAAGGGGAACTTTGGATTACTGCAAAGGTCAACTAGACTTATACTCACCTGCTTGCCCATGATCACCCGTATCACAAGAGTGGAAGATTACGGTACAATCTAAGGCCACGTCATGGAAGAGAGTGACTCGCTATGAACTTTAATTGGCAATTAAGTAACAATAACAATAATTTATTCACTTTTCATATATAAATAGATCTACTTACTAATTAACTTCGTGAGGAGTAATGCATGTCTCTCCCATCTTCAGCGGTGTAACATAATAATAAATGTGATAAACTTAACAATGTTGTTGTCATTCATGTGTAGCTCCAAGAGAAAGGGTAGGTACGAAGGTGGGTGCCCCAGACAGGTGCCCCCAGATTTGCAAGTCTGTCGCTGGTTGTTGATGCCATGTGGTTCCAAAGCAATATGTTCTGGAACAACACACAGCGTGTTGTGGCATCAGTGAGATGCAACAATTGATGCATCCAACTCATGGTAACGATGATGTAACATGACACTGAGTCTAACATGCATCATCTGCCACCTGTTCTTTATCGGATGCTTGTAGCACACAACACCGTACTTGTTGCTGCTTCTAGCCCCCGTCCAGATGCGACACTGACCATTCAATCCAAGGGCAGAGCCCGAGTTTACCTTGTTTAAAAAAGTATCCATAATTTCCAAAGTGAAAGTCAGCAGACGATAAATCAGTAAACCAAGGCCAAAACTTACGTCTATTATATCACGACGCATCTCATTTGCATAAATTAGGTCAAACAGTTCATGTAAAGAAAAAAAAACCTTTTTCAAACTTTGTCCCCAAAGGTTTCAAAATTAATTAATTTGTCTAAATATTGTCATAATTAATCACTATTAGTCTCATAGTATACAAAAATGGTGAGTTTTGACCTTTGACCTGATAGGACACAGACTACCAATTATTTTGCTATTCATTCCTTATAACATAAAAATTAATTTAAAAAATTTCACCGCCTCAAGTCACCTGAAATTTGGCATAGAGCTAAAACAATTCAAGGCCAAAAATGTTTCCAAATCTCAGAAAAAATCCGAAGTCTACAAGCTTTGCTATGGCACCGCAAGTAACCCCTACCCTGCATATTTCCATTTCCCTTTGAGAAACAGGTAAACATAGGCCTCTTTACACCCTTCCTACTACGCACTTAATAGCAAAATTCCCATTATTCCAAATTTTATATTTTTTTTCAGACCCTCTCCTTTCCATATATGCCCTAAAATAACCCCATTCCACCCCGTATACATCCCAAAGAATTTTTTTTTTTCAGAAAAAAACCTCTATTTTTAAACTGGCACTATTTGCGTGGTTAATGAAAATGGGGTAAAATTAGTAGATTTTAACCACACAGTTTCACAGCCTATGTCGATGGAAAATAACGCGTACAACATACCGTAGCTTCAGACTGCAAAAAGATGGAATATAACTCGTGCAACTTACGTTCACTCTCCATACCGAAAGAAGGTAACTCGCGCAACAGCACAGCTTTAGGCTCCATGCTGATTGATAACTCGTGCAGCATAATTTCACCCCCTATGCCGATGGATAATACAGTGTCAAGCACCGTATCAATAGATAACGGTTTTTACAACATGAATTCATGTACTTGGGTGTTCCATTAGAGCATGAACTTATCACTCTTTCTGAACTAGTTGAAAACGTAAGAGTAGAGTTGTTGCAAACATCAATCTTAATTACCTATATCAAAGATTACATGAACAATATTAGATCTTGAATTTAACATAAGTTTGAAAAATGTTCATCATAAATCTGTGCTTATTAAGTTAATGTATTCGGAAATGATCAGTGATTCTAGATGAATATCATAATAAAATATGTGTAAACCCTTTTGATATCATAAATCTGATGCTAAAGCTTTTTTTGTAAAAGGTAGGTTTTTTCGGGATTTTGGAAGTTTTGTATACTTATAGTGTTTGTCATGTGTATTGATGAAAATAATTTTTTGTCGTTATATGAGTACTTATTGAAATCTTGGGTGTGACTAATTGACTGTGACCTCTTTGGTGCCCTTGGGTACTGATAAGAAATTAACTGTGACCTCTGTGTTGACCTTTATGTACTGATAAGAAAACTGACTGTGACCTCTTTAGTGACGTTGGGTACTGATAAGAAATTGACTGTGACCTCTGTTGACCTTTGGGTACTGATAAGAAAAGTGACAGTGGGCTATTACCCATACTACTATCAGCACCGAAGAAAAATATATCACGTCAGAGATGGTGTGGTCAAAGGGGGAGAAAGAAAATTGCTTTCCTTGTCTTTTAGAGGACAAATGTCCTGGACAAAAAGAAATTGAAGGGAAGATGAAAATAGGTAAATGAAAATGGTTCCATTTTTAAAAGACCTAGAGACAACATTAAAAGTTTCTTTATGGGGGGTTGTGCAAAGAGTGCTCCTGTCTGGCAAGCAATGATTTCTAATCACCGATCCCCTTTGTTACAGAAGGCCTTTGACTTGGTTCTTTCAATCCGATTTGGCCCGCTTTGTCGGGAGTTGAACTGGGTAGTAGGGATAGATCGGCCTGGACTACTCCGGGCAGGCCATCCAAAGGCACCAACGGTTTATACTGGTGGAATTTCTCCGGAACGATCCCATTAAAATCGTTCATGCAGGAATAAAATGGCTTCTTCAAGAATTCGTTGCTACCCATTAGCTTTTGATAAAACATACATAAAATGAAAACTACGAGTTATTCAATTTTTCCACCACTTTTAGAGGAAAAACAGTATCCGTTATTTTATTTTTTTGTATAGTTTATCAACATTATGCATATCAACATTTTAAAGGTATTATTTCAACAGGCTATAATTCAATCGCTATCATTTTGTGTCAATCATATCTATAAATAGGCTTTCTTTTAGATTTTATCTATGAGGACCACCATTCATGGAAGAAGATAATGGCTTCTTTAAAAAAGCGTTGTTACCTATCAGCTTTAGAAAAAGGAAAAGAAACCAAACTTGAAGTACGAGCATTTTTTCATCTTCTTCTTAATCGTAAAATTTACCATGAAGATTCCCTGGGGGGGGGGGGGGGGTTATGCAAAGAGTGCTTTTGTCTGGCTACAATATTTTCTAATCACCGATCTCCTTTGTTACAGAAGGCCTTTGACTGAGGACCTTAACTCATTTTTTCTAAAAGGGTCAAAATGGTGTTACACTGTCCTTGGCAGAATGGTTAGTAGCAGAGGGATTTCTAGACGGTTTGGAAGCAGCTTTGATGAAGTATTCCGAATGTGATTTCGAAGAGACATGGTACCTGGGCAATCATATTTACATTACTGCTTCAAAAGAATTTCCACTATTGGATCTCCGTCATTACTGCATGGAAACCAGACCCCAATGGAGACGTCCTACCTACTACAAGAGGTGTGAATCTCAACCATGCAAACCTAGAAAATCTGAAAGACGTGGCGTCGATTATCAGAGATTACATTCCTCAAATGATGTTCCAGGAGATATAGAGTTCCCCATCCTTCCTGTCGGGATCGACCTTCTTGACATTCCACTGAAACATTTCAAAAAGGGATATATATAACCGACCAGTTGTAAAATCAAATCATTTACCTAAACTAGCACAGACCAATTCACCATAAAAGGAATGAGCGAGAAAAGCCGCAGACAGATGATAGAGTTACAATATAATTTTTGCAATGGAAATTTTTGATTCACTAAGTGAAATAGTTTTTGAACAGCGTTGTGGATGTTCTGTCGATCACCCAGGTCAACTGCAGTACCATGGATCCTCTAGCGCACTTGTGGATGTGTTTCGACATAGCAGTGGGAAAGGTTCACAAAAATCGTTATGGAGAAATGGCGACAGGAAAATGCCTTGAACAAACCCGGTTCGATAATCGTTGACAATGTTCAGCAGATTTCCTCTATATGGATAGACAGCAATATCACAAAAAATGAGAGTACCTTTCGTGATTTAGTGGGATTTTGAAACGCTTGTCCAGAAAGTGGATACATGAAAATGCTAGTACAACACATGAAGCCCACTTTGACCCCTGCGGCTATGCTTATCAAGTCTTGTGCACCAATTCAAAGTACAAGAAACTGCCAGTCGTGCACAGAGGACAATTAGGAGAAAATGTAGTCGAGCATGTTCTCGATAGTCTTTTACAGGAAGAAGGACATCTTTTGAGATGACGAGTCCCTCATAATAAATAAGTTAACAGAAAAGAAATTCCGTCTAGCAACCATTGCCATATCTGTGAACAATCGTTCATCGATAAAAAAAAAAAAAATAGAACTGTCGAAAATGGACAAATACCCCAGCTAGGTTTTTCAGAGAAAGTGCTTAAGTCACTAATACATGTACTAGTAATGGTGTTCACAATATGTTTAAATAAATGAAAAATTATTGGTAATTGATCATTATATATTTTTAATAAATGAAAGTAAGGCGTAGCCTAATAAAACATCAATACTAATGATATGGGCCAAACACGAATTAACTTTTACTTTCAGTGACCTTGAACTTGCACAAATGACATGTCGCCAAAGTCATGACACATCCTCTTTGTATAAAATAGAAACCCACCAAGTTTATCCATAAGAAAGATATGGACCAGACATGAATTGCGAACTTTTTCTTTCAGTGATCTTGAACTTGCACGAATGACCATAAGCCATAGTCATGTCACATCCTCAGCTCATAACCAATCTTTGTTAGGGTTAGAATGTTACTTAGGGTTTTCTACGGAAAATAGAAGTCGAGCGATAGCGAGATTTCTATGTCCCGTTGAAAACCCTAAGTAACATTCTAACGCGTTAAGAGGACAAGGTTCACTCGAGAATAAAAACAACATTAAATCAGTGCCAAATTAATCAGCATCTCTGATGCCAGTTTCTGATTAATACAGAATTGGGTTTTACCAGTCATTTCTATCACAATGTCTGAACGGATAACAGTTATTCAGACCTCATTGACCTTGCAATTTTTTCTTTTTTTGATGTTGATATAATTCCTACACAGGAGTTGTTTTTAAAAGAAAACAAAATGTTAGAAATGCTGCACCAATATCTGGAGAAGATTTGCAGAAGAAATTCATTGAAAGTGTTCCTAAAAAAACTAGAGAAAATAATAGATTGGCTGTTAAACTTGGGAAGGACTGGTCGCTGCACAGAAATACATTACCTGAAACCTACACAGAAAATCTTTTTTTCCAATACCTGTTGAAATTTCAACATCAACTATTGCAGAACTTCAGTTCTGGATGCCGCGTTTTATCAATGAAATCAGAAGAAAAGAAGGTACAGACTTACCACCAAATACTCTCACAAATATTGCGGCAGGGATTCAGCGTTTTTTTAAGAGAGGAATGCAGCCGTCCTACTGTTAATTTTCTAAAGAAAGATGACCTCACCATTGATTTGTTTAGGAAAAGTTTAGATTCCAGGATGAAAGAATTAACCAGCATTGGTGTTGGAACAAGAGTGAACCGAGCAGATCCTGTTCTACTACAAGATGAAGAACACCTATGGAATATTGGGTTTTGAACGAAAATACTGCGCAAGGACTTTCTGTGTATTTTTCTACAACTGCAAACTTTTTGCATTCAGAGCAAATGATGAACTTAGAAATTTGAATGTCTCTAAATTTTCAATTGATTATGATCATGAATCTGGCTTGAAATACTTGGAATTTAAAGGAAGATCATGTAAAAATGTTCAAGGAGGTCTAAAGCACAAAAAGGATTGAAACCAAAATATGAATCATTTTGAACAGCCTGAAAACAAGCGTTGTGTGGTTAAAATTTATGAAAAATATCGAAGTTTGATTCCTTATTCCGGTGAATTCTACAGAAGACCTATGGAAGGAAATGTTCTTAAATTTAGTTCAGAAGTTATTATTCGACCATTACGCTCTCACAGATGTTCTCTTATTAGCCGACATCTTTGAGCGACTTCGCGATATGACTAAATTCTACAAACTCGATGCTTGCCATTACTTCACGTCTTCCGGACTTGCTTGGGATGCCAATTTGAAAATGACAAGTATTTTCCTAGACCTCATCACAGATCCTCTCATGTACACTTTTTTTAATTGGAACTACGCGGTGGAGTGTCTATGATTAGTTAAAAGTATAGCGCAGCCAATCACCCCGATCTGGAAAATTACAACCAATCCAAACTTATCAGATATATTTAGAAGCTAGTTATTTGTATGGAAGAGTCATGTGTTAATTTTGTATGAGGAGGGAATATCTATGTTTCTTAAACTACTGACTTCAACTTTATACCTTATTTCTTAATTATATATTGGGTAAATTTGAATATGAAAGCACACGTTTTGCAACTGTACTGTTTCTTTAAGGAAGAATGATATTGTTTATCAACCAATAAATGAATATTCATTTATACAATTCTAACAAGAGTACATTAACTCTGACCCCCCCACCCCCCAGTCCTTTCACCAGCTCTTATCGCACAGATTTTTATATTTCACTCCTTTCAATCACAAAAGCGTTCCCACACGAATTCATTATGAAGGTCTAGTATGCAACAGAGTCGAAGAACAAATTCAAACAGCTCGCAAAACAGTTTGGAAGAAAGCAGAGGATTGTAGTCAAATACGATTACTTTAAATATATTCACATGTATAACAACAGAAAGGGAGTAAAATTTCTTGGAATAACCCTCCGATGTGACGAATTTTGGTAACTATATTAAATCAATCGTAGACATTGATAGCGGATAGTTTTTTTTAATGAAAAGGTATGTAAATGTATATACAGTAAACATCTTTTATAACGTATCTCAGGGGACTGTGATAAATCCTACGTTATAACCGGTGTACGTTATAAACGGAGACCGGAAGCACTCAGTACACCTTTACCGTAAACACTTTTCAAACCGCTAGTGTGTTATTAATATTTTAAAGTATGTATAGTATGTAAATAAATGATTTTCAGGTATATTTAGTTTCATTTCTTATATTAAGAAAGATTAATATTCAGTAACATTTTATTTTCACAAAGTATAAATTATTTCAAAATCACTTAAGTGCTGTACAATCTTGATGATCGTCAGATCATATGTTTGTCCGTTTGCCCTGACGACATTTATTTACAAAAGTCTCCAGAGTTGCCATAGTCGTGAAAACTTCGGACTAATGCTCTTTGATCGTCTGGGTAGATGGTATGCATGTGTCAGGCATGACCTCGTCGTCCTCGCTATCATCGCGGTCTACTGGTTTTGAATCAATGTATTTTTCTTTCACTAGTTTAACTATTATCATTTTCGATTATATTGCTGTTTACTGACTTAAAGGTGAATTTTTATTCAAACAATTACGAGTACATCTACTCGATGAACTTTATCAAACAATTATTATAAATAACCAAAATGAATTCGAATTACATATTTATATTGGATTCCGAAACTTCATAAAAATCCTTACAAACAAAGATACATAGAGGGTTCCAGTAAATGTTCAACCAAGCCTCTTTCTTTACTCCTCACTAAGATATTAACAGTGGTGAAGGAGAAACTTCAAGAGTACTGTGCAACAATATATTCGAGAAGTGGTGTAAATCAGATGTGGATACTTAAAAATTCCAAGGAACTTTTGGAAAATTTGAAATCACAAGATTTTACCAAAATCAACAGCTTAAAAACTTGCGACTTTTCAACTTTATACACAACCATTCCCCACGATAAATTAAAGTCCAGGCTTTTTGATATCATTGACAGCTGCTTTTTCAATAAAAATAAAACTCGTAAATATACTTACCTTATCATTGGTCATTTGCAAAATTATTTTGTTAAAAAACATTCTGATTGTACACACAAGTACTCTGAAGTTGACATTAAAAAGATGCTTGAGTTTCTGATTGACAATATCTATGTGGTTTTTGGAGACCAGGTCTTCCAACAATCTATTGGAATTCTTATGGGTACCAATTGCGCCCCGTTATTAGCAGACCTTTTTTGTATTCATATGAAGCAGAATTTGTCCAAAAACTTGTACGTGAAAAGAAGAAATCACTTGCTGTGGCGTTCAACTCGACATTTAGATATATCGACGACGTATTGTCAATTAACAATGGCTATTTTCATTCTTATGTCGATACGATATATCCTGGTGAACTTGAGATAAAAGATACCACAGAGTCCGACACATCTGTATCATATTTAGATATTTTACTTGAAAAAGACGTTAATGGTAATCTAACAACCAAGCTTTATGATAAACGTGATGACTTTAACTTTTCAATCGTCAACTTCCTTTACTTATGCAGCAATATACCTTCATCACCTGCATACGGGGTATATATCTCTCAGTTGATTCGATACGCAAGAGCATGCTCTACTTATGTACATTTTCTAAAACGAGGTAAATTATTGACAAATAAGTTGATGAAACAAGAATATCAGCTGTCTCGTCTAAAGTCATCATTTCGTGAGTTCTATGGTCGATACAATGACCTTGTCAGCAAATACAATTTATCATTGAGTCAAATGCTGACTGACGTTTTTCATACTAATTGTTATGACAAGGCGCACACGGCGGGTGTGACCGGTCGGCAGGGGATGCTCACTCCTCCATGGCACCTGATCCCACCTCTGATGTTTGAAGGTCCGTGTTTGCTCTGCTCCTATTTTGTATTGTACAATGGACTTTCGAGCTTGAATACTGTTCGTTATCTCCATATATTTCATCTACCTGAAACAACAAAGAAACCTCGTTAGAAAAACACCCATTACGGAGAAGCTATGAAGTCAACATACCGTGACTAATCTGCAGTCACTGAGCTGATAGAAAACTCCGAAAAGGTGTGAAACCACGTGTCAGAATACGTTATAAGAGGTCTAATTAAGTAACGGGACCAAATTTCTAATACTTTATAAGCGATACTACGTTTTATACAAATACGTTGTAAGCGGTGTTTTTTTTTTCAATGAAATATATAGACACTTTGCCGGGACAACGGGATGGCTACTTTACATCCAGAGATACTTTATAACCGAGTACGTTATAAAAGAAGTTTACTGTATATTTATTTACTCGCTATTATTATATGGTGGTGCCAAATAAATCAGAGCTAAGTTATCAACATTGTGACAAATTTTATTCAGAATCATGGCACAAAAACGAAAATGAGGTGGAAGACGGGGGGAAGAAATGTTTGGTACGGAATTACTATATGTATTTTTCACCCCAAGAAAAACCACCTTGGTCATCACACCTCCACCTGCAAATTGTGGAAAAAAATATAAAAATTAAAACTCTTTTCTTCGGCAAAGAGAAAATCATAATTAATGTTAAGTCTCGCTCTCTCTCCATTAAGTTGCTTTTTTGGTATCTCCCTCTCTATCTCATATCTTTCAAGGACATTAGTTAAACTATGTATTTTACACTTTCGTTGGGGGGGGGGGGGGTTAGGTTAGGCAAACTTTGTCAAATTCACTGTGTCGATCGTTAACAGCCACTGTGGACCAATTTATTACTGGTTAGGGGTTGAAGTTTACGCAAAATTCATTGCGTCGATCGATAACGGTCACGGTCTGGACCACATTAATACTGAATAATTAGGGGGTAGAAGGTTAAGCTAACACCTAACGTTAACCCCTTTCCTACCCCTCTCTTTCTCTGACTCTCCTCTATATTATTCTCTTATTGAATTCTTTTTTCTTATTCTCTTATTGAACTCATATTTTCTTACATGTTAAAAACAGGAATAATACTAATAGCTCTCTGGACCTGATCAGCAGTCGCAGTGCAAAATGGCGGGAATATTAGCGTTCACTTTGTTGTTAACAGTTTTAGCAGTTTTCATCGGATTGACTTGAAAAAAAGCAATAATTATTTTATAGTGTGATTAAGTGTTTGAATGACAAACTCTTTGAGCAGTCTGCCAAAAAAAGAAAACCATTAGAGCAAGGATAAAGAAATTCCTCGAACTTAGATCAAGACAGCAAACATGTTTTGTTTCTGGGATATACAATTTTGTTGGCATATGGAACAACATTAAAAAATGCGTGTACAACTTTAAAATCAATGAAATATTTCAGAAGGAGTGTCTTCCAAACTATTGGACCTTAATCCCCCACTTCTAACTCCAAAACATATTTTGAATGTATAAAAATTGAAGATTTGATTCAGCAGACATCTCAATTTTATATGATTCCCAGGCATGAGGAAGTTGCTTCCTGCACTTTTCATGTGTCAAATAAAACAGAATTATACCCTCCGCAAACGAAGTTTGGGGGGGGGGGTATATTGGAATCAGCTTCTCCGTCTGTCTGTCCGTCTGTCTGTAGACGAGATTTTGTCCGGACCATTTCTTGGAAACTGTTGCAAGGATTTGTCTGAAAAATTGTACACTTATTATTTGCTATATGAAGGTGTGCACCTAGTATTTTCATCATGATTGGATAATTTTTTTGCATTTTACAGGTGTTTTTTTTTCATTTTTATTATATGGTTTTGTCCGCATCTGTTCCCAGAGACTATTGCATAGATTTGTTTGAAAATTTGCACACTTTTTATTTACCATATGAAGATGTGCACCTGATATTTTCAACATTATTTGGTAATTTTTCTGCATTTTACAGTTTTTTTTTTTCATTTTTATTGACTTAGTCGTTTCGGGTTCATGTCTAAGGTTTGAGACATAGAATCTAGAACAGCTGTACAAAAATGTGAACTACAGCTTAAAACAACTCATTAGAACTATAAAAAAAAATCACAAAGTATTAAAAACAGTTTTTACATTACACAGCAGATAGTGTAAATCCATTTGTCCCTTGGGAGTAATGAGTGGACATGCATCCAGTTGAAGATTAATTAATGAGTGCAGTGTGGGAAGCTGTTAGGGCATCTCTGATCAAGCAGGTCTTATCTATATCTCCTAGATCTCTGTTGTCTAAGTCTCTTAATTGCAATAAATGTCTGTCAAAATACATAGTTACTGGAACCAGCCTTTTATTTTTAAAATGAGTTTGATATAAAGGTATTAAGATCAATTTGATTTTGTATAATTAATTATGATAAATTTTTTTTTATCAATCAATTTGCAGTGTCATGTCTCACAAAGATGACAGATAGTTGCAAACTAGTTTTTCAATGTAATAAAAAACACTGTAATTATTAGAATTGATGTTTTATTAGGCTGCACCTTAGTTTCATTCATTAAAAAAATATGAGTAATTAAATTTTCACTCTAAATGTTTAAGCAAATTGTGAACACCTCTCACATCTAGAAAACATTAGTGATTTGGTACCTTCTCTGAAAAACCCAGCGGGGGGGGGGGGGTATTTGTCCCTTTTGGACAGTTCTAGTTTTCATATAGAAAAAATATGCGTATATCGTTTAACTTATACGATCTTTTTTAGCCGTACATATTTTTTCTTTTTCAAATTATAATCATGTCACGTGACAAACAGCTAATGCAAGTACAGTCGCTTTGGCCATAGACAGAAGCGACATTATATACCTATGCAAATAGGTGAATCTTAATTCATTAGTAATAATACTGTTTAAATTTATATAGAGCCTATATGCATTTTCTGAGACAATTTAAAAACATATTTCTTTGGGCGCCCTTAACCTAGCTGCGTAGGTATTAATGTATTTTACTTTGATGTATATTATAGTTTGTCCAATTGAATTACGGGCTGACAAACCCTCTTTTCAAAAATTCGAGGAGTGTAGTGGTCCTGGAGGTACCGGGCACGGATTGGCTTGCTACCTCCGATCACGTGATATACGCACACACCTGCTGTGACGTGCTCCCCACGCTGTCTCTTTTCTTACACTGGATTCTGTCTGGGCAAGACGTATATTTTGTAAGTCACTTATTGTAGTATGATATAGGCGACGCATCGTCAATAAAGGTGCGGCTTTTAACTCCACAGTATTTTCTCTATTTTCCGCCATCATAGCAGAATATGTAAAGTTTATAGAAATACTATAATAGAATGAAAACTACGCGTAATTAAATTTTTCCACAACTTTTAGAGGAAGAACAGTATCCGTTTCTTGTTTTTAATTTGAAAATCATCTCAACATTTTTTAAAGTACTGTTTCAACAGGCTATAATTTAACAGCTATCATTTTACGTCGATCATATTTATAAGTAGGCTTTATTTTAGATTTGATCTATGAGGACCATCATTTATGGAAGAAGACAATGGCTTAAAAAAAAACGTTGTTACCCATCAGCTTCAGAAAAAGAAAAGAAACCAAACTTGAAGTACGAGTATTGTTTTTATCTGCTTTTTAATCGTAAACTTTTCCATGAAGATTCTTTTGGGGGGTTGCAAAGAGAAATTTGGGATTTCCGCGGGGATGAGAGATGTTATGAGTAGATTATCGGCGCATTTTGGCATTGTGCCTCCACTGAAGTATCAGATCCGAATGGTTCGGATGGGGGAGTTCACCCTGTGGAGTCGATTTTTTGATGGGCCCTAGGCACATCGGAGAGGTGTATAAGCAGGTAGCCGTATCATAGCAGTATATGTAAAGTCTACAAAAATACTTTAATAGAATGAAAACTACAAGTAATTAATTTTTTCCACCACTTTTCGAGGGAAAACTACGGAAGCCGGTAGGTGCCAGGTAGAAAAATATTTTATCTGGCGGCCGCCAGAATAAAAGATCTGGCGGCCACCAGATAACTTATCTGGCGGCCGCCAGATAAAATATTTTTTCTACCTGGCACAAACCGGCTTCCGTAGAAAACAGTATCCGGTGTTTTTTATTTTTAATTTGAAAAGTTATCAACATAACACATCTCAACATTTTTTAAAGGTATTGTTTTAATAGGGTATAATTCAACACCTATCATTTTACGTCGATCATATTTAGTAATAGGCTTTCTTTCAAATTTTATCTATGAGGATCATCATTTCTTACCGCGAATCGCCTATGGGTTGCCAGGCGGATGGGAAAACTTGAATGGGGGATGAGAGATGTTACGAGTATATCTGCGACAGATTTGGGCATTATGCCTCCAACTGCTGTCCTTTGGATAAAAAATTTGTGCAAGATGAGGAATTTTTCCCTTAAAGTCAAGAACTCTGGGAAAAATTACAAAGTAAATAGAATTATAGAATTTCGACAAGAACTCTGGCTGAAGACGTACATTGACTTCAATTCCAACAAGAGAAAAAACGCTAAAACGCTAAAAACGATTTTGAGAAGAACTTTTTTCAAATTAATGAACAATGCCTTTTTGGAAAAAACGATGGAAAACTTGAGAATTTGTGTTGTTATTAAATTGCCCTCTCTACTAGTTAGAGAGTTCCTTTGTCTATGAGAAGGACTTTTTCAAATTAATGAACAATGCCTATATGTAGAGATTAAGACATCCATTTTTGACACGGAACTACAATCATCTTCAGATTGGCCTAAGAGCTGTTGTTATTTGAATCTTTAGATTGTAAGGACTATGGTGGTGCTATATAAACCAGAGCTAAGTTACCAACATTGTTGCATAAATTTTATTCAGAATCATGGCACAAAACGAAAATGAGTTGGAAGACTGGAGGTAGGAAGCGGATGAAAATCCGTGTCCTTCGGAATGTTTGGTATACCCATTACTTGGGAATTTCTATATGTATTTTTCACCCCGAGAAATGCCACCCTGGTCATCACATCTCCACATGCAAATTCTGAAAAAAAATATAAAAATATAAACAAAACGAAAACTCTTTTCTTCGGCAAAGAGAAAATCAAAATTAATGTTAGTCTCTCTCTCTCTTTTTCTGCATTAACTTGCCTTTTTTGGTATCTTTCGCCTTCTATCTCATATCTTTCAAGGACATTAGTTAAACTATGTATTTTAGACTTTCGGGGGGGGGGGGGGGTAGCTTAGGTTAGGCAAACTGAGTCAAATTCACTGTGTCGATCGTTAACGGCTACTATGTGGACCAAGTTATTAATGGTTTGGGAGGTTGAAGGTTACGCAAAATTCATTGCGTCAATCGAAAACGGTCACTGTGTGGACCAAATTAATACCTTAGGGAGTTCAAGGTTAAGCACAATTTCATTGCGTCGACCGATAACGGTCACAGTGTGAATTATTTACTAAAGTATTGGGTGAGAGGTTAAGTAAACACTTAATGTTTGCCCCCACCCCCTCTCTTTCTCTCTCTCACCTAATGTTTGCCCCCATCCCCTCTATTTCTCTCTCTCACCTAATGTTTGCCCCCACCCCCTCTCTTTCTCTCATACACCTCTCTCTTATTGAACTCTTTTCTTTCATGTTAAAAAAAATTAGCTGATTACCTTTTTTTTATCAACATCTTAACATTGTCACCCCTGCAATCTTTGGTGCGCTCTCTGGAAGATGACCACTCTATGGACCCTGATCAGCAGTCGTAGTGCAAAATGGCGGGAATATTAGCGTTCATTTTGTTGTTAACAGTTTTTGCAGTTTTTATCGCATTGGCTGAAAAACAGCAATAATTGTTTTAAATGTGATTCAGTAATTAAATGACAAACTCTTTGAGCAGTTTGACAAAAAGAAAACCCTTAGAGCAAAGATAAAGACATTCTTCGGGCTTAGATAAAGAGAACAAACATATATTGTTTCTGGGACATACACGATTTTTTTTCAGGGGGGGGGGGGGGGAATATGGAACAACATTAGCAAATACATGTACATCCCATTCATTATGTTGATCATGGAAATATGTCATCCAGTGGAAACCCCATTCATGATCTACTAGCTAAGGATAAATTCCACTTATCAATGAAGGGAGTATCTCTTCTGGCAAAGAATCTTAAATGGAAGATCCACTCCGTACTGGGAATTTCTGCACAACAAGGCCAACGGAGATCCAGAAGTCGGTCTCATTCCAGATTCCGTGGATTTCGGCGCCAATACAGAGATTAGGCCTCCTCATTGTTTATGTTTACCAGTAGTTCCAGTTTAAAGAAATTTTTATATAGTGTAGGGTTTTTCACTAATACTGTAGCCATGTAACACATATGAAGTAATTCTTTAATTGTGCTATATTTAGGGATTATTTGCACTTGACACAAGGTGGAACGGTTACATAAGTTACCTGCATTCCAAGAGCACTGTCCCTTGGTGTCACTTGTCAATGATCCTTGAAATATGCATTACAGTCTATTAGATTATACAATACATATATTTCTGTTTGAAAGTAAAAACTACTAAAACAGTAGTATAATGTTTGATGTATTTATTTTGTTTGTTTGTTTGTTTCTGCTTGTAGATATTTATAGATCATTTGCACTTGTCACGAGGTGGAACAGGTACCTAAGTTATCTGAATTCCATGAGCACCGTCCCTTGGTGTTTTTTTTTGCCAGTAATCTTTAAAATATGTACAGATTTAGATATCAATTGAGTAAAATAAGGTAGCACTGTGACAGTATCTTATGTATGTATGTATATGTAGTTCTATGTGTGTATATGTGTACATGGGTATGTATGTATATGTGTATACGTGTGTGTATATATGTATGTATATACGTATAAACATTTCTTTCTCTTTCACTCAGAATATACTTCTGACCTGGTTACAATATAATGATAAGTTACTGAAGTGATCTAATTACATATTTTTCTAACATCGTTTAGTGAACAGTTCTAAGAACTTTAAAACAATATAACAAGAAAACAATCTTGACGCAAGCGTCAAAGATATCAGGCCGCAAAACCTTTTAAGGACACTTTAAACACAGATGGGAAATGTTTTTTAGTCAACCAATCTACACGTATCTTTGTCTAATATCATATTTAAAATACTAATAAATTTATTTTAAAATATGTCTTATAGTGCAAATTACAATTTATCCCATTTTATGTCAAATGGTGGCTGTATGAAATTACACATTTGAAAGGATGAAGAGTACAGAGGGACCTATTTCAAACACAAAGCAATCTTGGATTATAAATCAGAAGAATGGATGCCTGCCTGTTCATCTCTGACATACCAACCCTCAGCTTCGCCCAAAATTATGGACACGATGGCCCATAAAAAAAAAATTCCACATTTGCGCAAACAATTAATATATTTAGCTTAGTCAGAACTTTGTTAGTTCATTATCTTTTTCCGATATTGCCATCGGTTTCCTTGTGGAAAGTCTTTTTAAAATAATCCATAATCCAAAATCTTGGTGTTGATTCATTTTTGTTCAATAACTACAATTCATTGAAGTTGCAAATGGGAATTAAACTATACCGTATAATCCCTATTAACCGCCCCTGTCCCTATAAGCGCCCCCTTAGGTCTTTTTCAATTGTCAGGAAATAAGGGCCCCCTGTACAGTGATTAAAATTATCTAGAATCGTATCAAAAGTCTGCCAAAATTTGAAGGAAGTGAAAATGAAACTTTTTTTATTATCCTAATTCTTGGTGGAAAATGATTCATTTAGCAGAATTGGGGTGGATTATCTTCATTTAAAGTAAACATTATCCTTTTCGGATTTCATAAGGAATCAAAAAGGACTAGTGAAATCATCATGTTTTAGTATTTTAAAAAACTGTGGAATATAAATTCATATTTTATAATAAACATTAAAAAAGTTATGAACATTTCTGAATATTTAAACTGTAAAAAAGGTTTAGTTCTCCTTGAAAGGAGTGCTCCATTAGAAAACAATGAACATGGGTACAAGTAAAAAACTTAATAACAGTTATATGTGGTTTGGATTTCCATGAGAAAAAAAAGTAATATATGTACATTAAAAAGGTTTAATAACAATGATATATGGTTTGGATTTCCATGACCACCACCCCCCAAAAAAAATTTTATGAATGGACCAATTTTCACTGATTTTTTTTTAAATAACATGCAATGTAATGCTAACAATCAAGAAATATTATGACTAGAACATGATGAACACAATTTCTAATGAACACAATTTCTGAACTACATTATATATATCATGCATGCAAGCATTCACAAAAAATTGTAATAGTTCTAGTAAAAAAAAAAACAAGAGGCCCAGGGGCCACATCGCTCACCTGAGCACCATGGCTAGAAAAAAGCAGAAATCAGTTCAGTCTTGAAAGGTTGAAAAGTTTAAATATAGAAGTGTTTCGGGGGGGGGGGTGTTATGAATTGAACAAATTTTAATCTACATTATCTGAGGATGCTTCCATTTAAATATGACCAATCATGGCTTTGCTGTTCTTGAGAAGAAGATTTTTAAAGATTTTTCCTATATATTCCTATGTAAAACTTTGATCGCCCATTGTGGCCCCACCCGACCCCCGGGGGTCATGAGTTGAACAAATTTGAATGTACACTATCTGAGGATGCTTCCATATAAATATGACCAATCATGGCTTTGCTGTTCCTGAGAAGAAGATTTTTCAAGATTTTTCCTATATATTCCTATGTAAAACTTTGATCGCCCATTGTGGCCCCACCCGACCCCCGGGGGTCATGATTTGAACAAATTTGAATGTACACTATCTGAGGATGCTTCCATGTAAATATGACCAATCATGGCTTTGCTGTTCTTGAGAAGAAGATTTTTAAAGATTTTTCCTATATATTCCTATGTAAAACTTTGATCGCCCATTGTGGCCCCACCCGACCCCCGGGGGTCATGATTTGAACAAATTTGAATGTACACTATCTGAGGATGCTTCCATGTAAATATGACCAATCATGGCTTTGCTGTTCTTGAGAAGAAGATTTTTAAAGATTGTTCCTATATATTCCTATGTAAAACTTTAATGGCCCATTGTGGCCCCACCCGACCCCTGGGGGTCATGATTTGAACAAATTTGAATCTACACTATCTGAGGATGCTACCATATAAATATGACCAATCATGGCTTTGCTGTTCTTGAGAAGAAGATTTTTAAAGATTATTCCTATATATCCCTATGTAAAACTTTGATCGCCCATTGTGGCCCCACCTGACCCCCAGGGGTCACGATTTGAAAAAACTTGAATCTACACTACCTGAGGATGCTTCCACATAAGTTTCATATTTTCAAGCACAGTGGTTCTTGAGAAGAAGATTTTTTTAATGATGCCATTAATTTTTCACGAATTCTTAATTATCTCCCCTTGGAAGAAGGGGTGGCTCTTCATTTGAACAAACTTGAATCCCCTTTACCCAAGGATACTTTGTGGCAAGTTTGGTTGAAATTGGCCTAGTGGTTCTGGAGAAGAAGTCGAAAATGTGAAAAGTTTACAGACAGACGGACTACAGACAAAATGTGATCAGAAAAGCTCACTTGAGCCTTCTGCTCAGGTGAGCTAAAAAGGGCTATTAATTAATAAACAATGACTAGAGAACATTGTACATACACTATATGGTTATTTTTGTCCAATGTATTTCGACTAGATTTAAATTCTTACAAGTTGACTGAATTTTGTCTCTATTTTTAAAAGCACTTTATGTGAACAAATGGGGAGAAAAAAACAAAAATAAACCTTTTCTACAGTATATTCTACGACTAATATCAAAAAGCCTATTACATGTATGTCTAAACTACTTGCATTATGCAACAATTCAGCAAACCTCAAAATTAAGCGTGCTTATTTTTTATTCAAAAATACATATCGTATTGTCAGTTAAAACTACAACCATCTAAATTACATGTTGCTGACTGTTTCTTAGCACAGTATAAGAAAACGAAAACATCACTTTAAGCCAAATGTATATAAAAACGCATGTTGAAAAATTAAAGACAATGACGGAATAAATACAATAAATAGATATAAAATAAATAACTTTTAAATAAATTAATAAACAGATCAATGATTTATTACTTAATCCGAAACAAACACCGTACAAGTTCCTATCTTCGGTTGACCTCATTTTAATGTTTACTTTCTGCGTAGTCTATTTATAGAATAGATAACCTTCGTTTATGCAGCATTAATATAACGATTATTTTAATACATAGAAGAACTTAAAACATGTTTAAACATTTTTTTTAATAATGAAAAACAATAAAATATGTACATAAAAGGAAAGAGAGTTGGACTTAGTTAGCTAAAGTTTAATAAATCCCTTAATCCCGCAGAAACGCATGTACAAAATCAAAACCCGTATCAGGACAGACCGCGCTCTTGCGCGGCCTGTAATAAAAGTTTTTGTTTTTTTTAACTCTGATACAAGAAAATGATACATGTGAGTCAATCGCTACAGATGTGTTTCTGGAATGTTGGTGGTTTAATATCAAAACATTTTGACAAAACAAGTGATCCAAGCTTTATTAATCAAATATCCAAATACGATTTTGTCTTCTTAGCAGAAACACATCCTGATTCCAATTACAATATTACCAATCTGGGCTCCTTTTACTGTTATTTTACTCATAGGAAAATTACAAAACAAAATAATAGGTACTTTGGAGGGTTGGGAATCATTGTTAAACAACATCATAGACCTTATGTAAAGATTTTACAAAATACATCCTGACTTTCAGTGGTTAAAACTTGAGAAAACTTAATATTTTGGTTTTGATCAGGATTTATTTATATGTGTTGTGGCCAATCCACCCAGTGGATCAACTTATACCCAAGGACTTGAAATTGACATTCTGAACAACATTAACAAAGACACTACATCTCCTGATCTTGTACCACACAACCCTTCTGTTTGTCAGCCCTTCTGTGTGGTGATCATAATTTTTGTCCTTTCGTGTCTGACGATATTCACAGTTCCATCCATTGAAAATGTCAAAGATAAAGGAGATATCTTATTGTGTGGAGATTTTAATGCTAGAACTGCAATAAAATCAGATTTCATTTGTGATGATGATCATCAATTCATTCCTCTATATCATAACTACAACACTGATAAAATCATATTACAACGGAAGAGTAAAGATCAAAACATTGATGGTCGAGGACGAGATCTATTAGATTTCTGTATTGGAAATCAGCTTCGAATATTGAATGGCAGAGTTCTAGGGGATATGTCTGGTCAGTTTACATGTCATACACCTAATAGTTCAAGTATTGTTGATTATGTTATTGCATCTGAAGACTTTTTTGAAAACATTTTGTATTTCAAAGTTAAGTAGCAGACTTTATTCCAACATTCTCTGATACACACTGTAAACTTGAATGGGCCTTTTCTGCTAAATTTAGATTGATATCTGAGAAAACAACAAATCAATTTTTAAATACAAAACCATTATCCAACAATTATATATGAAAGTATTGACAGAGTACAAGAAACTGTTGATGAGGCATCGGATGATCTCAATAATATTATAATTCAGGCAGCAAACAGCTCTCTAAATAAGAAAAAAAATCCCAAATCAAAAAAGTTAAAATCTAAAAAAAATGGTTTACCAGTAATTTACATAGGCAACATATGAAGTTAATCAGCTATAGTAAGATAATGTCAAGGTATCCTACAGATTCACAAGTAAGAAGTCACTACTATAAATTATATAGAGAGTATACAAAAGCTAGAAAAAGAGCACGTAAAGAGTACCAGATGTCAATATTGTCCCAGTTGGAAAATTTGCATGAAGAAAATCCAAAAATGTATTGGAATCTTATTAAAGACCTTAAAGAAGGAGATTCATGTAAGACGGACAGATCAGAAAACTCTATTGATTCAGATACTTGGCTAAATCATTTTCAGAATTTAAGTAAAACCAAGGAAATTTATTTTGAAAGATTAAATATTCTCCAGAAAAGTCTTGAGAAGCTAGAATCTACAAAAATATTCATTAGATTTTCCTATAAAACAATCTGAAATATCTCAGGCAATTGCTAAACTTAAACATAATAAGTCCCCTGGTTTAGATTATATTTCCAATAGTATGTTAAAATGTGGGCAGCAAGTTTTACTATTCAGTCTTGTTAAATTATTCAATATGGTTTTGTCCAGCGGGAGATATCCCAAAGCATGGTCATGTGGATATATATCCACAATTCATAAAGGTGGTGATAAGAACGATCCAAATAACTATAGAGGGATTACTGTAAAAGGTGTAATAGGAACAATTTTTAATAGTGTTTTGAATAGTAGACTAGACAAGTTTCTTGTGGAAAACAAAAGGAGATGGGTGAACATGACGAGCGACAAGCATATAGTGTGACAAACATGAAGATGAAAAATTAAATTTCAATTATATCAAAAAAGTTTCCTTGATATTTCGTCTAACATTAAAATACACTTTATGTAAAATCTCTACAATTTGCAAAAAAGATTGACATTATTTGCCTGTGAAATATAAGACACACGCTAAAGAGGGCAAAAAGAGTCACTTTCGCATACTATAACACTATTTTTCGATATGAGTGGGTCTTCGCTCCACCTTTTTGAAAGTTAATTCTCAAAGATTGCATAAAAATATACATTTTTAGGTTACCAAAAATATGGAGCAATGACCGACTATACCTTAAAAATATACTTTTATGACATAACATTTGCATCTTTTCGAGAAATACTTGGAAGTCCATTCAGTCAAGGGTCATATCACAAACATGATTTAAATGCCACTGTTCGTCAGGACTTGTGTAGTCTAGTGGTTAGCGTGCTAGTCTCGAAAGAAAATGATACTCAGGATTTTTATTGCTAGGGTTCGAACCCCACGAATACCACATTAATTTTTTTAATAAAAGAATGAATTTTTCCGAGAAAATTTTCCTCAGAAAAGTTTAATCACAATTTCATAAATTTCAATAATGAGAACTTTACTCTAAATATTAAATTCACAAACTGAACATGATTTTTATATTTCTGAAGCTATAGGCTTTCTGCACGCTATGTTCGCCCATCTCCTTATTGATGATTGTCAGATAGGATTTACCAAGAAAGCTAGAACATGTGATCATATGTTTATTCTCAAATGTATTTTTGATAAATATTGCAATGAAAAGAATGGGAAACTTTATGCATGTTTTGTAGACTTTCATAAGGCTTTTGATACTGTTATACATACTGGGATTAAAATTACACTTCTTCAAATAGATTGATTGATTGATTGTATATTGTTTTACGTCCCATTCGAGAATTTTTCACTCATATAGAGACGTCACCATATACCGGTGAAGGGCTTCAAATTTTGACCTTTACTCAGCACTCAGGGCCATTGAGCAGTGAGGGATCTTTATCGTGCCAACGCCTGCCGTGACACGGGGCCTCGGTTTTTAAGGTCTCATCCGAAAGACCCGCAACTTTCACTCCAAAGTGCCGAGCGCATGGCGAAGGAACAGTTGCTACCTATTTTTTATCGACTTAGGTCTGTCGCGGCGGAGATTCGAACTCGCGACCTCCCGATCACGGAGCGAGCTCTTCAAATAGAAGTTGGACAGAAGTTTTACAATATTGTCAAAGAAATGTATCAAAGAAGTATTTCATGTATTAAAATCCATAATCGAATCACTGATTTTTTACAAATCCAGCAAGGTGTTAAGGAAGGGGATAACTTAAGTCCAAATCTATTTAAAATATTTGTAAATGATTTGCCCAAATACATGGATAACTCTTTAGATTCTGTTACTCCTAATGATCACATAATTCACTGTTTAATGTATGCTGATGATTTAATCTTGCTATCAAGCACTTCGAATGGTTTGCAATCAAAACCTGATTTATTGGAAGAATATTGTAATGATTGGTGTCTTAGTGTTAACTTATCCAAGACAAAAATTATGATTTTTAACAGAGCTGGGAAAAAAAATCAGAAAATTTTTCTTTTTAAAATAAGCTGATTGAATGTGTTCAACAATACAAATATCTTGGTATTTACTTTCGTAACTCAGGTTCTTTTACCTTTGCTCAAAATGAACTTTATAAAAAGGCCTTGAAAGCATGTTCAGAATTACAGAGAGAAATTATGTCCAATTGTCATAATGTCAATATTAATCTTCATTTATTTGATCATACCATAGCTTCAATTCTTCTGTATGGTTGTGAAATTTGGGGGACTTTTAACCCCTTTGCTTCCAAATTTAAAAACAAAGATATTACAATGGACAAAACATTTAACAAATTAAAATGTGAAACAATGCACATTAAATACTGCAAGGCTATTCTTGGTGTACATAGAAAGTCAACTAACTTTGCAGTTCTATCTGAGCTAGGTAGATTTCCACTGCATTATAGAATTATTAAAGCTATGCGAAGTTATTGGTTTCAACTTGAAACATTACATCCATCTTTTGTCCTACTCAAGGAAGCGTATTCAGTCTCAAAAAGCCTCTTTCTACACAATAAACCATCATGGTTTGCATCCATCCAGACAATTTTGGGTCAGTTATCTGATTTAAAAAATATTGATTTATCAAAACAAAGCATTTATTCATTTAAAAAGAAGTCATCATGTATTATAAGACAGTATTTTATAAACCTATGGTATAAAAAAAAAGAGCAAAATAATGGCAAACTAAGAACTTATTCCACTTTCAAAAACAACTTTGGAAGAGAGCACTATCTCAACATTATCAGTAACCATGATCAGAGGAAAAATGTAACTAAACTACGCATTTCTGCACATCAGTTAAATATTGAAAGGGGAAGATATGCAGGACTAACCCCTGAATCTAGAAAGTGTTCTCAATGTAATATGCAGGAGGTTGAAGATGAACAGCATTTTTTGCTTATATGTCCAAAATATAAGAATGAAAGGTTGCAATTAATGGAAACAATTTCAAAAATCAACCCAAATTTCTCTTCTTTGACACCTGCTGAAAAACTTGTATGGATTTTGAATAATGAAAGTAAAGAAATTTTATGCTTACTTGGAAAATTTATTTCTGAAAATGGTAAAAGAACCAATGTATAAATACATCTGTCATCATGTACATGCATGCCTTTTCTCCAATTTTACTTTGTTGTATTTTCTTCCCTGAAATATATTACAATTTTAAAGGGAAAAAACCCATATAAATGTATGCATACATGTATGAACATGTTGTAGCATAACATATTTGTATTGTCTTGGGATCAATGACAATAATTTGGACACTGAATTATGTTTAAATTGTGCATATATAGGTGGAAATGCCTCTCGGGGCCCTTGATTGGTAAATAAAATATCTTGTACAACTTTAAAATCATTCATTCTTAAAATTCTTCATTGTCGGTGGAAAGGAAAAGGAAATGTGTTCAGCGCTGTATTAGACTATTATAACATTTGACAAACCAGTGCAGCGAGCATCGTAGTCCCAGAGCAATTTGTTGTAAATCTTAGGAAGACTGAGATATATTATGTACTGCTCAACATACTAATTTTTATTAAATACAGCTCAAACACGTTCTTACCATATCTGATCATGCCTGGACAAAGATTGTACTACATTTTCAAACATCTGCGATGAGTAGTTGCTGAGAAAATTAGTTACGGACTGACACACAGTCAGATGGTAAGCAGTATAGCAGTGTCCCCTCCTTCGTCGTGGGGGTATAAACTGTGCATTTCACAGTTTGTTTTGACCAAACCCTGAATGATTCACACTGCACGAGTTAACAATGCACAAGAAAATAAGATTTTGTCAACTCGATACTATTCGTTTCGACCTTGCGATAAGTCTAAAAACACAAAAAAAAACTTACGTGCGTTTATTTCTTATTACTCTCTGTATAATGTTGAAATCTTCGACGTTTTTTAAATATTTTTTCTACCTTGTACCTTTAAATTTTAAATTGATTTTTCATAAAGAAAAATCTCAGGTCGAATTGTCTTTCTATGAAAGAAACATTAATGACGTCGACAATTCAATTTCCCGAAATGCAATTATGGTCTTTTATTTAACGTTGAAGTAATATATTATATATTTGTTTATTTTCAATTTTTCAAAATGTACAATGCTTGTCCAATCGGAATTTTTTTTTTCAGCAATGAATATCATTAAAACAATACACATTCACTATGAAGTAACCTGTAGCGCCGACCGAGCGGTCGTATTTAATTAAGTCTTTATTTTGGTAGCGTAAAATCTTTCCTCATCTCTTGAAATGAGACTCAAGTTCATCTATTCTACAGTTTATTTACACATCTCACAACTATATACAATCACTAATATCAATCACAAGATAAATCCAAGTTATATAATCCAAATAGTAACATGAGCAAAGTTTATAATCCAAGTGTAAAAGTCAAAGTCATAGTACTGAATCGTGCCTAACGCAGTTTCAGCGCGGTATTTATACTAAAGATCCGCTCCTGACAATAAGGAGCTCATTTTTTGGATCCCTAAGATTAGGAGTCAATGTATCAATTACATAAATTAATATGGCAATCAGCAGGCGGTACATAACATAGACATGTGGGGTAATTGAGATACACATTAAGGATAAAGATATAAAAAGTGTGAAAATAGTATCAATTTACGAATTAATTAAGGTAACATATTTGAGACCGCTACAACTTCCCCCGCCTTAAGATTTAACTCCGCTCAAATAATAAAAAAAAATTGTATTACAAAAATATGCTTATCTACATTCAAATGTACCAAAATTATCAATAGAACAATACACGCATACACATAAAAAAAAATTATACAATTAATTTTACAAAAGCATAGTAAGTAGTCGTGTAAACAGTTTCACGCACAAAAGAAAAATTATATGGTTCATAAAAGTATGAGGTATAGTCATGTAAACAATTATCAAATAAAAGCAATTCACAAACATAAAAATAATATTATTCACAACAAGAAAAGAAAACAATTCACAAATGCATGAGGTAGTTATGTAACAATTAAATGTGAAAATTTAGATCTATATACATTGTTTAAAATATTTGCCAAAGTGATTGATTTTTACATATTTACGGTTCATCAATTTCAATCACGAAGTTAATAAGTTCCCGAAATTATTGATCGTTGTTTAAAACATGGATGGTTGGAGTGGCGAAATGTCTTGGAACTTCGTTCAGTATGTCCATGGCGACGTCAGCAAAATTAATTTCGTCTATATTCACATTTTCGGAATGACTGATCGAAGTGCTCCGTGATTCCTCTTTTCTTCCGTCCGGGAATGTTTTTATTGTAGTGGTTAAACACAAACAAATAGTTCTTGTTTCACATTGCACTGGGGTCTCATTGTTATTCAGGACGCTAGATGTGTCGCTCAGGACGCTAGATGTGTCGCTCAGAATGCTAGAGGTGTCGCATAAATCGTCCGATTTTTCTGTATATGTCCTGTTCTCTGGAATATCGTCCTCTAGACTAACTATTTCACTGTCTGCATCCATGATTTGGATTTGTACCAGTCCCGGATTATTGTCGATTATTTCGTCAACCATGTCCTCAACAGCCTGGAACACGGGATTAGTACCTTCAGGAAGTTCTTCAGTTAGCTCATCATCACTGATGTTTTCCACTTCAACAGAATATTTGTTGATATTCCGTGTACCATAGGAATCTTCTTCGTCTGACGAAATGTCTTCGTAATAGGCCTCCATGTTAACAAATACAGGTTTCGAGTCTTCCTTTTCTTTTCTGGGCATGATCTTTACTGTACAGTTCAGTAATTCACTTTTAGCACTTTCTGGAAAAAGTTTATGCATTCGAACAAGGTGCCCTCTTAGATTCTGCTTTCTTATAAACAGTCTTTGGCAAAATGAACAGGTAATAAATTGGGCAATTTCACAATGTATTTCCCGAATATGTCTTTTTAGATTACTTTTCCGTAAGATATGAACGCCGCAATATTCACATAAATAATCCATCGAGTTTCATCTTTAATTTGTCGTTTAGCTAATTATGAATGAAAGTATTTTTTTTTCTTGGTCTTCTTATAGGACGTCCCATCCGCGTTGTCTTGGTTACGGGTCTTGGAGTGCTGTCAATTCTAATTTTCCTACCATATTCTCTTTTCGATTGGTCATCGGAAGCTGATTGATCATCAGCTGGATCAGCTGTTTCGTCTGGCGGTAACTTCGAAGTCGTCTCGCCGTCGCAACAGAATTCTCCACCTCCCGTAGTGTTGTCATTATCGTGTAGTCGTCGTAAATTAACATCTGTAGTACCTGAAGTTTTGTTTGTTTTGAACGGCTTTAAATTGTCTGCATGTACCACCACTAGTTTTGACGATTTTGACTGTCTTATTTGATATAGGACATCACTAAGTCTCTTCACGATGGTCCAAGGACCTGTCCAAGTTCTGGAAAGTTTGGCTTTAGTTCCAGTAATTATTTTCAGTTGGTTACGGCGGACTAAGTCACCGATGTCATAAGTAATTTCTCGCACCTTTCTGTCATAGAATCGTTTCTGACGTTGAGAAAAGTATCCAGTAACTTCCCGCGCTATTTTACCAGTAATTGCTAATTCTTCTTCTAGTTTTCTAACATAGGCTTTGTAGGTGTTGAATTATGCTGTCTACACTCGATCTGTTGCCATGCCTGTTGCTTACGTATCTTGCAGCACGTCGTTGGACCGTTTCCAGGTTATAGATGTCTATTTGGGTGTAGGGGTCCCAGATAGATGCTGCATACTCCAACAGGGGTCTGACTAGCGATTTGTATGCACTCTCCTTTATTGAAGATGAACTGATGTTTAAGTTCCGGCGGAGAAATCCAAAGGTCTTATTAACTTTGCCACAGATGTTACTAATGTGGTCACTCCATTTCAGGTCTGATGTTATTAGACAGCCAAGGTATTTCGCCCTCTACGTGTTCGAGAATATGGTCCTGTAGCCTACATTGATAATGTATCGGGTTGGACTTCCTGCTGACTGATAGTACATTACACTTTTCTGGATGGAATTCCATTTCCACCTCCTTTCCCAAATGCCCAATTTATATAGGTCGGCCTAGAGTATCTGGGTATCCAATTCTCATGTATCAGTAAAATATACAATAGTGTCATCAGCAAATAGTCTTACTGTAGCATTGAGGCCTTCTGGCATGTCATTTATGTAGAATAGGAATAAGCATGACCCAAGGACTGAACCTTGGGGCACACCAGACTTGACACTAACATAGCTAGATATTTCTCATTTCTCCATCAACTGTTAACCGGTCATCACTGTTAACAGGTTAATTTACCATGTTTACATATATTTTTCGAATTTTTTCTTGCTAACAGGTCAAAGAAAGTTGATTATTTACTTCATACAGATAAAACCAGTGGTTTGCTCGCTTTTAACGCAGAAAATCCAGTTTGCATCGCGTACATCTTAGTAAGATTAACGTAAACAGCTGATCAGCCATTGTCGCAAATGACGTATCATGGTCACGTAATCGCTATCTAAATAACTTGGATTTTTAACTGAGGGTGTTTTATTTTAATCAATAATGTTTAATTACCGCGTTATCTCCACAGTAAAAACACGAAATTTATAAACTATGATCATAAGGGACATAATGCGCTTTTAATTTCAAGTAATTGAGAAACATGGGACAAGTCCTTTAAGAAGCGCAATAGACCTATACAAAAGAGAACCTTGGTTTCTGGACGAACTTTATGTATAAGTCCAACACAAATGTAATAAGACATGTTGATGAGTATTTGGATTGTGTAAGGATTCTTTATGATTATCAATAATCCCAATAACATCTAAATGATCCAGTTTTGGAATAGTAACCTTATATATTCTTAATATTGATCACAAGGTCTTTGGAATGAAATCTTGTTAAGATTTTCTTACTGTAGGTTAAATGATTTGACAAACACTTTTCAAGCTTTAACTGAAACCAATCTGCTTCAAACTTTCTTCTTCGGTTGAGGAATAATGAGATACAAATAACCCCTAAATTTTTGTTGTTAAAGGACGTTATAAAATTTAGACGCAATAAAAAGACTTTTGCAGATACTTAACGTAGTCCTAAATACATTATTGCATGCTTGTAAGTATTTGAATTTTTTTTGTTTGGCTCCTAATAAGCTTCATCTCAAAAAGATTATGGTGACCCAGTTTTGGAATAAACCCTTTTCAACAGTGTTGGACTGGGAGAAATGTTCAATACAGTAATTTATATAAATGACACCTGTATAAAACCGAAGGACTATGAATGTGAATTCAAGGGTATGTTTTTTCGAAGAGCAATAGACCTGTAAGAAAAGAAACCTTGGTTTTTGAACGGAGTTCATGTATAAGTCAAATACAAATGCAATAAGATATGTTGATAAGTATTCAGATTGTTTAAGGATTCTTTATGATCATAAATATTCCCAATAACATCTAAATGATCCAGTTTTGGAATAGTTACCTTCAATATTGTTAATATTGATCACACGGTCTTTGGAATGAATTCTTGTTAAGATTTTCTTACTTCAGAATATTTGATTTGACAAACATTTTTACAAGCTTTAGCGGAAACCAATCAGCTTCAAACTTTCTTCTTAGGTTGAGGAATAATGATATACGAAAAAAAATTGTTTTCAAAGGACGTTATGAAATTTAGAAATAAGACGCAATAAAAAGAATTTTGTAGATACCTAAGATGATCCTAAATGCATTATTGCATGTCTGTGATTATTTTTGTTGATGTTTGTTGTTGTTTGGCTCCTAAAAAAGTTCATCTCATCTGGTGACCCAGTTTTGGAATAAACCTTTTTCAACAGTGTTGATTTGGGAGAAATATTAAATACACTAATTTATATAAATGACACCTGTATAAAACCAAAAAAAAATACCAATGTGAATTCTAAGGTATGATGCTTCGAAGAGCAATAGACCTGTACAAAAAGAGAACCTTGGTTTTTGAACGGAGTTTATGTTTAAGTCAGACATGACGCAATAAAAAGAATTTTGCAGAGACTTAACATAGTCCTAAATGCATTATTGCATGTTTGTAAGTATTTGAACTTTTTTTTTTTTTGCCCCTAAAAAATTTAATCCTTTATAAAACCGAAAAAGTACCAATGTGAATTCAAGGTAAGGTGTTTTGAAAAGCAATCGATCTGTAGAAAAAAATACCTTACAAAGTATTTGGATTGTGTTAGGATTCTTTATGATAATCAGTAATCCCAATAACATCTAAATGAATATTGTTAATATTGATCACATGGTCATTGGAAAAAGAGTCTTGTAAAGATTTCCTTACTGCAGATTAAATGATTGGCCAAACACTTTTCAAACTGAAGATGCCACATTTTTAATGAAACATTTTGTAAGGTAGAGAAGTAAGGTGATGTAGAAATCAATCTTTGATTTTCATTAGAGGGTATGAAATCTGGAAATAAGATTCATGGGAATGAGTATACATATACATATATATGAGTGCCTGGGTGGCATATTATTGAAGAGAATCCAAAACTCACTACATTGATGGAAGAAATGTTAAATACACTATTTAATATAAATGGCAATTGAATAAATCCGAAATAGACCTATACAGAAAGAGGGGAACTTTGGTTCTGGAACGTAATTGATGTTCAGGTAAGTAACAAATGCAATAAGACATGTATATAAGTATTTGGACTGCTTGTAAGGTCAAGAAGTAAGATGATATAGAAATCGATCTTTGATTTTCAGTAGAAGGTATGAAATCTGAAAATAAGATTCATGGAAGTGGTTTTTGCATATACTAGTATATGTGAGTCAAGAAGGCATTCTTGCATGTTTGTGACAATTTGTCTGGATGAATCCATTGCACATTAAGATGATTCATTTTTGGAAAAGTGTCTTCAAACAGCGTCAAAAACAGAAAATACTAGTAGTAGTAGTTCAAAATAAAGATTATCTCCTAACATAAAGCAATAGTCCAGTAAAAAATGACCTTGGTCTTTTACAAGACGATGAATATTTTACTTACAACTACGATAGTACTTGATTACGAACATTCAAATGTTGTTTGAATTATACGTCATTATTGTTCATCACAACAACATGTATCTAATCCCGTTTTGGAATAGTAACCTTCAGAAGTTATCATATCGATCACAAGGCAATTAGAATTTGATGTAATTTGAGTGAAATATATGGCGATAACGAACAGTATTCAAGCTCAAAAGTCCATTAAACAATACAAAACAGGAGCAGAGCAAATACGGTCCTCCAAAACATCAAGGTGGGATCAGGTGCCATGGACGAGTGAGCATCCCCTGCCGACCGGTCACACCCGCCATGTGCTTCTTGTCATGATCGGAAAATAACTGAAAAATCCGTCGACAATTCAGAGTGTAAATAATGGCCTAACAATAAGTATGAAAAATGTCAGTCAGCATTTGACTCAATGATAAATTGTATTTGCTGACAAGGTCATTGTGTCGACCATAGAACTTACGAAATGATGACTTTAAACGAGACTGCTGATATTCTTGTTTCATCAACTTGTTCAAGAATAATTTACCTCGTTTTAGATATTGTACATACGTAGAGCATGCTCCTGCAAATCGAATCAACTGAGAGATATAAACCCCGTATGCAGGTGATGAAGATATATTACTGCATAAGTAAGGGGAGTTGACGATTGAAAAGTTGAAGTCATCACGTTTATCATAAAGCTTGGTTGTTAGAATACCATTAACGTGTTTTACAAGTAAAACATCCAAATATGAGACAGATGTGTCAGACTCTGTGGTATCTTTTATCTCAAGCTCACTGGGATATATAGTATCGACATAAGAAAGGAAATAACCATTGTTAATTGACAATACGTCGTCGATATATCTAAATGGCGAGATGAAGGCCACAGCAAGCGTTTCCTTCTTTTCACGTATAAGATTTTGGACAAATTCTACTTCATATGAACACAAATAAAGGTCTGCTTATAACGGGGCGCAATTGGTACCCATGGGAATTCCAATAGATTGTTGGAAGACATGGTCTCCAAAAACCACATAGATATTGTCAATCAGAAACTCAAGCATCTTTTTAATGTCAACTTCAGAGTAATTGTGTACTCTGAGGTGAGATGTCTTCACTTCAGATTGAATGATGTCAAAATCACCTTTTCAAACAGAAAATGAAACTTATCAGCATCAAACGTTCTTTTTAGGTAGAGAAATAATGAGACACGGAATTCGAAGAAAGTCATTTGAAAAAAGATTTGTGTAAATATTTCCTTACTCTAGGTTAAGTGATTTCACAAACATTTTTCAAGCAGAAGATGCTACATTTTTGTAATGAAACATTCTTTTAAGGTAGAGAAGTAAGGTGATATAGAAAATGATCTTTGATTTTTTGTAGAGGGTATGAAATCTTTATATAAGATTGATGGGAATGACTTTTGCATAAACAAATAAGTCAAAAATGCAGTAATGCATGTATTTGAGCATTTTTCTTCTTGGCAAATCACTAAAGAGAATCCCAAAGACATTAAGGTGACTCAGTTTTTGAACTGTCTCTTAAAACAATGTCCAAAAAATATTGTACTAGTGCAGAATAAAGGTTATCTTGTAAGCTAAAGAAATAGTTCGATGCGGAATAAGGATCTTGCGCAGCTATGTTAAGGCTTCCCGAAGCTTTAAAATGCGCTCTAAACATAATATGTCATTGCGAGGTCGGTTTTGGCTTTAATTTATAATTATTGAACTTTAGTACTTCCAATTTATATAAAGGGTTTCCTCGGCTATATATTAACATACTTGTTATGATATCACATGACTTTGTTGATCACGTGACGATCATTTATAAATTTTTGAAGTGTTTCATATTCGGCGCAACTGATTAACACAATAATTATTAACATTTTGTTATATAAATAAACTCATCGTATCCATGTGTATCCGAAATGTGCTTGGGAAAAGTCATAGTATTACTCGGGTACAAAATATTTCCTGAGAAATTCAACTTACCTACAAATTTGAGGGTATTTTCCACACAATATCGTAATCTGTATTAAAACAAAGCCAACACACATTTTTCCCAAGCAAGATTCAGTTAGAGAACAACCTCTTGTTAAAGATTTCCACAAAAATTCTCAGATTAATCCTCATTAATCACCTGCGCCAGACTCTTTTATACACACAAAATAAATTCTACCTCCAACCACGGGTATGAAACAGAGTACATTTCAAAAGTATATTTTTCATAAGCATTTCGAACATGCTGAATTTCAATCAAGGGTAAGTAAGTGGTGTATTTTTAAAATATTTGGACATACAAGACTTGAAAAAACATTTAACAACCCGTGAATTTTGCAGTAGTTATCTAGCATTTTACATGCAGTTTGAAATAAAAAGTGAAGTTCATGACACTCTCCCCGTCATAACACCTCAAGTTTGCAGTGACTTGACGTCATTTTCCATTATGTCGTCATATTTTGGTTGTTCAAAGATGTGAAGGCACAGAGTGCACTATGATATTCTACGGGAAGCCTTAACCTACCTGCGTGGTCTTAAACAGGAGTATGAATAAGTCAGCTAAAACTGCGATATCGCAAAATAACGATCGAAAATTTAAATGTTGCTTGAATTATTCATGATTATTGTTCATCACAATACCATGTATAAGATCCTGTTTTGGAATAGATAATTTCAGTAGTAATCATATTTATCACAAGGACTTAGAATTTGAAAATGTAGAGATGTCTTCTCTTCAGATTTAAAGATGTCAAAGACATTTTTTCAAGCAGAAAATGAAACCTTTTCGCATAAAATTTTTTTGTCGGTAGAGAAAAAATGAGATACTGAAAACAAACATGGTCATTGGAAAAATATTCTTGATTTCCCTACTCAAGGTTAGGTGATTTCACAAACAATTTTCAAGATGAAGATGCCACTTTTTTTAATCCTTGTAAGGTAAGGAAGTAAGGTTTTATTTAGAACGATCTTTGACTTTCAATGGAGGGTATAAAATCTGGAAATAAGATTCATAGGAATGGGTTGGTTTTTTTTAATATACATATATATGAGTCAAATAGGCATTATTGCATGTTTGTGATAATCTATCTGCGTCGCAGTACAGTTAAGGTGCCAAATGGAAATATCAGCGATTTTTTTAAGATAGAAAATACAATCTTTACAAGGATGGGGGATTCTTTTTAGGACTTTACTGTTATCGGACAAATGCAATGTGGATGAAAACTACATGTTAAGGACGATTAGATTTCTTATTTAGACTTGTCACATGATGTGGCAGTCACGTGATTTTAGCAAATATACCTGAAGTATTGAGGTCATCTATAAATTCCAATATTGCAAGGGCATAACCAAGTTAAAAATCAGTTTAATTTAAAATTATTTTCAACACTCTTTGTAGTTTGTGAAAAGTGCTGCGAACCTATATAGATTCTACTATCTAATTGTTAAAATTACATTTGTTAGACCGTATGTTGAATATTTCGCTGGTCAAGTACATTAAATATAGATATAATTAATTCATTTGAAAGAATTCAACAGGTTCGCAGCACTTTTCAAATATCTTCATACTTCTTGAGTTTATGTGTAAAAGCTTGTCATAATTCATTGAGGGTATGCCCTTGCAATATATCGATTTATTACGACCCTTCTTTTACCTTTCAATGAATCTGCATTCAAATATACGGCTGTATTGCTTGTCTAGTGAATGTACGGGAAGTATATTAATAAAATCATAAAATAGACATTGAATCCAAGTTAATGGCCTCTTATATATCTGCAAATAATATTTTATTTAATTACAAAAGACATTTTTCATTGTATAAAATATAACTAGATCCGCCTCTCACTGCATACAAACTGCGTCAAATTTTACGATATGACGTCACATAGACAAGTGCATTGCGATCAGTGAATTGTTTATATATTGCTGTGCGGGATTTAACCAACGACAAAAAATGCATGCAATAGTAAATATTGATGTAGTTTAAAGCTATCCAACAGTTTAAAATAGCAAATCATATCATTTTGTGGTATTTTGAAGAACTTATATTTTTCAGTGATGTCATAGTAAGCATTTCTCGTATAAATTAGGCCCCGCCTCTTTACTGCAGCCTTAGCTGTGCTGCGGTGGCACATCATTGAAATTTATCACAAAAGACACTAAGATGATTCAGTTTTGGAATAGTCTCTTTATACAGAGACTGTCTTAGTGTACAAGATAACGTTTATTCTTCACTGGTACTATATTCTGGGTTTTTTTTACGCTGTTCAAATAAACTATATCCAAAATTAAATCATCTAAATGTCTTTGGTTCTCACTCAATGACGTTCCACCCAGAAATGCCCAAAGACATTCAATAATGCTTTTTGACTCATATTACATGTATATGAAAAAGTCATTCCCATGATTCTTATTTCCTGATTGTATACCTTCTAATAAAAATAAAATATAGTTTTCAAAATCACTTTACTTCATGTGATCAATATCAGTACTATGGAAGAATACTATTCCAAAACTTGATAATTAAAATATCATTTTAATTACATGTGTATTAATAATCATAAAGCATTCAAACACAATCCAAATTCTTATAAACATGCATTGTTGTATTTGTTATACAGTAATAACTGACTGATTATAAACTTCTTTCAAAAAACCAAGGTCCTCATTTTTGCATAGATCTATTACTCTTCTTAAGAAAATAACTTTTATCCTGGAATGTTTTTTTGTTTTGGTTTTAATCAAATGCCATTTATATTAATGAGTGTATTAAACATTTCTCCCATATAAACACTGTTGAAAAGAGACTATTCCAAAACTGGATAATCCTAATCTCTTTGATATGAACTTTATTGATGTGCTAATAGGTATCATCTTCTTGAAAAGTGTTATTGATATCATTAAATCTGAAGTGAAGACATGTTACAAATTCTAATGACTTTGTGATCAATATGAATACTACTGAAGGTAACCATCCCAAAACTTGAACATGTACAATCTATTGTGGTAAACATTAGTCATATATAATTCAAATGATCGTAGTCATGTAATATCGCAGCTGTAGTTAACTTATTCATACTCTTGTTAAAGATCAAGGTTCTTATTCTGTGTCGGACGATTGACTTAAGCTTACAAGATATCCTTTATTCTGCACTGGTACTATATATATATTTTTAAATCTCAAATATTCATTAATACATTTAAAGTAAATTTATATAAATATTTAATGAATGAAATATATGGAGATAACGAATAGTATTCATACTCAAAGTCCATACAATATAAATTTTGGAGCAGAGGAAATACGGACCTCTAAAAGATCAGAAGTTGGATCAGGTGCCATGGAGGAGTGAGCATCCCATGATCAACCGGTCACACCCGCCGTGCTTCTTGTCATGATCGTGAAATAACGGAAAAATCCATCCACAATTCAGTGTGTAAATAATGGCCTAACAATAAGTTTGAAAAACACAACAGGCAGCATTTGACTTCATGATAAATTGTATTTGCTGACAAGGTCATTGTATCGACCATAGAACTTACCAATTGATGACTTTATACGAGACTGCTAATATTTTTGTTTCATCAGCTTGTTTGTCAATAACATACCTCGTTTAAGAAAATGTTCATACGTAAAGCATGCTCTTGAGTATCGAATTAACTGAGGGATGACAAAGGTATATTGCTGCGTAAGTAAGGGAAGTTGACGATTGAAAAGTTAAAGTCATCATGTTTTTCATAAAGCTTTGTTATTAGATTACCATTAACGTCTTTTTCTAGTAAAATACCCAAATATGAAACAGATGTGTCAGACTCTGTAGTATCTTTTATCTCAAGCTTACTTGGGTATATCGTATCGACATTAGAACGGAAATAATCATTGTTAATTGACAATACGTCGTCGATATATGCAAATATCGAGTTAAAAGCCACAACAAGTGTTTTCTTCTTTCATGTATAAAGTTTTCAACAAATTTTGCTTCATATTAATTCAAAAATTGGTCTGCTAATTACGGGGAGTAATATCTCGCCATTTTTGACACTGCTTAATGGACTTTTCGAAAACTGGATCACCATGATGTCTTGGATTTACTTAAATAAAGTGCAACACAAACATTATCCAAAGGCTCACAAACATGCAATAATGCATTTGTGATCTGCAAATATCATTTCTATGAATCTTGTTTCCAGATTTCATACACTCCCTTGAAACAAAATATGTTTTTAAATGTTCGTAATCATGCAATGTTGCAGCTGTAGCTAACTAATTTTTACTCTTGTTAAAAATCAAGATCATTATTCTGTATCGGACTATTGTTTTAGCTTATAAGGCAACCTTTATTCTTCGCTGGTAACATTTCACCATTTTGGACACTGCTCAATGAGACTATTCCAAAGCTGATCACCATATATTCTGGGATTTTCTTTAATAAATATATTTCAACACAAACATAATCCAAATGCTCACAAAAATGCAAAAATACACTGATATCTCTGCAAAAGTCAATCCCATGAATTTAATTTCCAAACTTTATACCCTATATTGAAAACTAAATATCCTTTTCTGTTTCATATTTCTTCTCTACTTTCCAATAATGTCTAATCCTAAAATTTGACATCTTCTGCTTGAAAAAGTGTCTGTGACGTCAATTGATCTGCAGTTAGAAGATGTTTACATGCTTTTATTTACAAAATATCCTTTGTCCTTCACTGGTACTATTTTTTTTTTTTAATTTTATTGTTTTTTCAACGATATTAAAATATTTTGTTATGATTTTTTTTAATATTTCTTTTTTCTGTATATAGGGACTATTCGTTTTGGATCAATTTAATACCTTTGTGATCTAAAAGCTCACAAGTATGCAAAAATGCATGGCAGACTATTTTAAGCATCTGCAAAGTCATTCCTATGAGTCTTATAACTAGATTTCATATCCTCCCTTGAAAACAAACTGGGATGGCTAAATGTGTTTGAATTAGTCACGTTACATAAGTGTATTTTATTGTACAAAACTTTTTATGGTATGAGCCCTGAATACCTCCAGGACCTTTTTGTTTTTCATAGCCATGACTCATATTCCCTGCGTTCAGAATTAAATTATAATCTTCGTTTACCAAAACATCGAACAATTCTATTTACAAATTCGATTCAATATTCAGGTGTACATTTATGGAATAACCTACCATTAAATGTAAAATTGTCACCATCTTTACATATTTTTAGAAGAAATGTGGAAAAAATTATTATTAGCCAACGTCTGTAAATATATGTTTGTATATTTCCTTTGTACATATTGTATGATTATTACTATTGTTTTTAAACTATGTCTCCTGAACTATAAATATTGACTTATCTATTTTGAGCCTATATTTCATTAAGTTGAATATTACATTTAATTATTCATGAATTAATGAACTTACCATTACATGTTTTATCTTTGATTGTATCATTTTATGTAATATATTGTTTGTTATTTAGAAGGCCCCGGGGAAGAATAGTACCTTGTACTAATCGGGTTACCTTCTCTAAATAAAGCATTATTATTATTATTATTATTATTATTATTATTATTATAAAACCAAGGTTCCACCCTTAATGTTTTTCATTTGTAACGAAATTATCTTGAAAAGATCACTACGTGATCCAGGATTATAAAGGTGTATATTTTGATTTTTCTATTGAGAAATCAATGGAGAGAGAGAGAAAGAGAGAGTGTGTGTTTGAAAGTTTTTGCCTTTTTAAAAAATATTAACAAAGACATATAATCTTAATATTGATAACTACATAGACAGTTTACTAAAAATTGAGGACCCCTTTCTGTAAACGTCATTCATATTGAGTTAGATCTTTCACGCTCCTGGAGAACTTTAAATAAGTCATCTACCTGTCTGTACCTTTTTTCGGAAGCGGGCAAATAAAGAAGTGTGTGATGGTCGGCCTTAAATGATATAAATATTCTTCTTTTCAAACGTTTATGTTTCATACCTTCATACTCTGAAAAATCGTGGAATGCAAAGCATATTGACTCTAACATTAAATCAATTTATCTACTCATGAAAATTTAAAAGAATGGATTATATTTTATGATTCAGCTCTTAATTTCTTCGTTCTTTAGTCAAACAGGGAGCAAATGGTTTTTTGCACGGAAATGCGAACGTACACTTAAAATGACAAAAAAAAATAATAAATTCAATGTTCTATCGTTCAATTGCCAATATTTAGTCGCTAAACAGATTATGCTAATGCAGTAATCTTGAGAAAATTAACCCCCCCCCCAAAAAAAAATACTCTGAAATAAATTTCCAGTTCAACATTAAAAACCCTTAAATACTATTCCGATAGGTATTTAAATGTTATGAAACAATAAATTTAAAATATTTAAAAATATTTTCTAAAAATGGAAAGCTAAACAGATAAATGAAATAAGAATATACAAACAAATAAGTGGAGTAAGTCAATTAGAAAAATATGTTTAAATGAATAAAATAAACAAAACAATAAATTAATCAAGTAATTTATCTAAAAAGAAACAGTTATTCAGTCAGCTTATAAATAAGAACTTTAAACGCACAGCTTGATCCGCGCCAGATCAAGATCTAGAATGCTGACCTACTTTCTACAGGGAAATGACGTGCGTTTGTTTTGAAGTATTTTTAGCTTATAATGCCACGGACTGTGTAAAGATATCGTTTTGTATTATTTAGTGTTTATGTGTTTATTTTATGAGTTAAGAAGATATAAGAATTCAAAATCATCAAGCAGGAAACAAAATATATACGGTTAAAAAAAATAAACTAATAATATCAATGAATATCGATCAATGATTATCAGTAATTATGGTGAGACACAGTGCCTGTGCCAAAATCACTTTTAATATGCTTCTTTACTGGATTAAAACGTTTCACTAGACACTAAGAAGAATCCAATATATATTCATTGTTTTTTAAGAGTTTCCCTCTTACACCATAGGATATGCCGATAAACATGAACACTGACAAATATATTACAAATCTATATATCATACAAAATAAATTTAGTTCTAAAAACTTTTTTTTTTAAAAAATCGTTTTAACTTCCAACAAAAGTGCATTTGAAAATAAATCATCGCCATCTATACCCCCCACCCTTAAAATATGTAAATTGTAAACAAGATCGACGAGGTTTTTTCCCTTACCGGTAGTTTGCCACTAAGTGACACATAGACTTGATGGCAAATTTTTAGTAAAAATATCATGTCACTTAATGGCAAAAAATGATATATATGTTAAATAACTTTTCCATACAATTTTTTTTCTTCTTAAAATCAAATCATATTTCCTTATATTCCCCTTCTCTTCCTATATTCACCATAATTATAATGTTAAACTTGCCCTTTCACGCGAGAACATGTGTTTGCCACTATGTGTCTGTACAGACGGTTTGCCATTATGTTACAACATTCGGTTATATATATATATATATATATATATATATATATATATATATATATATATATATATATATATATATATATATATATATGAGAGAGAGAGCAAAATTTATATATGAAAGAAGCTAATTTTCTCATAATTTGAATGACCTTGACCTTTGACCTTCATATAAATTTTAAGGTCAAGGGTTGAAAAATCATCTGCAATTGGTTTCAAGTCTCTACAATTTATTGTGTGGGTTAGGGTATAGGATAAAAACGAAAATGATAACGGATTTTAGTGATCAAGTAGGTCAATGGAGATAAAAGGATGAAGTAAAAGTGAAAGTGAAAGTCATGGATAGAAGTCAAAGTAAAGGAAATAGTGGAATTTTCCGAAGCTAATAACTTTCTAGAAGAGTTTGGTGTCTTGGAAAGGTAGGAAAACGGACAATGAGACTATGACAGAGTTTTTAAACTGCAGGTAGCCAGAGAGGGAGAAAACAGGGGTCGTAATTAAAACAAAAGATTGTATTTGGCTTTGTTGTGTATTATATATTGTCTGTGTTGTGTGTTGTATTATAATTTGGTTGTGTTGTGTTTTGTATAAGATATAGACTATGTTATGTTTTGTATAAGATAATGGCTGTGTTGAGTTTTGTATTGAATTTTGGCTGTGTTGAGTTCTGTATTAGATATTGGCTGTGGTGTTTTTTTAATTATTAGATATTGGTTGTGTTGTGTTTTTTTATTAGACATTGGCTGTGTTGTTTTTTGTTTTATGTAAAGGTTGTGTTTTTTGTTAAGGGATTTAATTGGGCTATCAAAGAATCCATGCTTTCAGTCTTTCTTTTGCGAAATGTCTTCTTGACTCAAATGAAAACAAGTTTTAAAAGTTTGCAAATTTATTCTGAAGAAACCGCAATTCTAAACAAATAACAATAAAATATCAAATTTAACAAAACATTCTGAAAGGCAAAAACATAATTTACAACATTTTACATTTTAAAATTTTCTCATATCATGGTTAAGTTGCGTTAACTTCATGATAAAATAAAATTAAAATGAGAGTTAACAGATATGATTAACATTAGATCAATGAATAAACGTACCTTGAAGGAAAGCAAGGTATAAAAGTTAATGAATTTATTCTAAAGAAACCGCAACTCTAAACAAATAACAATAAAATATCAAAGTTATCAAAACATTCTGAAAAGCAAAAACACAATTAACAACATTTTAAAATTTTCTCATATCATGGTTAAGTTGCGTTAACTTCATGATAAAATAAAATTAAAATGAGAGTTAACAAATATGATTAACATTAGATCACTGAATAAACGTACCTTGAAGGAAAACAAGTTATAAAAGTTAATGAATTTATTCTAAAGAAACCGCAACTCTAAACAAATAATAAAATAACAAATTTAACAAAACAATTTGAAAAGCAAAAACACAATAAAGAACATTTTACATTTTAAAATTTTCTCATATGGTTAAGTTGCGTTAACTTCATGACAAAATAAAAATAAAATGAGAGTTGACAAATATGATTAATATATAAATTATTGAACAAACGTACTTTGAAGGAAAACAAGTTATAAAAATTAACGAATTGATTTTGAAGAAATCGCATCTGAGCTTGTCAGAGTGAGCACTGCACGACCATTATTTCCCCCCAGAACTGGTTTCTATGACAATATTACAACTTGTTGACCGTCTTTGTACAATTGTGACATGACTGCATGTGGTAAGCATGTGATCAGTGTTTCATAACTTTAATTAAAATGAACTTTTGCCGAGTTTTGATTTCATAAATTCATTTTTTGTTGAAATCTCAAGGTGTGTTCAAAGTCAATGAGTTTAAACAAATTTGACATCGTTATATTTGAATAACACAGACCAGGTACATGAAATGACGATCATGCAGTCGATATTGAATTAATTGCTTTATTGTTCAAGTGCTTGATCCGAAGCAAAATCTGTAAACAAAAATTATATAGGTTTTGGACATTTTTTTACCGAGGAATACAAAGTAATAAAACTCTGAACTTGCACTGAACAAAAAAGTCACTAATGTAAAATTAATATATATTATGAAAGTACATCCACTACAAAATATAAAAAAAATAATACAAAGAAAAAAGTAAACCATATCTATTGTCGCACAAAATCGTTGTCGTTCATCGAGACTCATCGTTACATATTTATTAGAAAAGTATCGTTTGTGGTTATTATCTTGAAATTTTGGTTTCTAATGAGCTTTCTCAAGACCTGTTATTTTTTCCGTTAAAGCATTATATCATAAATCAATTAACTTTAATTTTTAACAAATATCACATTGGCAAAGACAATGCAGTTTACAGACCACATCACTTCTACAAATTTCATGCAAGATACAAGATTTTGTTATTCCAATTTGGGCCCCCAGAGGAGCAAGAAAGATTTACAAACAAACAAATCACAAAAAAGGAAGGGGATTCAAATGATATAACAAACAGGATCTTATTTAATAATGAGAGCAATGCTTAATTGTATTATCACTGATAGACGCATATGCAAGAGATATACTGAATAAACATTTTGTGCATGTTATAAAGATATATAGTCAAGTAACTGGAAGAATACATATTTGTAAAGCAAATAACAAAATAGATTATATAAGCAAACATATACATACATCATCAAATTTATTTAATTTATTTAAGGTATGTCACTCGTGAAATTTGTTATATCAAGGATTTTTTGAGAAGTATATTTTGGGTAAGTACTCATATAGTATGACTCAAAATCGCAGAGAAAATGGGGGGTCAGTGGCCATCTAACTGAGCCACGGTACAATTAAGTTGACCTTTTTGCACTTAAATTGTAACTCTTTGGTTAATCACTTTAACCGTTATCATATTTTATAAGATGTAACCATGGCAATAAACATAATCTTATTTTACGTAAAATAGTTTGAATAATATTTATCATTGAACAAATCATGCAAATTAATGCGCGTAAATTATTGTGTGACCTTTTTGCACTAAAAAAGTCTCATATTTGGGGTATTAAAAATCTAAATAGGCAATAGAATATTTTCTTGTATCAAACTTTTTACGACTTATTTGCTGATCGGTCAAAAGTATCGAGTAGTTTAAAAAATGAAAGAAAAAGTTGGGGTCAGTGATGTAAATTTTGAAATATTGGTCAAAATATGCGATTTTCAGGCAAAAAAATGTGTAAATTTTATCTCGACTTCCTTAATATATCTTCATTTCTTGGCAATGTTTGTTGAGCGAAGGTGTAAATTTTGTTATAAAAATATAAATTGAGACCTATATTTAATATTCCAGGCATATCATAACGGAAAATATTCTCTGAGTAAAAGTATGTAAGGCTAAAGTTCCAAGATATTAAATTTGATAAATGTGTAGATTTGCAGAATTTCATGCTTAATATCCTTCCGCCACAAGAAATAGTCCCTTATAAATCTTGCTTCTTTGTGAATTTTTGAGCAGTTTTTTAATTGAATGTTGAACATTTTACATTGTTTAATTTAAATATGTTATAAAGATTGAATTGTAATAAATAGTTTTTAAGTAAGAGGTTCTGACTGAAATTTTCTAAAAGGCTGACGAGTGACATACCTTAATAAAGGAAGTTTATCAAGGAATCCAAAAAGTTATTTTAGGATGTCAGGGTCTTCATTAGTCATGAGCCAATGAAATTGATTATCATAAGATAGAGACTGAAAATTTTAACATTTATTGGAAGCTCATGGATAAAAAAAAACCCAATTAATCTGATAATATAGGATAATGGGTTTAATAGTGTGGTTCAATACTATTAAAGCAGTTTTAACTGATGGATAAAATGTGAGAAAGTCATTTTGAAGTAGTTTTGACTTTGTTACACAATCGTTTCAAGTTCTAGTTAGTGTTCCAGATGCGTAGATTGTCAGACCAAAATACTTGTACCTTTTTACACATTTAATGTTGTTTTTATCCAGATGGAAGGAAATTTTGATGTGTTTACCAGATGGATTGAAGACTTTTGTTTTCTGTGTATTAACTTTGATGCAACAGTCCTTACAGTATGTATTTAGTATATTGAGTTTTTTCTTGTCGACCCAAACCGAAGTTTACAATGGTTTTTGATGGGTGAAATCTTTTCATTTATTCCTTTGTTAAACTTTGATCGCCTTATGTGGCCCAATCCTACCCCCAGTGACCATGATTTGGACAAACGTCATATCGATAGGACTAATCATGGATTTGCTGTTCTTGGGAAGATTTTACAAAGAAAATGTACCTGTGTGAGCCTATGTAAAACTTTGATCTCCTAGTTTAGCCCCACCCTCTCCTCGGGGTTATGATACTTGGGGGGAAAAAAAATCTACACTTTCTCATTAATATTACTAATCATGGCTTTACTGTTCTTCAGGAGATGATTTTTAAAGATTTTTTAATATGTTTTAACATGTAAACGTTGATCCCCAACTATGATTCTATCCTACCCTTGGGGTCATGATTAAACAAATAAATCTACACTATGTTGATTAAACAAATAAATCTTTCAAGATTTTTAAGACACCCAACCCCTTTATTTTCACAACCTTGATTTCCCTTTTCCCAAGGATACTTTGTGGAAAGTTCGGTTGAAATTAGTACAGTTGTTCTGGAGAAATCCAGAACGTGAAAAGTTAACAGACGGATAATCAATGAAGGGGCAGAAAGACAGACGACGGACGACAGGTGATAAGAAATGATAACACGATCTTTCAATTCAGGTGAGCTAAAAGATACCGACATATTTACATTTTATTAAAGATTGATAAAAAAAACTAAAATAAAAGTGCTAGCTGCACTTCTGCCTACAAATAAATACATCCTTATCATGATTAATAAACTAGGAAAACATATATAAAAGAATACAAGCACAAAAAAACTTCAACAAGTTCTTGGTTTAAAACATGGAATAAAGGAATTAATTTACACTAATAAGATTTTGATATATTTGAAGGTTAATGAAGATCATTTACTGTAAATCACTTTTTATTTGCATGAACTTTTGCGTTATTATGCGAGAGCGTCTGCTCGCAAAAATTTCATTCCTCCGTATTTTTTTTATTATAGTGAATATGCAACAATAGCCAGAATTCGTGAAACTTTTTTTTGCATATAAATACTTAATGACTTTCTCCCCAAAATAAAGAGTCGCGTGCCCAATATTTTTATCAATATTTAAAACAAAAATTTGTCTTATAAATTAAAGTCTGGATACATAAAAAACAACGATACCCGCTCCTATTAACGGTATCGGAGTAATATGATATAATGAAAATCAATACACTAAGTTGAACGAGAAGATCCCCACCTTTTTTTTTAAAAAAGAAAATCTTTATAAAATGGTACTGTAAATTTGTGGAAAGTTGCGTAGATCTTATGTAATTGGATTCTATAATTTTAACTGAATTGTTTGCCTAAGAAAACTTTTTTTACAATTAAAAATTAGGTCGTAACATCAAGGATGTTCATCATCGATAAATAAATTTTCAACTTAAAGTTAGATATACAAGGTTTATGAACAGTAAAAGCGCTTTTTAGTAGCTTATTTCAATGTGCCTCTATCCAGTCAGTTAGTTTAGATCTTTTCATCAAGAGAATTACCTGTTAAATGTCAATCATCCCTACTTTAATTTCTGTCAATTTGTTCTTCCAGAAGCTTAACTTTTTAGCAATAGTAGATAAATACATATATTAAAAGAATTTCATTATCAAAATCAGCAGAAATTACAAACTATCAGACTATATTCAGGTTAATTATTATTTCATAAATTCTCAATTGAATACATTAATAAGTTCTTATTTTCCTGATAGAAAATACAAAGGTTTTCTAATGTATTATGACTCTCCACTTCAGTGCACCACATTATCGTTATATAAGCTACATGTATATCTACGCTACTCCTCACCCTGAAACAAAAACAATTCTACAAAATTCTTCAAACAACTCTATAGGAATTGTGAACAACGAAAAATAATAAAATGTATCAGGGCCAGATCTGGATCAGAAGTGTGGGCAGCTTAAGGAAATGGGATCAGACTCGCACCCAACGCATTCAGCACAGGGATTATAGGGGTGACAACTACTTTATCTTTATACGCCCCGACAATCATTCCAACACAATCCAATCTGCCGATATAATCCTCCCGAACCTGGAAGACAAATGACCCAGAATCGCCGGGGGCAGAGAAGTTTTCACCCCTCATTACTAGTTGGTTTTCGTAGAATTCATTTCGAAGACGTCTCGTACCTTTTCTTGTTTGGCTATCTCTGAGTCTTCCTCTAAATGAAAATAATCGGAGACTTCCCATTGTAAGTCCAGAAGTCGTGCCACATTTCAGATATTTTTTTGACAGATGAGCTGTCCGATCTTTGACCTTCCTAAGGTCTAGAGGAGTTCCTCCGATATACCGAGGAAAGGTAGTTCTCGAAAACCCTTTAAAAGGAAATTTTAATATAAAACAACATCTAGATTCATCATTATATATAATAACGTGTCTGATTTAAGGTCATACGCAAAGTACATGTACATGTACTTTACAAATGTTTAATTTTCAAAGATATTCCTAATTTAAAATCATAGTACCGTCAGATGTTCCTAGACAAAAAGAAAATAAATTTAAAAAAATCATACGAGCATTCAATACTAGGATTTTTTGTCAGATATCAAATGAAAAAAGAATCCTTGTTTTTTTTTTTTTTTTTTTTAATAAATAAAGAACATTATAGTTTCAGGCCTAGTGGTTCTTAAAAAAATTAGCTCAAAAACCTGTATTTATTACTAAGTAGTATTATGTAATAAATTGGTTTGAGATCAGAATTACAATTGATATGATAGTATTGTCGATATAGACATGACACTATCTTGGGACTGTTATTTGTACTATTTAGAGCTAACAGCTAAAATCAAGCATGACTTTCTGACGTTAACTTTTTGAACCTAAAATCCATTATGAATGAATGGTGCATTATAAAAGTAGCTTTTGTTTCAATAAATATTGTATTTGAGAAATAAATAGGAATAATAATAATACTTGCATTATTATGAGACATATACATTTTTTCAGAACACCAAAAAAGACCATTAACTGTGGGATATTATAGAGTTAAATTCTATTAAAGACACCTGCTTACGAAAGAGGTCAAATTTGATAAAATGAAATATTTCTTATATATCACGTGTAGCTATTATAAACTGATTGATTTGAAACTAACTTAGGGCTTCGTTGCGTGTTTCACTAACTGTGGTATTCAAATTTATTGTATAAGGAGTACACTGTGTATAAATGTTTAATAGATGAAAACCTTATTTTAATTAATAAACCTATAGATAGCTTACCGTACTTGATCAATCTTGCCGTTAATAGGTCCGCGAAAAACAATTGTTGTGGAAGTCTTTCTGTCAATTTGACAAGAGTTGCGTCGACTGTGATCTTTTCTGCATTAACATTGGAAAATGAGGAAACAGATCGTATACTTTGACCACATTCCTGCGATCCTTCTCGTAATTGGGAAGGTTGCACCACGGTTATTGGAGTGCTTGGAAGGTTTTCTGTCTCCATTTCATATGAGTCGTATAAAACATGAGCACAGGTTATAAACCCAATTTCGTCATTGGATCTAACAAATCCACCAAGAGTTCCTTCTGTCTGTTTATCTGCAATATTAAGGATTTTATATGTTTCAAGGCTAACATTATCAAAACTGTTCAAAAATATCTTTTTTATAAGAAATAAAAGATATATTGTGTTTGACATAATTGCAATGTGAAATCTACTAGTATTAAGTCGGAAGCATTATAAACTTTACGTTTCATATATCTGACACAAAAATTTGTAAAATCAATAATTTTGTTTAAGTTATATTAATAAAGATTATATACATCAATAACTAAAATAAATTATTTTTTTTTCTCCAAACCAAATAACTTATCTCGCAAAAATAAGGTGTCACGAAGGTATCATTTAAATCACCATCCAAGGAGCTTAGTTTTCCAATTGCATTTCTCAAAAACACAAAATATTACATTGTATTATATTCCTTTTGCTTGTAGCAGAATCTAGAGTGTTCCAAGGATCGCTTGTGTCGCCCGCTTTATACCATCATTAAAGATTAAAATAAAATCTCAGGTTGGTCAACTTTTTATTTGCAACTAGAATTATATATCAGGCATTTGCGTAAAAACATAATCCACGAATATTAAGACCGATATAATTTATCATTCAAATCTGACAATCAAAAAGGATTATGTTACTGAAACCATCAAAGCTAAAATGAACAATGAAAATTAGACATCATCTTTTTTTTAAATTTTATTATTTGTGTTAAATCCAACTATCCTCAGTTTCAAAGTACAGTACACTGAGCTCATAAACGTTTGATATTAGTGCTAATTATCAAAATTCTACCTTTTAAGACTCAACAGACACAAGTTAAATTAACCATCCGGAGTATTTTTGCAAAGTAGGTCGAAAGTCAAGGTTGGGTGGACAGAAACGCAAGAATTTTTCATAATGTTTTTATAACAGACAGTTCACATACTTAATAGAATAGCTTATCCTTAAATGTTAGAAAATATGCTGTATATCGATACAATAAACTATTTTAAAATTTAGGTCTTCAGGGGTCAAAAGGCCGATTATCATTGTATTGTACAAAGGCAAAGTGTCAAGCAATATATGTGCAAAATATCTAATCAATATCTCTTACAGTTCCCAAGATATATGGTGTGACAGACAGATAGACAGACTCCGGGTAAAGTAACCATATAAATGTCGCTCTGCTAAGCAAACAACACAAAAAAGACCACGAATGTGGTCCCTACTTATTGTTCCATGAAGCATTCTTTTATTCAACCATATTATCCGATAGGTCAGGATTTCTATAATATAATGCAAATGCTGTTATGGGAATCGTTACAGTATTTTAAATCGATTTTAGACTATATATCGAGATTTATCAGCACAATTCATACAATATTTAAGGAACTTTTACTTATTCACAAATACAATGTAATTCAGCTGTATCGTGGAACATCGATATTCAAAAATATCTTTCATCTACATTGATAACAACAAATGCAATATTTCGACCTTGACATCCTCATATAACAATTCAAATAAAACATGTATGCAATCTCCAGAAAATTATACAGGTAAACATTATCTAACCTTTCGTTCCTATGCTTGCACCCATTCTCAATGGATTTAGTAAATCTTTAGAAACAGCACAGACATCTTCATTGAGATTCCAATGCAAATGAAAGAAACCCTCTCTAACATCTGTTTTGAATTCATCAATTTCGGTGGGGAATTTGGATTCATTGATAGGCACAATGCCTTTGCAAGAACAGTATAAAACGATGCAAGGTGTTATCTCTATTCTTCCTTTTTTTATTCGATACGTCGAAGCCACGATCATCTCTAAGTTTGAATGCTTTTCGAACAAATCATTTGCATTTTCTTCCAGGAATTTTTCGATTTTTTCTAGTTTTTCAATCTGCTGATCTTGGAGCTTTTGCTCCTCTTCCATTCCTAAAGACGCTTCTTCTGAATCTTCTTTCCAGAACTTCCAAATGACTTGAACGTTTTTGCCACGATGCAAAAACGATGTTTTCTTTTCGATATCTTCCATATTATCAATAACAGCAACAATAACTCCATCGCCTTTTTGGATTTTTTTTGTAGCTATATCTGCCCTCCCATAATAAAAATGAACAAGGTTTGTTTTCTTGCATTTATCATCGAACCATTTTTCGAAACTGTCTAGAAGGTCCTTGTCTTTCATATCTCCTGAAAAAGAGACAGAAGCATGTGAATATAAACCATATTTTGCTCTTTTAAAACTCTTTTTTATAATACAGAACAGCTTTTATTAAATTCCTTGAGAGGATGACTAATTTAAAGGGTCTGTCTTTAGTAAAATAAATCATATAATGATAAAAGGGATTTATGAAAGACTGTTCTTTCAGAGGACCATTTTGTACCAAAGAGTTCTTGACCAAGTGTTAACTCTTTTCCCCTTGCGCTGTCTGTGACGTAATAGTAGCATTACATTTATCTCTCTTTGATGACGTTATCCTTTTCTTCGCAGCGTACTTGCGATTGCGTGCAGAAAAGACGTGATTTTGAAGGTATGATTTACGATGTCAATGTAAAGAATTTCATTGTAAAAAAGGATGAATTTATCGTCGTAATTTGAGCAACTACTGTAATTTGAATTCAGGTATTTTTAATGTGATTTAATCCTGTTTATTAGTCCCCTACCGGTGAAACCGGAGGGGACTATAGGTTTCCTCTGAGTCTGTCCGTCCGTCTGTCTGTCTGTCTGTCCGTCTGTCTGTCTGTCTGTCCCTCTGTCTGTCTGTCAGTCTGTCCCACTTGGTTTTCCGCACTTTTTTCCTAAACGCTTGCAGATATTGAGCTGATTTTTGGTATGTGGGTGTATCTTGATGAGTTACAGATCAAGTTTGCATTTCGTTCCGCTTCATTGATTTTGGACGGAATTACGGCCTTTTCAATTTTTACGGGTTTTCCGCAATTTTCTTCTAAACGCTTGTAGATATTGAGCTGATTTTTGGTATGTGGCTTCACCTTGATTAGTTATAGATCAAGTTTGCATTTCGTCCCGCTTCATTAATTTTTGACGGAATTATGGCATTTTCAATTCTTAACGGGAACGGAACCAGATTACACTTGCCGGTAGGGGACTAGTATTGCTAATGCAATACTCTCAGAATGCTTGTTTTGTTTAAATCATTTTTTTCCTCGTATGGACTGGGTTACACATGGTTAATTTAATATCATAGCTTTGCACTTTATTTAAAAAATTATTAAATTTAAAACACTGTTAAAATTTTTGTAGGCTTTTCGAGACATGTTTCCATTTCTGTGCTCATATTAAAGTGAGAGACAACCACATTCGTACCCCCCCCCCTTATTTCTTCGGTCACATGCTCAAACATTTCATCGAAACTTGCATAATTTTCTACTAAATAAAATGAAGAATAATTACTCGTAAAGATTTTCATAACAGTTACATGTAACTTACAGAATTTTGAGAGAGAGAGAGAGAGAGAGAGAGAGAGAGAGTTGGCATACTACATTGTACATCTAGTATTTGTAGCTTACAAAATATTTGTTTTCATTTATGTGAAATAAATTTATACGAGCAAGAATTTTTAAATGTCTCTTAATTTTCTATTGGACAAAAGTAATTCGTCAAAAGGAGTCAATTTATTTTCACTACTAGCAGCCCGATATATGGCTGAAATACTGCTGTCTCGGCGTCAATCAATAATCAGTCAATCAATTAATCTATTCAATATCTTTGCACCTGTTTGTACATGTATGTCGACTAAGATTTAAAAAATCAGCACATAAAGCACAATTCTTCTCTTTGGATTAAAGAGAGTCTAACAACGTTCGGGTATATATTTTATTGCAAGCGTAGTTGACTTTTTGGATCGATCATTCATAAATTAGACATAAAATGCACACAATCATCGTTTTTATATACATGTATATGTTGAAATGTATTTATTTGGAAAATGTGTTTTAAAATAAATGATTAATAAGTATTTTATCCTGGTAGAAAATCTATACTTATAAATAATCTCCGAAATGGCTGCACCACAGTTTTTACTTACTCCTATAAGTATAAACTAGATATAAGATGATGTCCGTAAACTAAATTTAGATTTCACTCACATAGTAAGTATCGTACATTAAATTAAAAGTCTCCTTTCATTTTCTATTAACAGCCATGAAATAGCAAAAACGTGAGTACGGTGGCGGTTCCGGTTGGCGGATATAACTTACTTGCAGTTTTTAATGAACCTGACAACATTATTTCATAAAAAGTCATCACTGAATTATTCAATCAAAACATGATTTAAATGATATAAAAGAAATAAGTTGTGATAACCGATTAAAAAGGGAAATGTGCAAATTATTTTCGTCATTCACCGATCTTAATATTGACTAGCTGCAATAATGTAGCCCTCTCCGATTTTTTTTAATCTGATATTTTCTGGAGAGGGCTACAATTCCACAGCATCTCTGTAATGGTGCAAATATATTTTTTAAATACGGGCGACTGCAGGCAAAATAAATTGTTTTTACATTCAACTTACTTCTAAAAAGGTGAAATTTTTATTCACTGTCAACAACATAGCCCGTTAAACGCGAAAACCAGATAAAATAAATCTGCTTGTTTACCAGTCGCTCTCATCAAAAGCCATGACAGTTCTCGCGTGATGCACTGAGACTTGCGTTTGAAAATTATAAATTACTTTGTAAAGTAGATTTTCGGGGTTACTAAATGATTGTGCTGTATGGTATCACTAAATATTGATAAATAAAACTATTCCATGTGACATTTTTTCGTAAACAGCGATATTTATGCCTAAAATAAGGTAATTCCTACAGAGATCCGCTCCCTAGAGATCCCTAGTCTCATTGGCTGTCCCAAAATAAAATCGATCAAGGTCAGTAAACATGGCGGATAAATTCAAGTTGTGATGTTGACATACACGAAAAATAACCGATATAAGGATTGTTCTGTGTATGTTTGGATTGATTTATTTTTTTGCATAACTACATTTTTGGAGTTCAGGTAAGAAATGTTAATTAAATAGCCATTTGCTGATAATTTAAGCCGAAATCCGTGCGGGAGTGAATCACTCCCGCACTTGCACCATTACGGAGATCCTAAGGAGTTGTAGCCCTCTCCCAAAAAAAAAAAAAAAAAAAAAAAAAGGGGAGAGGGCTACATTATTGCAGCTAAATATTGACGGACGCTTCTAGAACATCATAAAGCATCGAGCCCGATGTTAAAAAGAAAAACGCTGCGTGAACATTAAAAAGCTTTTGTGTGAATATGTTCATTGAAATAATGGTAAATCATTGATAACACTATAAGTTGTGAATATATTTATACATCGAAAGACTATTACATATATGTCATAGGTTTTTCTAATAAATTTATCGATAAAATTTGTGTATGTTCTCACTGAGAGCATCGTGGCAACGAACCCGAAGTACAATTTGTACTTCGTAATAAACTTACTTACATGAAAAGAGAAAATTAATGAATAAGGTATTGTTCAAATACCGATCCCATGTCTTATATTTCAAAATGTTCTGCGAAAAACTGTAAAACCTGTGACATTTTGATAACTAACACTTCTATCACCAGTAATCTTACTGGACAGAGCTTCTGTACCAAAACCTGGGAAAATCTGAACTGCATATCTTCTAATGTTGTCTACGGAATAGAATGTAATCTTTGTGGACTTGTTTATGTTGGTGAAACCAAGGGATCACTTAACAAAAGAATATCAGGTCATAGATTTCAGATAAATAATGGAGGTCAGTAGCTTTAATACAAGCATTTTAATTTACCTGATCATTCTATTTTGTCAATGAAAGAATTCTAGAATAGATTTATCACCACACAAACAGTCCATCACTGAGTACACCTTTCCCTAGACAACGAGAAGAATTTTGGATTAGAAAACTAGGGACAGCCTTTCCCTATGGATGTAATGACAATGTCGATAGTGTTGGAAATCTTTCCAGTCAATAGTGTAACAATGTAAATGTGATGGGACTTTTTAACCATACACAGGGACGTAAGCGTAGTCATCGGCATCGGTCTTACAATAAACCTTTTATACACGATGTCTCTTTTGATTCATTACTACCTTACGTAAATCAAAAGTTAGGTCTACATCATATTCGCACCAAACTTTACTCTGTCCCTTTGAGACTTTTAAATAGTCTTCTTGAAAAGGTCAAGGAAAGTCCATTTTTTGATTCCTCGACACCAGAATATAGGCTCGGATCTGTGATTATGGATATTGCAAATCATAGGCTATTTAAACCCCCACGTTTTACTGAGGAAAATGCAGCTAAAACAATTCGTTTTGTCCTTAAACATCAATATACCAACAAAGGAATTGACGCGGTTAATATAAGTAATATTCTTAATCACAAAAGGGTCCAGTCTTGTATTCCACCATATTTCAAGTTAAAGACTACACCTTGTACATGTATTTCCTACAAATATACATCGACTATTGCTTCCAAACTTTTTAACTACAAGTAAACTTTACAGGACCTGATATCGAATATCTGAAACATGATCCTCCATCGTGTTCATGTTCTTCTTCACCCTATAAATATAGTCCTGCTGGACACGTTATTACTGATGACGTGAATAAAGTTAATAATGAGGACCTTAGATCACTAATTTTAAAAGATCCTAAATATAGGGAACCCCGATCCTTCAACTGGCGTCGGAATTTCGTAAATATTATGGATTCTGTAGAGGATTATGCCAGACGATGGGCTAAACATGAAAAAGAAGACCTTGACACTTTGTCAGAATGGATTATATGTATCAGATGTATGTCAAAATCGCGCATTAATAGATTGAGGGGCAATATGAGAACCATCTATCCTTCTGTATTCAATAATCCAGAAGTGGAAAAAGAATTAGATAGATTACATGATCAGTACGTACTGGTCCCTGCTGACAAAGCAGGTAACAACATTGTTTTGTTTGTAAGGCTCATTATATTAAATGTATTTTAAAGGAACTTGGATTTAATTCTTCAAGTGGTAATCCAACTAAAAATCATAGTTCCCTTTCTAAGGAAGAAATTCTTCAAAATCATATGTCAGTTTTGAATAATTTCAATATTCCAAACAACGAAAATGAATTTGAATTATCATATCCATGTTGGATTCCGAAACTTCATAAAAATCCTTACAAACAAAGATACATAGCGGGTTCCAGTTAATGTTCAAACAAGCCTCTTTCTTTACTCCTCATTAAGATATTAACAGTAGTGAAGGAGAAACTTCAAGAGTACTGTGCAAAAATATATTCGAGAAGTGGTGTAAATCAGATGTTGATACTTAAAAATTCCAAGGAACTTTTGGAAAATTTGAAATCGCAAGGTTTTACCAAAATCAACAGCGTAAAAACTTACGACTTTTCAACTTTATACACAACCATTCCCCACGACAAATTAAAGTCCAGGCTTTTTGATATAATTGACAGCTGCTTTTTCAATAAAAATGGAACTCGTAAATTTAATCATCTCATTATTGGTCATATGCAAAATTATCTTGTTAAAAACATTCTGATTGTACACAAAAGTACTCTGAAGTTGACATTAAAAAGATGCTTGAGTTTCTGATTGACAATATCTATGTGGTTTTTTGAGACCAGCTCTTCCAACAATCTATTGGAATTCCCATGGTACCAATTGCACCCCGTTATTAGCAAACCTTTTTTGTATTCATATGAAGCAGAATTTGTCTAAAATCTTATACGTGAAAAGAAGAGAACACTTGCTGTGGCCTTCAACTCGACAATTAGATATATCGACGACGTATTCTCAATTACAATGGTTATTTCCATTCTTATATAGATACGATATATCCCGGTGAGCTTGAGATAAAGGATACGACAGAGTCTGACACATCTGTTTCATATTTGGATATTTTACTTGAAAAAGACGTTAATGGTAATCTAACAACCAAGCTTTATGATAAACATGATGACCTTAACTTTTCAATCGTCAACTTCCCTTACTTATGCAGCAATATACCTTCATCACCTGCATATTGGGTTTATATCTCTCAGTTGATTTGATACGCAAGAGCATGCTCTACGTATGTACAATTTCTAAAACGAGGTAAATTATTGACAAACAAGTCGATGAAACAAGAATATTAGCAGCCTCTTTTAAAGTCATCATTTCGTAAGTTCTATGGTCGATACAATGACCTTGTCACCAAATACAATTTATCATTGAGTCAAATGCTGACTGACGTTTTTGATACTAATTGTTAGGCCATATTTACACACTGAATTGTCGACGGATTTTTCCGTTATTTCCCGATCATGACAAGGAGCACACGGCGGGTGTGACCGGTCGGCAGGGGATGCTCACTCCTCCATGGCACCTGATCTCACCTCTGATGTTTTGGAGGTCAGTGTTTGCTTTGCTCATATTTTATATTGTTTAATGGACTTTTAAGCTTGAATACTGTTCGTTATTTCCATATATTTCATACCATTAAAGCTGTACAATCTTTGATAAATACATTTCAGTTTTTTTATACAGTCTTTTGCATAAAATACTCGGCCTATTCATAGGGCGTTAAAAGCTATTTTTTACATAGGTACTTGGGTCTTGGTTTATAAAAATGTATGTACCTTATTTATATGTAAAAAAGTAAAGTACATTATTCACATATCAATAAACTAAGACCCATGTATCGGTTAATTTTTAAACACCCCCCCCCCCCAATCAATTTATCAGTAAAATGTACATATTCGCTGTTTTATCCTTGACGGAAATGATATAATAGCATCAGAAGTACAATATCAATAACATAATAAAACAGGTTTCACAATAAACGTCAATTCATGAAATCGTTATTTTTTGAGTTTTTACAAAAAAAGGGGGGTGGGGAAAGCTTCATGCGGGATTTTTTTCCTGATATAAGCCTGTAGCCTGTCAGTAGAAACTACAATGCATGGCTGTCAAATGTGTCAATTTGTCGTCTTTCCTGTGCATAATATATACAAGTAGCTGTTAGAATCCAGTCAGACCATATCGTCGTCCCCTCCTGAAAGGTTTACTTTGCTTAGAGTTTTTCAGGAACTTTATCTTATTTCTGTTGTATGCAATATATATACTAAAAAGAAAAAGAAACGCAGGGTAGACTTTTGAAGTGAATTATTGCTATTTTTTCGAAGATATTGTCCTGTTTTGATATTTAACATCTAAACTCATATTTAATCAACGGTTTCCAGAATTTCATTTGATTTTGACGGATAATTTATGAGTTATTCAAATTCAAATGATGGTTCATGAAAAATGAAAATAAAAATTCTCAATATCTCCCTCGCACGTCTATCGCAACCTTGACTCTCATGTGCATGAAGTTCATCAGAGCATTTATCTTTCTCATAGGAATATTTATTCAACCCTTCCGATAGGGCATCCCTTAGTTGGTCTAGAGTATCTGGGCTTACCGACGCCTTCAAACCTAGCGTCCAGTTAGTCCCAAATATTTTCAATTGGAAAAAAAGATAGAATTTACTGATGCCAGTTGATTTTGTAAATGTGAATATTTACGAGAAAGTCTTGACAAAGGCTGACAACATTTTCCTGGGGGGGGGGGGAGGGGGGACATGCTGAATAATTAGGCTAACGACGCACATGTGCCCGAGTGAGAGTATCACGGACGTAAGATTGACGAGCTCACGGATTAAAAAAGAGCAATAAATTTCTTTCAGTTTTAAGGTAAATGTAATGCTTATGATTGTTTACTGTATTGGAAGCGGTTTCAGTGGTAATACAGTGGCGATTATACAGGTGGTAGGATGAAAAACCTTATTTTCAAATGACGTTGTTACGCGCCAACGTCACCGTCACGGTTGGTTGGAAAACATTCCTGTTCCTCTGATGACGGATAAAATGTTCTACGACTGAAAATTAATAACGAACTGCACAGTAACATGTTGTTATCTTTTCCTTCACATAGGCAATTCAATTACAAGACCCCATGAGACTTCCATCGCCGTACCATGAATACAAGAAATCCATAGCGACTGTAAATACTGAAAAACTATGTGTATACCTCCAGTGCATCAAATAGTACTATAAAATCTGTTAACAAATCTGACATCATTAATATGCACGTGTTTTTGGCTTTTTACCACTTTTCCTACCTGACGTCATACATTTCACGGTTGAGTAATTTTGAACACCGATTTTAGTGCACAGTTACCAAGATACACCTCTGACCAATTCTCATAATTTTCGGCCACAAAGTCAAAAATATTTTTCGCATATAATAATACCTTGTATTTCTTTTTCCTTTCAGTATACAAACATGAACCTATGTATATTCTAAAACTATATGCACTAGCGGCTGATAAGTGAATAGGTATGTGATATACTTACAATATGTATATATAAGCGGATCGAAGAATATTCCTTAGGGAATACCCACTCAAAAACAAATAGCCAGCTCAGAAATTTGTTGACACATAAACTTCATAAATGACAAGGTGGTCCCTGCATATATTTATGTTTAGTTAAAAAAAGGGGGTCTAACTTAATTGCTTACTTCACTATTCAGATCCAATTACTCTAAAAATAAAATGGTGGGTGTAACCTCTGAACCCCCTCCTATACATTTGCACGTGTGTGTGTGTGTGTGTGTGTGTGTGGGTGGGTGGGTGGGTGTGTGGGTGGGTGTGTGTGTGTTTGTGTGTGTGTGTGTTTTTCACTTTCAACTCTTTGTACATTTAAGTTTTCATTGGATTCATTACCATCAATTTTTCGGTGCAAAAGCATTTGTCTATGCAAAAAGAGGAAACTAAATGGACAAAAATTAAAAAAAACACAAACAAACAAATAATGAGACCTTTTGTCGCCCTTGTATAGACAATCATCATTTTGTAGACTTTGCGTATGTTGTCTGCAAGGCCATTCCAATTTTTTTTTCTTTGTTTAGCATAAACCCTAAGTACGAAAACCCCTCTTTCTATCCGAAAAAAAAAACACAAACCAAAAGTGACAAAAAATACAACATTTTACAATACAAATTATAAACTATACAATGCAAATGGAAAATATAGAATACAAATATAGAATACAAATAAAAAATATATATTACAAAAGACTTTTTTACAATACAAATAGAAAATATAGAATACAAATAAATGTTATACAATCCAGATGGAAAATTATAGAATCCAAATGGAAAATTATAGAATCCAAATAAATACGATACATTGCAAATGAAAAATTATATAATACAAATGAAAAACTATACAATATAAATGGAAAATTATAAAATATGAATAAAAATTATACAATACAAATGTAAAAGATCGAATATATATTTCAACGTTTGACATGGGGCTGGAGACTGGTGCATTTGATGATCGCGTTTACGGTCTGCGGTTGCCGAGACGACTTGTGTGGGATAAAAGGCTGGACTACCCGTTTTCAACGGGTCAGAATGACATATGTGACCTGGGTAGGAGAGTTGCGAGGGTTATACGAAACTTGTTAGACACCAATAGGATGCAGCCTTACTAAACAGTCAAACTTAATTTTTAATATATAAATTCGGCTGCAGGATATTTTGTTTCACTTCACTATAATTTACCTGTTGAAAAATTTTGTAAATATAACATGAGCAAACTCATCGCCATGGGGTCCTCTAAACTATTATCTGAAGATATTTGAAAAGAAAACTATGTTTTAAAAAAACAAAAAAAGATCCATACAGATCTTGATTTCTTGAGTTTGTGACTAAACAACTGCATCACACTAACATAAAAAAAATTCGAAGAAAAAAATTGTTGCTTTGTAGAATTTTCAAAAAGAATGCGTTCCCATTCTATTTTAAAAAAGCGTCAACAAATCCTGGAAAACTCTGATCATCTTAAAAACGCATTCAAACACAAACACATTGTTGCCTTTAGAAGAGACAAAAATGTAAATGACATTTTAGTTCATAAAAAATATAATAATTAATTTTTCAAGAAAGGAAAGAACTAAGTATTATTCGAAGGCCCAAAATTTTTCATATTTTGATATACACGTTTGCAAAAATATAACTACTATGTACATGTAGAAGAAGATTGGTACTTTTGATATATGCATAACAAAATTTCGCAAGTTCGTTGATTAGAGGTATTCACGGGGTTAAAACATCAGTTCTTTCCGGAAATTGCTATTTTCCCCACCATTTTTACAACAAATTCCCAAAATTGAATTAATGCACACCCCTCAAGCAAATGGTAAGAATTTTCTCGAGGAATGTGCAGTATGCTAATTTTGTCATTTCCGGTGGCGGATACCAAGTTAGTCGAGAGGCGAATTCTTATGAGTAATAATAATGGCGTATTCCATGTAATGATGTTAAAAAAATTATCATTGATTGACCAGATTTATATTGCTCATACAAATATATTTATCATGAAAATACCATAAAAAATACCATAAAAACTGTTTTATAGAAATGACAAATTGCCATATCATTTTATATAAATAAGCCTTACACTTGATAAATGTTGCCATCAAGAAGGGAAGAGATCAATTCAATATACTAAAGCAATAAAATAAAAATATTCAGCTGACAAATGAAATCACTAAAAGTATTATTGCAGAAAAGAAAATGCTTAAATTCTAGCCTTTATTTTGCTACTGAAACGGCCCAGTTGACGTCTGCATATATGTAAATAAATTACGCAATAAACTCAAAGAAGACGTCACAATAGGTCCCCTTGCAACACATTTTTTGGAAGGGGGGATAAATTCCCAATCTTTTGGATGTCGTTGGTCAGGATTGATCAGATTAATTAATTTTCTGAAGTCTTGTATTTTCAGTCATTTATATACTGAAACGCAAAAGAAACGCAACATCCTTATTAGGTTTAACCTTCTTTGTAGGTTTAACGTTTAAAACAATATCTGATGTTTGTAAATTTACTTTTTACCTTACTGTATTCATTTTTAATGTTATCTTTAAACCTAAAAAAGGAACTCATAACTCTTAAAACATCCCCCCTTCCGACCATTGAATTACAGCGTGGTAGTCCGCCATGTACAACAATTGCAGCTCGATTCTACGATGCATTAGGTTTATCAATCTCTTGATCTGAGCAAAATAAATATTCTTAAGCATTTTTAAGTGCCTGTTTTTCAGACACTGAGGTCGAATTTTCTCAAACCTGGCGTAGTGTAGTAACCCTTGGACTTCCGGTCAAAGAGCTGTCATTCATGCTTATGAAAGGCATGAGCTGATGAGTCGTTATGTAGTGCATATTTGCATCTGCAACTGTCCTTTACCTTTATTTTGAGAATATCCAATAAGAGCAATAAAAATGAGTGCTTTCAGTCATTTTGAGGGAATATTGGCATAACATCGGGAAAGGAAAGAAGGATTTTTTTCTCGGAATATGAGTGCAACACTTATGATTAACAGCTACAAACCCTTGAAAACCCAAATAATTACCAAATGTTTTATTAAACATGCATTTTTTTGTTTTCTGTTAAAAGGGCTCAAAATCAACTTCCGGAAATGGAATGAAAATCAATCAATTAATTTACTGATTTGGCAAAGTTGTAGATATCATAACTTTTATAAGTACAAAGTTATAACCTGTATATAATTTTCCCCTTAAAATTAGAACGTTGCGTTTCTTTTGCGTTTCAGTATACAAGTGCACGGTTGATGTTTCAATATATTTTCAGATGTTATAATTCCACGCACAATATAGGCGTATTGCATCTGCATAAGTTTATATTGCAGATATTGCCTTTAATATTATGCATATAAAAACAAAGGCTCATATTTCACCTAGTAAAAATTATTTTTTTCACCCGTTTATTCTACTTAAGATCATTCCACATATACCAGAGTTGTAATTTCTTATCTGTCGAGGATCCAGTGAAGTTAAAAGAAGACTGGAATGAAAAAGTGACAGAAAGGTCCAGAAAGAATTTCGGGGAAAAAAATAAACAGCTGTATCAGATGATTGGGTCACTTTTCAGCAAGGTTACCTGTCACTAAATTCTTTCATCCAATTACAGCGGTGTATGTGTATCACACAATTTAAAATAAGTACTGTGGAACAAAATTATCTGTCAGTGTGGACAAGTCTGAAAACAAATTATTTATCAGCCACGATGAATCAGGGACGTAGGACCCCTTCCCACTTTTTTTCCAAACTTTGAAAATGTTTACTGAGAGACTGCCCCCCCCCCCTTCCACCTCTGTTTGCTGTAGCATAGGTAAAGTTTAGGAATTAAGTGTATTGGGGGGAAATTAGTTGTGAAAAAAAAATTGAGAAAAAAAGTTTGAACCTACCGTGACACGGAGCCTCGGTTTTTAAGGTCTTATCCGAAAGACCCGCAACTTTCACTCCAAAGTGCCGAGCGCTTGACTACGGAACAGTTACTACCTAGTTTTTATCGACTTGGGTCGGTGGCGGACGTAATTCGAACAAACGACCTTCCGATCACGGAGCGAGCGCTCTACCTAAAATGGATAAATAAGCAGGCATAAATGCTTATGATATTTCTCTCCATGGGTTTGGTATTGAAGTCTTACAATACTTACTTACAGATTGGCTCTCATACTGAGCGTTACTTTAAGCAACAGTATTTATCTATAATTATATGTACGTATTTAAAAAAAAGATCGTAAAAGTGTTCTTCAAAGAAAGTAATTGTTTATACATGTTTATTCACAGGATGAAATTACACCATTCAGTCGATGGAATGTAACTGAATGCTCACTGAATGGCCACTGAAAGGTCACTGAAAAGTTCCTTTCCCGTGACTTTTCCGTGGTCTTTCAGTTACCATTCAGTCGACTGAATGGCAGATACATTTCAGTGGTCTTTCAGTTATCTTTCAGTTGTATCTTTTTATTGAATATTCGGCTTATTTTTTAACTTAGAAATTTTATTTCACGTTTTCTTATTATAATGGTATTAAATTAATCTATTTTCAAGTTAAAAAAATGAGAAAAAAAAGTGATTAAAAGAAAAAAATGATGCCAAAAGGCGGGATAGAACCGGGACCCCCCACTTGATAGACCGTGACACTATCCACGGTGACTTATTAAATATATCATGATTTAAAATCAATAAATTTGTGGAAATCGAATTGGGACACCCAGCTCACATGTTGTAGCGAGGAGCTGGACAATGTGTATATGTATGGTATACATTTTTGTATATTCTATGTTAATTGCGCGGATTTTTGGGGTTGACTAATTAATTACACATCTCCTATCAGGATGATGACAATTATCGGCGACGGGCACCTGTTTTTTTTTTCTCTAAAGAAATGATTCAAGATGAAATATATGGAGATAACGAACAGTATTGAATCTTCATCTCGGAAAACGTTGTAAATTCTTAAAACAATATCTTTAACATGCTAAATTATCGTGCTATTTTATAAATCAAGAAACAAAATTAACAATATAAAGGTTCTTCCACAAGAGGCATATATAATTAATTCTGTTTATTTAAAATAATTTTAAAACGATATCCTTTAGAAGCTAAAATATTATGCGATTGTAACAATTAAGAAACAAAATTTGCAGTATTTATTTACGTTTCTTCCAGAGAAGGCCTGATTCTATCTCGTCTTTCATAACCAGATATTTCCATGAAAACTTACCGCATTATATGCTGTGATAGATGGATATGAAATAATTTAAAAAAAATATTTTAGAGCTGAAAAAAAAGAAAAAAAAATTCTTGCTTATTTTAAGAGCATTTTAAACGATATCCTCGATTTTTTTTTCAGATTGACTGTCTGTTTATTCATTTAACAACTTATCAAATTGAATAAGCTTGTGAAAATATTCATAGATTTAGAGATTTTACAGAAAGAAAAAAAATAGACAATTCTTAAATTCTGATACGAATATTATTTTTCATCATTTGAATAATTTTCTTTTTCTAGATCAATTTTCTTGAAACAAACTAGAAATTCGAAAATCATTTTGAATTTTATGAGTCCACAGTTGAATTGTAATCTTTAATGTTTATAAAATTATATTTACACATATATGCCACAGTTAATAATCACAATTTAACATTTTAGTAAACAATTTAAAGACGATTGAACATATAAACATTACCAGTTCTACTTATCTGAATTTTATATTCAGTAAGAAAACACATTTTAAAATGTGAATAAAATTATGTTTAGATATAAATGTTACAGTTAATAATCACAATTTAACATTTTAGTAAACAATTTAAAGACGATTGAAAATATAGCCATTACCAGTTCTACTTATCTGAATTTTATATTCAGTAAGAAAACACGTTTAAAAATGTGAATTATTTTATTTAAAAAAAAAATTAATAATAACTACTGATAAACCAATGAAAAGCCGATGAAAAGGTAGTTGAATTACGACTGAAAGGTCACTGAAAGACGATGGAAAGGTCACTGAAAGTCGACGGAAAGGTCACTGAAAGGCGACGGAAAGATGACTGAAATGTGTCCGCTGAATGGTGACTGAAAGGTACCTGAATTGTGACTGAAAGGTAACTGAAAGATCACTGAAATGTACCTGCCATTCAGTGACTGAATGGCCACTGAAAAGTCACTGAAAGCCGCCTTTCCGTTTTAACTGAAAGGTCTTGTTTCTTCCTGTGATTTTTATAAAGGTCTTCCGTTCCAAAGGAAAAACTTTCTACTGATTCAGATGATTAAGATTATTCTTATTATTCTTTTTTTCCTAGACGCCAACTTTGAAGCTTCATATCTTCCTCATTCCTGAACGAATTTTGTTCAAAATTTCTGAGCTTTTAAACTTTACAAAACACTTTCAGAATACTGAAATACAATTCGGAAATAACCTTCTGTTCATGAGTTATTCTCCTTTGATTGAAATTTTAATGCCTTTGATTTGGAGACTTTGAAACTGTAATAATTGGAGCACAAAACCCTTTGAAATTGAAAAGAAGAAACATTTAAGTTGTGCACATCGGTTTTGTTCTTTGATTTTTGCATTAAAAATGGCGCTAGAGAGGGGTCAAAAATTAGAACGCGGGAAAAAAAATTGACATATTCTCCTTTATATCTTTAAAAATAAAAATATTTTGCTAAAACATGTAGAATAAAAGTTGTGCATAATTGCAAGAGCTCTCGTTTGATATCATTTGAAAGGGACTGGCCCCTAATATTAGGGATCTAGAGCCCTGGAAAGTTTTCGCTTTATAACTCAAAAACGGTAAATATTTCGATATGGTTTGCGGAATTAAACTTGTTCTTTAACACCTTATTGATCTCATAAAAAATGTTGTTTTGTTCGGGTATTGCGTAATATGTAGGATAAAAGCAGGTCCCGTAAACAGGTAAGCTTTTTCATTCGGCAAGTAGATCAGAACTTTCCATGTGTATAACTTAAACAAACTTGCTATAAATAATATACCCTACTGTATTTAATGCTAATTTTCTCCTTAAAAAGGTTTTAAACATGTTCTGTGGTTCACTAATAACTTATTTTTTACAACTTTCTTTTCTTTTTTAATTTAGTTTTAAAGGGAACACGTCTTCAAATAAAGGAAGGAATTAAATGTATCTTTCTTCGTTTATTGTTATAACAAACTATATAAGTAATACTAAACTTTAAGGATCGAAGAATTCTTGATCATAAACTGTACGCATTTTACGTTCTCCATGTTCACCTCGATGTTTACAGCTATGTAACACAACCCGCGATTCCACGTTGCCGAGGTCACCAGTGTACCACCCATTTGCGGTCATAAACCATGTAAAGAAAACAAATATCTGTGATCGCGTTTTAAATCCATTGTGTAGGAACAACGATTAATGAAACATTATGTTTTTTATTTATATCGAATCTTTAAAATAACTTAATCTCATCTTTGATTTAATCTTAATTCCAAACACTATTACATAAAATCATTTCGAATTTTAATTGCTTTCACCAGCCTGTTCAATGTCGACACAAGAAAATGATTTTAAAAAAAAATTATTTCTCTATCCCGTGTTTTGTATTCTACTTCAATTGTAATTGAAAAGGTGCGACAGCAAATAATTGCAATTAGTGATGGAAGTATTAATACTTGTGTAAAGTAATATACGTATGATTTTTACCATCACTGTTATGGCTTCCTTTTGATATTTTGCTATTTGGCTATTTTTATTGAATAGTTTGAGGTACGAACTTTTCATTTATTGTACGAGTTATCTGTGTCTGAGATTGCCGCCATACATCAACGTTGAATTTGTTGTCCATTTAGAACCCCTGCTATCTACAGTGTAAGTTGTTAATAGATTTTATTTTATGTTAAATCACTTGCTCATTATCTCATTTACCTGCGTGTTAATTGCTGAAGATGCTAACCTTTGCATATTTGTAAACTTTGTAAATCTTTAATTCCATGTGCTCGGAGTATGGTGCGCCACTATGTACATCGTTTTTTTGAATCATGTATTGTCGTATATAAATTTGATCTATACATATAATAATATGTTTTCGATGTAATACGGTTAACTATCACACATTTTAAGTATTTTATTACTGTGTAAAATTTTATCTGCTCGCTTTAATCTGAACAACACCTGTTTGTATATTTTTTTTATGGAAAGCCATATCTGTCATTGATTTTTCATATTTTGTTTGTTACAGCTTTTTACCATATCCTTGTAAGGTTAACTTTCTGCTGAATAAAAGCAATTATTGTGGCAGAACAATCACTCTCTTGTTCCTTCATTTAATTTTTCATTGAATATTAAATAAGCAATATACATAAAATAATACCTATAAGCATACAATAATTCACGCCTTCTTACAGCACACAGTTTACACTCCACTCTATCGCTTTGTGTTTAAATTTTGTAAACCACTCACGTGGCGGCAGAGATCAGTGAGCCGTGGTCATATCGGTGTTAAAATGCAATATGCACCCATAGCGATTAATGGAAAATTGGGTTTTAAATCATTTCGAGTCTTACATATTATTTTATTTCACTCTATATCACGCTTATTTTTATCAATCCTAACCGCCTGTGCATTTATTCATTTCAAGTTTTACGCATTTTAATAGCCGAGTTAACCACTAGGTTTGCACCAATTTGTTCTTCTGTCTCATGTTTTAAACTGCATGTACACATGCGTGATAATTGTAAGTGGAGGTGACTTTTCCAATTCTCGGGAAAACCGAAAATTAAATTAATCACTTCTGAGTTTGCATTTTTTGCTACCAAACTTTTAATTGTATTGTACAGAATAATAAACTTATACATTTCTTTTATTTCGTCGAATAAACAGAATATCCCAATTACACGATTTTACTTGAACATGTTTGAAAGTTCATGCAGTTTTACATGGAAGAGCGCCCAAAATATTTATATACATCCCGAGTTTTCAGAATACCCCCCCCCCCAAAAAATAGAAAATTCCCTATATGCCAGTGGCGGATCCAGGAATTTCATAGGAGGGGGCAGTAGAAGGCAGTGGGGTCTGTGGGGCTGCATTGAAGCCCCAAGTGGGTCTAGGGCAAAGCCCTGGTGGGGGTTCGGGGGCGAAGCCCCGGAAGCTGACGAATTCTTACATATAAGAGATGTTTTCCTCGATTTTATAATAATATATGAGTTATACATACAAAAAATTCAAAAGGGGGGGGGGAGTGTGCCTGGCGCGCCAGCCCTGGATCCGCCTTTGTATACTGTATGTTTCTCATTATCACTACAATAAATTATCAATTAACTTTAATCTTTTCTTAATTATTGAATTTCTGTTTATTTGAGATACTTAAATTATCGGTCTGCTCAGCTGATAATGAGTTGTTTTAATAGATATTAGTAGATATTAGTAGATTTATTTTCACCTAAATTGTTTTCATTGAGTGTTTTTATAATTAGAAATAAATTGCTCGGGGATATCCTGTTTTCTCTGATCACATTGATAGCACGTATGAACAGCGGTATGAACACATGCTTGTGTACAATGCAAACGTGTAATTCACAGATAAGGAAAAACAGAAAAAAAAACATGTCTCCATAAATTAACTACACAATCGCAATGATTTGTTTTGAATGATCAGCATACGGTTTTTTATCCGTTGTCCATGCATTTCGACTATACGGAAAAAAGATCCGTTTCGGTAAATTATAGCAAACGGGGTTGAAAATTGTCGGACTTTTCATCCAAATTAACTTCAATAAACGAACGTTTTCAGACCTAAGTGTTCTTAAAAAAAACGGCGTTGTCTGGGTTTGTCAATTTGTTTTAGACCAGGACCTTTGGTAATATTTTAAAAAAAATCTGTTAGTCCTTTGAATGACAATATATCCGAATAGTAATTAAACAGCCTATCAAATATATCACGGCGTCCATAAAAGGATGAGACTTTGTTTTGTAAATAAAGTGGTTCTTACCATTTGTTCTGTAAATAAAGTGGTTCTTACAATTATATAACAAATCTTAAACAGCTAAATAATTATTTAATTTTTCTAACAAATACTAATTTGGTTCTAAGAAAGACACGCAGTTGTATGCAAATATTCCAAAGTAATCTTTCATGTTGAATGGACTGACAGGTGGTCAAATTTCCTCTCATCACGATAAGTACACCCTCCCCCCCCCCCCCTTAAATATATACAATGTTTTTCTTCAGAGCAGAGAATGTCAATCGGTTGGTTTGTTCAGGTATGTATACATGTAGGTGAGGGCTGGTGTTGAATTCCGAGAGAAATCCACAACCTATTTTAATGTAAACCAATAATCATACGCGACATTTGTTATTCACGAATCGTCAAATGAATGAAAAAAAAGGTCTGCAACGATTAATATCCGTGACTAAGCTTTCCTATTTTATAAACTTTTAAAGTCTTTTATTTAATTTCTAAAACTTAAAAAAAAATGTTACATTTTTATGTGTTCATTGGAGTGGTAAATTGAGCGTTGAAGTGTGTACTTTTAGTTTCTTGGGGGAGGGGGATACCATTTTCGGTGCATTTGATTTCCGGAATTTTGCATTGCACTTCCGACGATAAATAAATTTCATTTTTAACATTTATTATTTTCATTCCGGATTTTTTTTAATATATTTCCAGCAATTTAATGTTAACAAAATAGATGGAATTAAAATTTTAAGAGGATATAAATGGTGAATGGTGAATTTATACATGTACAGTGTACATGGTACTAATGTCCTTTGAGCAGTAAGGGATGAAATACGCAGAAAATGATCAGTATTCAAGCTTAAAAAACCATTCAAAGAATACAAATCGGAGCAGTGCAAACACGAACCTTTTAAAATCAGAGGTGGAATCAAATGCCATGGATCTGTCATGTTGTGAATTTTGAACTTACCGGTTGGCAGTAAATACAAAATTTGCATGTCATGTAAATTTTGCATTTACTGTCACCCGGTAAATTCAAAATTTATAACATGACGAATTCTTTTCATGCTAGCACCTACCCCGACACAAGACCATAGTTTATACGGTCTCATCCAAAGGACCGATCTCCACGTTTTACTACTTATCCAAACTGGACATAAAACATTCTCAATGAATTTTTAAATCATTGTGTTCAACCTAACAAATTATTCTGACTTGATGTATGGTCTGAAAAACATGGCTGAACTTACCCAGTCAGAAACCCACAGATTGGGATTGCTCTTAACCAGTGTGTTATGGCCTCGATGCAGGATCATTTGGACGAGTCAAGGTCACTGACAGAGAAACTGTAAATTCGCTACCGTATTTCTACTAGTAAAACATTGCTGGTATCATGCAGAGTGTGACATGGCCTTGAATCAAGTTCAGGGTCACTAAGGATAAAATGTTTCGACTGGATGTATGGACTAAAAGAACATGTGTCACTGTGAACTTTTCAAGTCGGTAACACACAGATTGGATTTTATAACCAGAGTGTCTCATGGCTTGACGCAAGGTCATTTGGAATGTTCAAGGTCACGTTCATTCCTTTACATTTACATTGTAAGTTGCTTCCCCTTACAAGATTGCTTACATGTATATATAACTTTAGAATGTGGCATGATATTGACGCAAGATCACTTCTTCCTCCCGCAACTCCAACGGAAGACCTATTCGTTCCTTTGCAACGAGCTCGCTCTAGTTTTATTTATTATTGTTAATTTATTTATTTATTTTGTTTGGAAAAGCTATACTAAGTTAGTGAAAAAAGCCTCAATAAGTTGCTAAAGAAAATGCGATAGAAAGTTGCCTATGCCAACTACCCAAGGGAAGTGGTGCATCTCTACCAGCTTGTAAAGGATGGGGGGGGGGGGGTTGATACTTGATTCCTGCATTTGAGAAGGACCATCAGGTCACATATAAAATTATTAATCGAATGACAGTACTTTTTCAGAATTTGTTTGGAAACTTTTTCAGAAGACAAGACAGAAACGTTTTACACACATTTTGTTTAGATAAATTCGTGAAAGATGCCGCGACTCGTTGGAAAGGATGGGCTAGGGAATTTGTCCTTTCAATGTTATCTATTTATTAAAATTTCAGATACTTTTCGAAAGTATCTACAAAGCTTTCTCATAAAATTTTATATGGAATCTTACATTCTATAAAATAGTGTTAAAAAATTTAATGCAATCTTAAAACCAAGTAATTCGCATATAAAATAGTCTAGCTTTCAAAAATCAAATTCTTGCTTGAATTAGAATAATTGTATACTTATAATAAATGGCTTATACTATTAAATATGTTATCTCTCTCTCTCTCTCTCTCTCGTTTTAAAATCATCTAGATTAACCTTTCATTTGTACGTATATTGTCGGTAGCTATGCATTTAAAAAACACGACTGATGAAGGCCGAAACTATTTCAAAAAGTGTTTTAAAGTGGTTTCATTCTATTACAAAGAAAAGACTTTGGATATATATATATATATATATATATATATATATATATATATATATATATATATATATATATATATATATTCTTTCAGCTTTTTAATCAAAATGGTAAACCATTTTGTAAAATAAACATAATTGTGTTAATTCAATTTCAGCTGAGCAGCCAGTGCCAGAAAGGACATCAGGGCTTTCAAGATCTTCAGCTCTTGTTGCAGGGGGGAATTCCTGTCACCCATCCTCGAGTTTAATAACAGGATAATCAGGAACATAGACACATTCTGAACACTGAAAAGCATAAAATAATCACAGAATGGAATACATTTGTCTTTAGGGCACATGGTACAAACAAACCTTTTTCAAAAACCTTTAAAATAACAACTTTTGTAATCTTTATATAAGTAAAATGTTTCCTGTGACTTTTCTGTGATCTTTCAGTTACCCTTCAGGCTTCTGTTGGCAGAGATATTTTGGCGGCCTTTCAGTTATCTTATAGTTGTATCTTTTTATTAAATAATCGGCTTATCTTTTAACGTAGAAATTTTATTTCAATTTTTCTTATTATAATGGTATGAAATTAATCTATTTTCGAATAAAAAAAAACGAAGAAAGTGAACGTAAGAAAAAATATTCTTACAGAAAGCCTGAGTGAGGGTCGAAATGAAAGGTACCTGAATTGTGGCTGAAAGGTAACTGAAATGTACCCACTATTCAGTGACTGAATGGCCACTGAAAAGTCACTGAAAGCCGCCTTTCAATTTTAACTGAAAGGTCTTGATTTCTTGATTCTTCCTGTGTTTGCTTGTTGATATAATCATCTTTCATGTTGACATATACAGTATTTTTCTTGCAAGTTAACTTAATTCATTTTGCGTGTAGGGGGAGGAATATGCCACCAAAGAATTTCATAGTTAACAAAAAGTAATTCTGGGCAACAATACCACGTACTGTTGTCTTTGTAAGACATATGGGCGTTTAATGTATCTCTGTTACAGTTATATTACGGGCATTGAAGTGGAGAAGATTCTGCGAAAGTCTCATTAAATTTTATGAAGTGCCATAGGAGGAGTTGCGGATAAGAGATGGGTACCCATCCACGTTATAGAAAGAGTGGCAATGTCTTTATCATTCAGATTCTATAAAAGTGTCATTGAAATTTATCCAGTTGTATAGGAGGAGTTGCAGATAGGAGATGGGTACCCTCAAGTGTTCAAGTCATATACGCCCTTCAATATATACCTCCCGCTTTTCAAGCACGGGGTATATGAATGACATTCAGCTAGATTATCAAACTTGGAGTCTGTACAGTGTAATAAGTACATGTACTTGACAACAGAGAAGCTATATACACAAGCATTTGTTGAAGAATCATTCTCCAATTTTAAAACAGGCCCAAGGATGAGCAAGTTTTATAATCAAAGAAAACAAAAACAAAGTGTACATTTCTTAGGGACAATGATATTGGCAAGTGTTCTAATAATTAGATATCGTTTTGGAGCATTATAACATTGGTCATGTTTGTTTGTTAAACGTCCTTCTTGAAGATTTTTTACTCACATGGAGACGCCACCACTTGCCGATGGAGGGTTGCAAATTTATACCTATACTCGGCTCTAAGGGCCATTGATTATTGATTGATTATATATTGTTTTACGTACCATTCGAGAATTTTTCACTCATATAGAGACGTCATCATATATCGGTGAAGGGCTCCAAATTTTAGACCTACACTCGGCAATCAGGGCCATTGAGCAGTGAGGGTTCTTTATGGTGCCAATGCCTACCGTGACACGAGACCTCGGTTTTTAAGGTCTCATCTAAAATCACTTCTTATGCCGGATGCTTGGCGAAGGATCAGTCACTAACTATGTTTACTTCTTAGATTTGACGCGGCGAGGCGAACGAGAATCGAATCCGGGCCTCCCGATCATGAAGAGAACGCCCTACCACGAGGCTACCGTGACCAATTCAGGGCCATTGAGCAGTGAGGGATCTTTTTCGTGATAACATCTACTGCGACACGGGACATCGGTTTATAGGTCTCATCCGAAGGACAGGTCTCCATGTCCCACAGTGGGATTCGAACCCGCGACGTAAAGATCAGCTCCTTACTCCTCAACTGTAAGAGCAGAGGCTCTAACAACCGCGCCACGCGGGCAACCATTCGTCATGAGTTAGAAAGACTGTCACTTAACTGTTCTAGAGCAAAAATATCTAATATTTTTTACAACTTCGTTATAAATTTTGAATTTTTCAACATTTCCATAAAAACATTTTGCACTAAAGGCAACAGATTTAGATAGTATAATTACCAAAAATTTTATGACATTCATCAAACAGTTTATTTGATGTTTTTAAGTATATTTTCATTCTCGTATACCTTATTGTTCATTTGCAGACGAATGAAATAGAAACGTGTGTTGTATCATTTTTAGCTCATCTGAGCCGAAGGCTTAAGTGAGTTTTTCTGACCAAAATTTGTCCGTTGTCTGTCCTTGTTGTCGTCGTTGTCCTAAACTTTTCACATTTTCATCTTCTTCAGAACCACTGGACCAATTTCAACCAAACATGGCACAGAGTATCCTTCAATTCAGATAATAATGAATTATTAAAAAAAATAATGACATCTTTTAAAATTCTTCTCCTCAAGAACTACTTGGTTAGAAAATATAAAACTTATTTGGAATCATCCTCAGGTAGTGTAGAATCAAATTTGTTCAAATCATGACCCCGGGGTAGGGTGGGGCCATGATAGACAATCAAAGTTTTACATAGGAATACATAGGAAAAATCTTCAAAAATCTTATTCTCAAGAAAAGCTGAGCATTTATTGATCATATTTATATGGAAGCATCCTCAGGTAGTGTAGGATCAAGTTTGTTCAAATCATGACCGCCGGGGATAGGGTGGAGCCACAATGGACGATCAAAGTTTTACATAGGAAAAGTCTTCTTCTCAAGAACAGCAAAGTTATGATTTGTCATATTAATATAGAAGCATTCTAAGGTAGTGCAGATTCAAATTTGTTCAAATTATGACCCTTTAGAAGTAGAGATGGACCACAACAGGGGATCAAAGTTATATAAATGAATATAAAAGATATATCAAAAAAAAAAATCTTCTCAATAACAGGAAGGCCATGATTTGTCATATTAATTCAGAAGCATCTTCAGGTAGTGTAGATTCAAGTGTGTTGAAATCATATCCCCAGAGGTAGGACAAGGCGAAAATGGAAGATCAAACGTATAGGAAAAATTCTTGAAAAATCTACTTAAGCCATAATTAGTCAAATAAAACGTGGAAGCATCCTCAGGTAGGGTAGATTCAAGTTTTTTCATATTATTCCCCTCCCCGACCACTTTTATATTTAAACTTTTCAATACTGAACTCATTTCTGCTTTTTTCGTAGCGAAAGTGCTCAGGTGAGTGATGTGGCCCATGGGCTTCTTGTTTTTAAATCAGGTGATTAATAGATAGTGAATAACATTTGCCCTGAATCCAATACCCGGTTTAGCAAAATGTTTTTAATTTTTTTCCTTTATCTTTTAATTTCTTAATTACAGTTTGTCACTCTGGTTTCGACCCAAAACCTGTCGTTTAAGTAGCCGTATTTCCTAAGTACATAAATGGCTGAAAGATTCTGATAATGGTTAATTTACAGACATACGGAGAGCATTTGACATTTTAGCCACAAGGGCATTTCATAATGATACTTTTGATTCGATTTATTCATATTTAGCTAATTGTAAAAAAATATAGTACATTGGAAAGGTCGTCAATTAAATTGAAAGAACATGTAACGTTCGAAAATTAAGCAAACTATGCTATTGTTTACTCTTAAAGATGTTAAAAAGCAAAGAAGTTTTACAGAAACGTATTTCTTTAAGATTTTGGTAAAATGTTTTGAAATAAATTTTTCCTCAAAATATTGCTGTTTGGATAGTGTTGATGGTGATGTACGGAGCACGACAAAATATTGAAAAACAAACTTCCAGAATCCATACTTTTAATCATTTATTTTCTAAAAATTTGCGACCTTTTTCTCTGAAGATTCTTTTTATTGTTACATTGTTACGAATTAAGATTTATGAGGTAATATTCGAAGTTCTTATAGTAATATTGTAATTATTCTCCGATATGTTCCTTATGAAAAGAACTGCAAATGCGATGTCCTCGGGAAAACGCCAACATGTACCCGAAATATCCTTGATGAAACATGTAATGAATCAGTAGTATGCCTACATCCGTCCACAAATAGCACAAAAAAATTCCAGAACCTCCGGGAGAGGACGGAAGAATATCATTGACAAAAACTTGATCTAGACGGTTAAGGAGGTGATTGGTAGCGACAGACGTCACACAGTATTTTAAAAATATCTGCAGTTTTTGGGGTTTGAAAACAAAACAGATTAAAATACTATACTAGTTTTTAGACCCCTGCTGGACTAGAAATGATATATAGATATCTACTTGAAATGATAAGGTAACACAAACTGTGTATCAAACAAGGGGGGAGGGGGGACTTTCCGAAAATATGAGTGTTCATATTTAATGATTTTGTTGACGTCGAATAATTCAAAATTGCCATTTATTTGCAATATTTTGAAATGAAATATTATTGATCACTAAGGATTCTTTTATAATATGTGTGACTTTTTGTGCGTTTTTGTCGTCAAATCTTTTTCTGCGCACTAAGTTCATATATACATTTTTTGAACGTTCCTTGCATATATCTATTGGAGTTCGGGGCCCTATCTTCGATGTTTCTAATTCAGTATATTAAGAAGAGATCTCAGTATGAAGCGTGCAAAATGCAAAATAAATGGCGTACTTATAAAAAAAATTTTTTAACGTCAACGGTTTTTCGCGGATAGACCTTCAGATTCATGTAGACCAATTATACCTAGTGTTTTATAAAATTAATTTAGATTAAGGTTCTATAGTATGAAGAGCAAATTAGATTTCCTATACAATTATGTTATATTATGTTATTATATAGAAAATCCAATTTGCTATCTATATAATAGAATCTGTTTGTTTTTTTTAAATCGTGATTACGTCATTTTAGTGTACTCATTTGATGGAAGTTGCAATTTGTAAACCTTGTCATTATTATAATGATCATATGTTCAGATTAATATGAACTGTTTTCCTTTATCTTTTTTGCAATTTATAAGTGATTTTTTTATATTAATAAACTTATCTCTATTTTTAACCATGTCATTCATTTAACAAAAAAAAAATTTCATTTATAAAATCAGATTGATAGCTGCAATGTATATGTTTAAACTGTCTGCAAAGCATGTACATGTCACGAACTTCCAAAAAAAAAAAATACACACGTAGACACTTTTTCAGATTTGCTTTCTTTTTTGCCTACCCAAACATTTATTTATTTACATACAGTCGTTGACAGCAGCAATACATACCTACTAAAGTTGTTAAATGTGCTTTTTATTTGTTTATTTTTTTGCAGGCTAATATTCAGACAACTGTCACACTCCGCTGTATTTTTTGTCTATTATAATATTTTAAACATTTACCCTTTGCTAACCTTTTTCAATAGTTTGTTCATTCCATTCGAATACCCTTCTCACTTCCTGATCAGGAGGCCGGGATACGATTCTCGTTTGCCGCGCCACCACAAACCTATGACATTAACATAGGAAGTGACTGTTCCTTCCCCAGCTCCAGGCATCCGAAAGTGTTTGTTTATTTATTTGTTGTTTCTCTCGAGATTTTTTTACTCATATTGAGACGCCACCTCTTGCCGGTGGACGGCTGCAAATTTAGACCTATACTTGGCATTCAGGGCAATTCAGCAGTTAATGGCTAAATGGCCAAAGTGAAAATTTCTCAAATAGGACAGCGTAAAATCATTTAATAAATCAATCATTCAATCGAATACCCTCAGTGGGTACATCGCTATTCACCTAAGTTAAGGCTTCCGCCCTTGGAACCGGATTCCCTCTTAAATTAAGCAAAACTTAAGCTTTTACTCATAAGCCGATTCTCTAATAAAGTTTGAAGAAAATCAAAGATTTCCTTGATAAGATTACAGACACTGACAGCTGAGGTGAGCAACTTATTTTATTTACATTTTCTTCTCTGTTTTTTAAACCTTACGGTCCCGGGGTAAATTTGTTATTCCAACGTACATACATTTTAATTGAAATTAGTTACGTTTGAATGTTCGTCTCGTTTGTTTAGGGTTTGTATTTACTAGAAATATCATGGCAAGTAGTATGTATTAGCTCAGAGTATCTGGTTCTAGTATTTCAGTATTTAGTTTCATTATGATTTTAAAAGTAAAGTGTGTAAGTATAGGTACAATACGAAAGTTAAGTTACAAGTGAAATAATTTTTCCGTTATTTATAAAAGTATACACTTTTATATGCACTACTACATGTACATTTACAATAGTATTGTGTACGGTGAGTTCTGTGGGTTATAACTTGTATGAAGCTTTATGTATGTGCACCTTTATGTGCATACTTTCTGTTGTGTATGTAGGTCCCGTTGTTTGAAGTATGGTGTACAATGTGCAGCGTGTGGTTAATATTGAACTTCTACTGTAAAGTGAAGATATAGAGTGACAAATACGTAGAGCCAGTGGCGGAAATAATTTTAATATCGTGAATAAAAAAGGAAAACGCCTTTGTGTTATATCTAAAATTTGACATACTGTTTGACATACTATATTGATTTAGGTATTTGAAAAGAACCTATTAAAATATTCTAATTAATTTTGATACTAAGAGCCAGCCCTATGAAATGTTGCAATATAAGTATTTTACATACATTTAATCAAATCAACCACTATTATAACAGTAAGTTCTAGCTTCTCATATGATAAATTTATTTTCTATATATGCGAAGGTACATGTATATGTTTTAAAAATAAATTTACATCTTATAGTTAGTGTTTTGTATTGAAGTTACCTTTCAAAAATTAAAACATTTTATTTCGAGACAGTTATATCTTGCTTTAATATATATATATATATATATATATATATATATATATATATATATATATATATATATATATATATATATATATATATATATATATATATATATATATACGAGGGGTTATCAAAAAGTTCGTGGACTGACGCGATAAAATTAATAATATGTAGTCTTTGCTTACAAAATTTATGCGGAACATAAAACAACAGAAGTTTAAGAAATGTTGAAAATTTTAGCTTGATACGTTGATAATTTGCCAAATTATTCTAAAATTAAAAAGACTTTATGTGATCACCCGGCGCTGTCGCCGTTTAGTGTCATGACGTCCGCTTAACGTCATTGTTTCTTAATGTCCGCTCTCTCTACCTCATACACTTATCTTGATGAGATTACATGGAGTTAAGTAAGGACTTAAACCCGTCTTATTTATATGAATTTACAATGTCACGAGCAGCTGTTTTCAATGCATATAATATTGTAAATGGATCTTTATATGGGGAAAGTTCCTCACTTGATTATGCCAGAATACTTAGCTTGTTGTAGTTCAATTTCTACCACACATGATCAACGTCACTTTTCGACGTGACTGACTTTAGACACCCTGACTACAAATCGACACTAACTGCATATTTCATCTCTCTGAATCTTTTTGGGCATTAAAAAACAAGTACTCTGGATGCATTTTATTTTTCTGTAGCCAGTTTAAACATTCCTTAGGTCAATACCAGTTTTTCCAGGAGCGAAACTCTATAGAGTGTTTGAAAAAGAAACCCCTCACCCTTTTTGACGTTATTTTCAAGCCCATAATTGTTTGGACACTCCATATAAAATTTACGATAAAATTTCATAGAAATTATAGAATGGGGTAAAAATTGCAAATTTTACTGAACAAATGTGTCGTACCACATGCCTGAATTAACGAGATTTTTATGATGACAAATACTCATATCTAAAGAGTTTTTCTCAGTTACACTCAGATAGAAATAAACGTCATATTAGAGGTTGCGCCGCCTGGACATACCTTTGCTTACAAAAACACTAACAATTTATTAAAAAATAAAAATTATGATTTATGGTTTATTCTATAGATAGAAAAGATGATGCTAACTAAATGTGTAAAAATTCATTGATGTACCTAAAGCGGTTTTAATTTTATGACGCTAGTCCACGAACTTTTTGATAACCCCTCGTATATGAGGCATTCGAACGTAAATACGAATGTAGATTACACTTTAAGATATGTAGAAAAAGATTTGTTAGAAGAAAAAAAGGTGTGAAGAGCTACAGCGCATTATATGTTGGATTGAGCAAAATAAATAAAGAATTAATCTATCGAAAACTTAATGTATGCTTGTTTGATCTGTACAAAGATTACCAACGTGTCAGAAATTGAATTTAGTTGTAAACACCATGTCATAGAATGTGTTCAGGAGTCAATTTACTTGGTGTTATTATTAATGATATTTTGTTCATATATAGTGCATATGGAAACACTTTTTAACAACATATTTCAAAGAGCTACTAATGCAAAATAACCGCAGTAAACTCATAATAATGTTCGCAATAATTTAATTGTTGATCTCGTCAATTGAATTAATGATATCAACAACTGAATAGATGTGGACAGTTATTCCTTTGAGAAGAAACATGAATCAATTGATACGTGCAATAGTTAAACTTTCCTTAATACCCCCAATAAAACGCCCAATATTTAAATTAAATTTATTACGTACCTGAATAATTAGGGGCAGAACCAGCTTCCTCCATGTAGAATCGCTAAGGTAATTGTGCAATATCCCGACAAGGTATGAATGGTCTCTTATCAAAGCCGAATGTGGAAGAAAAAAATCCTCTTCATACACATTCCTCAGTGGGTTCGATCGATCACTAAAGAAATGTGGCTTGGGTGCCTTCTTCCGTGGCACATTAAGCCCGTTCAATTTGCTCCAACAAAAAGGGGGCAACATAGACATTACCTATTTCGTAAGTAAATAACAGACGATTGCGTTTTTTTTTTTTTTTTAAATCTTAGTAATATATCAAGTCGCACAGATGCACCCTTTATCTCTTAAGCATGTATGTATGTATGTATTTTTTATTTACGGCATTCAGTGCAACTACCAGTGTATGTATAGTTCGAAACATTTCCATCTATCTATATTTTCTTTCTACAACTTAAAAATTGTTTTTGAAATTTATATCTACATCTTCCAATTTCATTCAAAATTTACTAACCAAATGAATCTGTGCTGCCAGATCTATAAATTTCTAAACATCAACATTTTCTTCATCATATTAAACACCTATCCATAGAAGATGGGAAACGGCAATAATAGAATATCCAAAATCATCGAAGGAATACGAGCTATTGACTCTAAGTTTTTGTTTTAAGGCCGATAAAATGACCTTCTTTGCAAATACGATCTATCGATTGGTTGAAATTTGACTGATGACTTCAATGCATATTGTTTGACCATTATTTTCACTCTAAATTTCCTACGGATTTTTTTGTGTATCCGATCACGACAAAGGGGCACACGTGGTGTGATCGGTCTACAGGGGATGCTTACTCCTCTGTGGCACCTGATTCGTTTTCAGGGGTCCGTATTGATCCTGCTCACAATTTGTTAAAATGTACTTTTGAGCATGATTACTGCTCGTTATCTTCACATTTCAAACAACAAGGTGTTAATATTATGATTTAAATTCATAAGGAATAGAATGCTAAGAATTAAAATACTATTAGAAAAGAGTCAATCAAACATTGGTTTCATAATATCATTGCCTTACGTTTTCGATGTGTCCTAATTACATTATTATATAAAAGTACATGTATATGAAATGATAAATAATAATCAAAGAAAGTTAAAAAAGATCTTTTGTTTTGAGTTTGACTTTTGAGTACTGCGTTACTATTTAACGAAAATAAATATACTCTGCCACACCTGCTTCCTCCTTAGATTTCTTTGTCAATTGCTGTTCCGGAAGACTTTCTTCCCTATCAACTAATCCCGAACGATGTCTACTCATCTCTAGAGGTTTCAAATACGTGTTTTGTTATCGATTGTAGTAATTTCTTTTCCTGTAAAAAATTACGAAATATATTTGAAAAGGTATGACAGTTGTTTAATAACATATCAACGATCATTAAAAAAACAGGAAAATGTGCACATAGTAAGACGGTACTTTATAGTTTTTCAGAGGTAATAACTCAGAAAATGACGTCAGAATTTAGTTTATCCAGTAAACATGAAAGTTGAATATCCATCAATATGCGAATAATTGGAATAGAGCTATAAAGGGCCTCTCAAAAACAATTAAAAAAAAGTTACGCATGTAACATATTGAGTTCTGGTGAAGCTATTACAACTAGTACACTGGTGCTATTTGTTTTTTATGAGAAAATATAGAACAACCATAGCAAAACCTCTATTGAACGTTTATCGTTTCCTCAGATAGGATAAAACACCTGAAGAAATAGTGCTAGTAAAGATTGCACTGTTATGTCATTGTAAACCTTGTCACTTTCTCGTTGCAATGAACTTTTTACAAAATGTTCGACACACTTTAAGACCACCTAAAGAACTGTAGGAGCCCCTGATAATAACCGCATATGACAGACTTTAGTCTATGTTAACTTTCCCCACACTGGCAATTTTGTGTCCTTTAGCATGCACTCAAATAATGAGCAAATGTTGAATTCCAAATTTTATTTCGCTGAAAGTTCGGTTCTTGTTACGTCATTTTAAGTTCCGTATACTTAATACACAGGATTTTTACATCATTTCTGGAGTTACTTTGTCCCCCCCCCCCAAAAAAAAAATTTAAAAAGTCACAATATGTGCATATATTCCTGCTATTTTCAATGATATAAAAAACATTAACCTCTGTTAAACAGTTTCTATATTATCAAAACATTCTCAGCATTTTGTACATCACAAATGTCCATCGCATTACAATAGTCTGTATTGCAAATTAGGAAATATTGTTTTTTTAAAGTACAGATATTTACTTTTCATGAATATCAAATCAGAAAAAATAGCAAACCAAAATAATATTAGGTAATTCAATATATCAAAATTTAAACTTTAGAAAATCAATTCAAATCAAAATGAAAGAAAAGAAAACCTGGAAAGAATCCAAACAATCTGTTTGGTAAAGGATTTAATCAGTAGTCAAATAAAATGTCGTTTACATGTAAACATACTATTTATTTTATAATATGAACTTAATTTTAAGTGATTATGGGTTCCATTCATTAACTAAAGTAGGAATAAGCGATGACCATCTATTAGTCTGTAATTTACATTTTGGAATATCATAATTTTCAGATTTTTGATTGATGTATTACAACGATTTTCTGGAAGTATTTCCAGTAGATTATCTGGCATTTATTCATTGTGCATCTTTAAGATATCTTTAATTTTGCTGCCTGTTTTCTACAACTAAGTGGTTCCCATCCCATTTAAAAGATCTTAAACAGATTTAATCTAATCTTAAGCAATGTCAAATTTTAAATCTAAAATAGAATTAAAATATCTGTCCCATAAATGTAAGGCTCTTAATATTAAATGTATTTTAGAGGAACTTGGATTTAATTCTACAAGTGGTAATCCAACTTAAAATCATAGTTCCCTTTCTAAGGAAGAAATTCTTCAAAATTATATGTCAGTTTTGAATATTTTTAATATTCCAAACAACCAAAATGAATTTGAATGACCATATCTATATTGGATTCCGAAACTTCATAAAAATCCTTACAAAGATACATAGAGGGTTCCAGTAAATGTTCAACCAAGCCTCTTTCTTTACTCCTCACTAAGATATTAACAGTAGTGAAGGAGAAACTTCAAGAGTATTGTGCAACAATATATTCGAGAAGTGGTGTAAATCAGGTGCGGATACTTAAAAATTCTAAGGAACTTTTAGGGAAATTTGAAATCACAAGATTTTACCAAAATCAACACCTTTAAATCTTACGACTTTTCAACTTTATACACAACCATTCCCCACGATAAATTAAAATCCAGGTTTTTTGATATCATTGACTGCTGCTTTTTCAATAAAAATGGAACTCGTAAATATACTTACCTTGTCATTGGTCATTTGCAAAATTATTTTGTTAAAAAAACATTCTGATTGTACACACAAGTACTCTGAAGATGACATTAAAAAGATGCTTGAGTTTCTGATTGACAATATCTATGTGGTTTTTGGAGACCAGGTCTTCCAACAATTCCCGTGGGTACCAATTGTGCCCCGTTATTAGCAGACCTTTTGTATTCATATGAAACAGAATTTGTCCAAAATCTTATACGTGAAAAGAAGAAAACACTTGCTGTGGCCTTCAACCCGACATTTAGATATATCGACGACGTATTGTCAATTATCAATGGAGATTTCCATTCTTATGTCGATACGATATATCCTGGTGAGCTTGAGATAAAAGATACCAGAGAGTCGGACACATCTGTTTCATATTTGTATATATTACTTGAAAAAGACGTTAATGGTATTATAACAACCAAGCTTTATGATAAACGTGATGACTAACTTTTCAATCGTCAACCTCCCTTACTTATGCAGCAATATACCTTCATCACCTGCATACGGGGTTTGTATCTCTCAGTTGATTCGATACGCAAGAGCATGCTCTACGTATGTACAAGTTCTAAAACGAGGTAAATTATTGACAAAAGTCGATGAAACAAGAATATCAGCCATCTCGTTTAATGTCATCATTACGTAAGTTCTATGGTCGATACAATAACCTTGTCAGCAAATACAATTTATCATTTAGTCAAATGCCGACTGATGTTTTTAATACTAATTGTTAGGCCATTATTTACACACTGAACTGTCGACGGATTTTCCCGTTATTTCCCGATCACACCTCTGATGTTTTGGAGGTCCGTGTTTGCTCTGCTCCTATTTTGTATTGTTTGATGGACTTTTGAGCTTGAATACTGTTCGTAATCTCCATATATTTCATATATATACAATGTAATGACTCTGAATAACAGTTACATAAATTTTGTCTATGTGCGCAAGTTTTGTTGTTCCTTTTTATTTTTCTCTATTTATTTGTTTCTCTGATATGTCTACAAGTTTAATTAAAATTCATTAACATGAATATGCTCCATTCAATTCATCGTATGATAATTATTGATATATTATAGATGTTTACTATTCATATTAACTCTTGCATTTAGAAGACGTAAAAAAAAAACAAAAAATAAATAAATAAATAAATAAAGCCATACTCATTTTTATTATACAACTTACCTATTTCGGCGTGGAAATGAATGTAATACAAAAAGAATAATTCTTAGCAGAAAAATACGAACTTTGCCTCGTAGGATTTTTTCTTTTTTTTTTTTTTTTTTTTTTTTTTTTTTGTTATTAAAGGCGCCTGAAAGATACTTTTATGTTTACTACAAAATTGGTATTATCCACCATTTTATGTTTGATATTGTATTCATCGATTTTTTATTCAGAGAAACTTCTATACATTAGTTAAAGTAAAAGAATAGGGTATTTACAATATGTCTTTTCAGTACGTACAGTTCTTGGATAATACAAGAAGTTTCCATGGATAATATACTGTATGTATTGATTTTTGTGTCTACAGAAAACATGCATGTTTAAACTAAATAGGAAAATAGACGTATCTAGAAAATGTCCTTTACTTTGATTTTTACTGCAATTAAATGAAGCCTCCATTGTTATATATGAAATTGTATTCATTGAACTTGCAAATACTAGCTACATGTAAGTAGAATGCATTTTCAGAACTTTACAGTACTTTGATTTTTTTATTGCAAAATGAAAGTAGCTAAATCTCGTAAACGGATAATCTGATTTAAAAACAAATAATATAATTGTACTTTGTAGACAAATCTCTGTTAAACATAAAAACATCTTGAAAACTATCAAAAAGAAAAAAAATCGAAAAATGACCCAAATAGAAAATCACTTCCAGTTCGAACAGGAAGTACTGACAACAAACGAAACAGCAATTATGCACTTACAAATATCATGATCTATTATTCCTGAATCTTTCACTTCTTTATCTCAAACCATATTCGAGAAAAAAACACCAGAGAAAAGTCCATTTCAGAACCTGAAATGCGACCGTAACTTCGGACCGGGAATGATTTTTTCAAGGAAAACCAAACAAAACAGAACAAAACAAAAAAAACAACGGGGTTTTATATGAACGAGTAGGTCTTCCGTTCAGTTTGACCGGAAAGGACCTTTATTAAAAAAAATTGAGCTATGACATCTCCAGTGACTTTTAATCTTCTAATTTAGTATCAAAACCTGCAAAATAAGCTATTTTATGTACTTTCGGTTTGACCGGAAGGGGAAGGAATTGAAGTCATTCGATGATAAATACGGTCAGACGTCTCCAATGACTTAAGTAATTCAATTCTGTGTCGATTCCTGCAAAAGTAAACCATCTTGAGATACTTCCGGTTTCACCGGAAGTGAAGACGATGGCCGGAAAATTTAGTTGGACGCTTCCGTTGACAGAAATCACACAAAAACGTGTTATTGAAATACTGAGAAAAAAATTTCGGCCCCTCTAAATCCCTTATTTCAGGGGCCAGCCCCTTTTTGATGAAATCGGATAATAAATCTTGTAATTTTGCACAACTTTTGTTCCATATGTCTCAACAATTTATTTGCAGGTAAAGAGATATGGCAGAAAAAAACCTTGAAAATTTTGAAATTTTTCAAATCCATTTTTTAAACCATAGCGTGCGCCGACGATCGGAATTTCCGATAAATGTGAAGTGCATTACGCAAATCTACAGACATAGGTGTACCATACCTGAAAGTTTGATGTGTCTATCTAAAGCAGTTTAGGCGTCATGAAACTGGAAAAAACATGTTTAAGTCCTGAAAGTCTCATGGAAATCCATTGTGCCGTTTTTGAGAAATCGCGTGCACAAAATTGGTAAGAAAAAAACAATATCTGTGCAAATAAGCAAATTTTGACTACTTCCTTTTTGGCCAGAAGTTACATCATTTAACGCATTTTGATCCCACTACACTGTAGCTGCTACTTGTCATTTTGAACAACTTTGATTTTTTGATGTATTACAAATTCTCAATACTTTTTTGAGATATCGGGAAAAATTCGGCCCTACTAGATCCCTTATTTTAGAGGCCAGCCTATTTAGATATTATTTAAAAGATTTTGTTCTATATGTGTACACAAAATATTTCCAGATAAAAAGATATTGTAGAAAAGGTGTTAAAATTTTTTAAGTTCTCGAAATTACTATCCTCGGGCCATAGCAGGAGTCGGCGATTCGTACTTTCGGTGGTAATGATATACAAAATTCACTTTTGTCAATCACACTAGCTCCTACTTGTTATTTTGAACAACTTTGCTTCTTTGATATATTACACATTCTCAATATTTTTGAGATATTGAGGAAAAACTTCCAGGCCCCTCTAAACCATTTATTTTAGGGATCAGATCAATTTTGCTGATATCATTCAAATATTCTTGAAATTCTGTACTACATTTGTTCTATATGTTTTAACAAAATATTTAAAGGTAAAGATATATTGTAGAAAAAGTGTTTGAAATTTTGAAATAGTCGAATTGCCTTTATTCGGGCCATAGCAAGCGTCGGCCAGCAATTCAATTGAGTATGAAATACGTTTGTCACATCTACATATATTGCTCTATCATCGCTGAAATTTTCTATATAAAGCCGTTTTTGAGAAAACTCTCGGGCAACTTAACCCTCTTAAATTCACTAAAATGCACAAATCTCAGAACCGGAAGTGACATCATCAAAACAAAAAATATATATGTCTAGATTTTTTAATGTTCTAACAGACCTTTAAGTTTCATAAAAACTCATTTTCATATAATTGGTATGAAAAAATATAATTAAAACTGTGGAAAAGAAACATAAGAAAAAAAGGTATTTCACTGAAAAGACGAAAGACCTTAAATAGTGGAAAAGAAACTTAAGAATAACAAGAAGGTCTTCCGCTAATAATAAATAAATAATAATAAAAGTGAAAATGAAACCTAAGAATAACAAGAAGGTCTTCCGTACAAGAGGAAAGACATTAATAATAATAATAAAAAGAAACAATACAATCACTATAGGTTTTCCGTTCTGAACGGAAGACCTAATAATAAGAAGAAACAGCAGAATCATTATAAGATATTTCGTGAAAACGAAAGACCTTAATAAAAAGAAACAGGGAAAAACACTATGTCTACAAACTTTGCTTTGGGAACATAATAACTAGTCCAGATCGTAACGGAACACGGCTAGTATAAGGCTGTACGAAAAAAGTATCACAGTCAACCAGCCGTAGTGACTTTTCTGAACTACTTAGATTTGACGTCATAAAAGCATATGACGTCAGGTCACTGCATACTTGAGCTGACATGACACTGAAAGTGTCATAACTTTTGCATTCTTTTCACGTGACTGGTACATGTATATTTTTTTTTAATTCAGGCGTCTGGATTGTTTTAAGCTTCTGTCAATATGCTGTTATCACAGGAAGAAACAAGATCTTTCAGTTAAAACTGAAAGGCAGTTTTTAGTGACTTTTCAGTGGCCATTCAGTCACTGAAAGGCAGGTACCTTTCAGTCACCATTCAGCGGACATATTTCGGTTATCTTTCAGTGACCTTTCAGTCGTTTTCAGTGACCCTTCAGTCGTTATTCATCGGCTTTTCATTCTTTCATCAGTAATTATTCCTTAACAATTTTTAAATAAAATTTATCACATCTTTAAATGTGGTTTTGTTTTCTTGTGATAAAATTCAGGTACCTAGTACTGGTAATGGTTAGATGAATTGTTTACTAAAATGTGAAATTGTAATTATTAACTATAACATTTATGTCTAAATATTATTCTACTATTATATTAAAGATAACAATTCAACTGTGGACTCATAAAATTCAAAATGGTTTTAGAATTTCTATTTTGTTGCATGAAAATTGATCTAGAAAAAATATTATTCAAATAATGAAAAATGATGATCAAATATTCGAGTCAGAATTTAATTAATGGAAATAGAATTGTCTTCTTTTTTCCTTCTGTAAAATCTCTAAATCAGTGATAAAGATTTTCACAAGCTTATTCCATTTAATTAGTTGTTAAATGAATAAACAATCAGCCAATCTGAAAAAAAGTCGAGGAAATCGGTCAAAATGCTTTTAAGGTAGAGACCAATAGCAATCACGTGACAGATAGATATTCGCATAGTAGCACGTGCTGTTTTTCCGGATTCTGCAACGCTGCCAAATAATAGTCCTCATTTACACATTATTGTCTATGCTACAAGATGGACGACGAAGCAGTCGAGAAAATTTCCTCGTTCAAAAAGACAAAGTTTCCATACATATTAAATCTTCACAGTCCTCGATGTTGAAGCACCTTAATAAAAATCGAAATGGAAGTGAGATTGAAACCGACCATGAACATAATTTTGGTGAAAAAATACTCCTTGTCTAAGGTGCCATGACCCTGCAGATGTTAATTGGTACATGTATGATGGAAGAAGTAAAATTTTTGTAGAACAAATGTTTTGTTTGCAGTGTCGGTTTCAGATACATCAGGTGAATATTCACGACTATGGTGCATGTTTGTTTAACGTAGTCTACAGGTCTGGTACAATCACTAGATTTAGCTACGTAGCTTGAATTACCTGCATAGGTTTATTTACCTACCTAAATTAGTTTTACTTAGCTACAAAGTCAAACTTATTTTATGACCAGACTATTACTTCTTGAATGAAACAACAAAACCAGACATTTCTGGCGAACATGATAAAGGCCGGATTGATAATTATTTAGCACAATGTGAAGTATTCATGCATACTTTTCTGTGCCATAATGCACACGAGGTTGTGTATAGTTACTCAAATAATAGAAATACATATTTTGCTTAAAACGTTCAAAAGCAGAAATGTGTAAACTTTCTCTTTCGCTTTTTAAATATCAATCCCTTGTACATAAATAATAGTGGACATTTACTTGCGATTCTAGATCTTTTGTCTTTTTGAAATAAGAAGAAAATTTGTAAAAAGTTGCATTGAAATAGCTAAGTAAAGCTACCCAAAGTAGCTATGTTACAATGCGAAATGTAATAACAACGCAAAATGTAATAAACTGGGATTATTACAGTTTGCGTTATTACATTTTGCGTTGATCTTGACGCAAAATGTAATAATGCACTTTTTTGTTGTTACATTTTGCGTTACTTATTTTTTGGCGTTGAGGACAACGCAAAATGTAATAAAGAAAACATGTAATAAAACAATATAATTTTTTTTTGTATTGTTTTCAACGCGAAACGTATAACAATGGGGAAACTCGATTTACTAAACAGACAGACCTATGTCTATTAGACAAAACCTTACGGCCTTATCGGACAATTCTAAATCAAACTGTATATTTTTTAAACTCTATTTCTAACATTTTTATTGAATACTTATAAAACATTAACTTAACTTTGATTGACATGTCTGTTTATAAATCAACCTGTATTATATATCCATCACTGACATTCTTGATTACCAAAGATTGACCATGGGTCAATTGAAAGCTCTTGATTTGCATGTACGACATGCATGTGTACATTGCAAATTAGAAGTGTGTATGTGTGTGTGTGTGTGTGTCTGGTGATGAGAAGCGAGGTACAGGGGTTACTTCGTATGTTGATCATCGTATTTTTATGCGCATGCAGAAACAATCCATTTTATTATTGGAGAGAGAGAGAGAGAATTTTATTTTTGCAGGTCTGCAATGCACATGATTTGTAAAACAGTGTGATATCTTAATTGTCAAGAAACCCTCTTCCCGCTATATTTACACTTGCCAGTAAAAATAATTTTTTTTTTCTAAATTTCATGCACATGCCTATGAAAAAGCCAAAGCTAACCGATATACTGATCAAAGAAATACCCCCCCCCCCCACACACACACACACACCCACACACACAAGTGTGCACGCACCTTTCTAATTTGCAACACCTATGATTTGAATATAGAGGGTGTTAAGAAAGTTCGTTCTGTTTGTAAATTTTGAAAAATAAATTGATAAAAGCAATATTTTTTCTATTAAAAAATTATTTTGGTAAAACTGTGGAATATGTCTCATCATATCAGCAGTTATCTTTCCCTATATGCACTCTCTAGTGTTACTATAGAGTCCTGTAAACATTTATGTCTATTACGTCATCAAATAAAATGACGAGTTCTGTGAAAAAGCAGACGTCACGTACAAGTGTCGATACTGTCAACGAACAAGCTCAAGCTTTGGCTTTATTAGATGCAGGATTAAGTGTGAAGGATGTGGCTAAGCAACTGTGTAAAAGTGAGCGATGGGTAACAAAGTGGAGACGAAGGCGAGAGCAAAATACACAGCTAACCGATCAACTGAGATCTGGCCGACCGTCGAAGATAGTAGTCGTAGTAAAGAAAAAAGTGGAGAACGTAAAATACAAAACGGGAAAATCAACAAGAAAATGCAGCAAGGAACTCAAGAACTCAGGCTTTAATGTGAGTCATGTAACAGTATTTAATTATTTGCGAAAGGTAAAAAAATGGAAGGCATTTAAACGATCAAGAAATCAACTACTGACGAAGACACAACGGCAGAAGAGATTGAAATTTGCTCGTGATCACAAGCATTTGATGGCTGAAGACTGGGAGAACTACATCTTTAGTGACGAATCTACAAAATATTTGTTTCATGTACCGAATCGACAGGACGATGTTGTGTGGGGGTCCCAGCCAGATGAGGTACCCGACGTTAGCTGCGTCAAATCAAGCGCCAAAGTCATGATATGGGGTGCAATGGGAGTTCATGGTTTGTCCAAGCTACATATCGTTCCAGTCGGCGAAACTATAAATGCAAATTATTATGTGAAGAAAATTCTTCAAAAAGAACTTAAACCTGCACTGAATCGACAGAAAAACAATGGCAGGATTGATGAACTAAAGTTGGTTCAATATCCGGGACACGCTACGCTTGTTCAAGATGGGGCAACTCCTCACACTGCCCTCGTAACACAGAATTGGTGTAAAAATAATTTACCAAACTTTATTTCCAAAGAGGAATGGCCTGGCAATTCCCCAGATCTAAATTGCATAGAAAATCTGTGGAGTATCCTTGACAGTGAGGCCTACAAGGATCCGCGCCCAAAGTCCATGGGCCAATTACGTCGCCGCCTTCAACGTGCATGGAGGGAAATACCTCAGAAACATTTGATTTCATTAATTCATTCAATGCCAAATAGAATTAAAAATGCACTGAAAAACAAAGGTGGACTGTCTGGATATTAAAAGTAAAAAAAAATGCGAATGAGTTGTTTATGAATAAATTTAGGCCTAGTGAAAATCACGGAACGAACTTTCTTAACACCCTTTAAATTGATTTTAAATGGCTAATGAAATCAATATTTAATGAAATTAGATCTAATGTAAGAATAAGCATATGTTCATTTTTCCTTTTGTTTTATTTTCTTTCCGTTTATTTTCTTCATCAACTACTCAATTTAAAATTATTCTTAACCTGACTGACCAAAAAATGTGCTATTACATCTTGCGTTAAACTTGTATTTTGCTTAATCTCGACGCAAAATGTAACAAGGCAAAATGTAATAATCCAGAAATCGTGCTATTACATTTTGCGTTGATATCGACGCAAAATGTAATAGCGCAAAATGCAATAATCTCGGTTTATTACATTTCGCGTTGTTCTTACATTTCGCGTTGTAGCATAGCTAAATAAAGTTACAGTAGCCGTCTGTAGGTAATTCTACATATGCAGCTAAATGTACTGATTGTACGGGACCTGTTTAATACTGAACATTGTATATTAAGTATTTTACATGTTAACTTATGATCCATATACATGAATGATAAATTACAGTTTAAATGATACTGTATTCAATTTTTTAGAATTAATTATGCAAGTTTATGTAATATTTATGCACATGTAATAAATTTATTATAAAAGGAATATTAAACACTACAGGTGAAGGAAGATATGGACAAGGCTAAGGCAGTGTATTCAGCATTCTCTGCGGAAATAATGTGGCCATTCAAATCAAGTGTCATCTGGAAAGAGGAATATCAAGGGTGCTTTATAGTAGTCATTGGTTTGTATTTGAAGCTTAATTTGTTTCCTCTCTTATTTTTTTACACTTGCACATGTATCAGGGAAAATCCAGAATTTTTTCCTATAAGGGGGGGGGGGGATAAAAAGGAGGTGTTTTATATTATCATAAATTTATTCAATTTCAAATCTTTAGTCTCTATATTTTTAAGTTACACACCATAATGTACAAACTATTGTATACAGGTAGAAGTATTATCTCAAGTCAATAGTTTTTCAAAGTTCATCATATACATATTTCAGGAAAATTCAAGACAGATCTGCTACAGTAACTGTACATAAAGTAGCAAACATGTGTGACAGGAAAGGAGAAAAATGTATGGCTGGACCGAGACTCTAACCTGGGACCCCTGCATCACTAGTCAGGTGCTCTATTGACTTAAATACATGTACCGGTAAATGCTTGTGTATAGACAAAAAAAAAAACAAATTGTAAATTGAATTAAAAACTGAATAACCAAAAATTATAAAATGAAAAGATGATTTCTAACTTGAATGAGAGTGTTTCAACTAAAACACCAAAGAATTGGTATGATAATCTGAAGAAGTCAGTATTGTTAAAAAACTTATAAGAGACATGGCTTTTTAACAATACATGTACTGACTTCTTCACATTACATATATCATACCTAAATTTACAAAAAATTAAATTTACAAATTAAATCAGAATTTTTAATAAATTCTACAATATTTTTTTAATAGATCAACCTATTTACTATATTTTTATTGTCTTTTCTTCATGTTACAGATCTTATGGACATACATGATCCTTGGCTAATCAAATGTCATCTACAGTGTTACAAAAGAATATTGGAATTATGTCAATTAGGTAATTAGGGACAAAACTGGATTGAAAACCATGGAATAAGAATGATGTAAAAATGTATTTTAATTCCACATGTAATAGTAACTGTACGTGTACATTAATTGGCGTATCTAAAATTTAGCACAATTAATGGGTGTGGAATTGTCGAAATCATGAATTTGCGCTATATATGTCCCTGCTGTATATTGTATTTATAAATGATTTCTTAGCGGTATTCATAAATTAGCGCATCGTTGTATGCACCAAAGCCGCTAAAATATGAAGCCTGCTTTTTTAAGTACGCATACAGTATGTTGCTAGTTGCTGTATGTATCGTATCACATTGAAGATGTGTCATTGACAGGTGCATGTAGTGTTTTTTTCTACAAAAACTTTATCCTTTGGTCTTAACTCTTGAACAATTAGTGCTGGGTTTTTGTATTTCACATGTTTATTTCTTTTTTAAGCCCCATGATCTTGGCCTTAGAGTGTGACCTACATTGAGAAACTAAAATATTTAATCTTTATCTATATATACTATTTTTTTTTTTAATTTAGACACTTCATTAATCCAAACAATTTCCTTGGGACCAAAAGTGTCCAGATTAATGAGGCCGACTATATATGCATTTGATTAAAAGATTCATGACAATTTGATGAATACATAAATAAAATTGTATTGATACAGTGTAATCTGACAGAAATGTCATATTCATAATATAGACATAGTCATACCATGTTTGCAGTGTAAGAAAGAAGTAATACATGTATTTTAGTTCTTTAAATATTAAAATAATTTGTTCTTTTCAGAAAAAGAACTTCCAGAAGGATACAGTAAAGAAGAACAGACATATCCCACCCATTAGATATGTGCTTCAAAACTGAATATACAGAATGAATTCCGCTCATTGAAGCTCCTTCTGAAAAGAACACCTTTGTTGTATTGACATAGAAGCAACAGAAGTGTCTGGTTCCTTGAACCTGACACAACTGTCCGCATATGATGACAAAGATGCATTCAATGTGTACATTGATCTTCGTCAGACAATAAGTCAAAAAGCTATAGCTTGCAAAATAACAAGTTTATCTTACTTTTTTCAAATGAATCTTAATGGTAATACATGTACATGTAGCATTAATATTTATCAAGCATTGTTATATTTTTTAGATTTTCTTAAATCAACTCATCCTTTTCTTGTTGCAGGTCTTAATGTTGTATCAAATGATATTCCAATTTTCTTGAAATTTATACTTGAGGAGTTTGAAACCTTACATATTATTGAATGTATTCACTTTATTTTGTTGAACTACATCCTGAGTTTAAAAGTTGTACACCATCATATACAGTTTATGGTGGGATTCCTCTAACTTTTATGAACCTGTGTGTAAAATGTATACTTTAAAGTTACAACTTATTACCTTTAATAGATTATATGTTCTTATGTAAATTATTTTCATCTCTCTCGAGAGATGACACATTAAGTTTGTAGCCCCGGATATGAAGCCCCAGTGTAAGCTGCCATTTATAAGCTGGTGGTCTGGCAAATGACACGATTTCTAAATATAGAGATGTAAACAAACTGCTCAATGACAATGAATGGGCAATCTGTCAAACAGGCCATCTTAAAAAGGAAAAACTACAAATAAATCATACTAGAGAGTCACAGAGACAATATCGCTTGGGTAGTGGTGGGTCTTCAAAATAAATGCAGTTATCTAATCATGGTCAGTGCGTATGTACAAAAGATGGTATCGATTAGAACGGCCAAGGCGTGGATCAAAGTATTTACAGAAAAACAAAGTGGCGGGTCTTCAAATAACATGCAGTTATCTAGGCTGTTACGTAAATGATGGCCAGCGCGTGTGTACACTTTACATGGCGTCGATTAGATCAGCCAAGGCGTGGATCCAAGAATTTACAGAAAAACAAATTCAAAGTAAATACTCGCATTAAAAGTTTAAATACGACTGATGTGAATTGATGTCAAAATTTTACCTTTATGTGTATCTTAGTCATTCAATAACCTGATGCCATTTTTAAAATATTTTTTTTTAAACAAATAGTTAGTGTTAAAACTACAGGCATTGGAAGACAAATTATATAATCATTGTGAGTTTGTACGCATGTCTGCACTTTTCTTTGTTTTTTGTTCTATAAAAATAAATGTCAGAAATACAATATTGTTACCTTTGTATAAAAGACCAATTTCTTTACCCAACTCTATTTTGAGAATTTATAATTAAAGCACCTGCAATCATTTTCTTTGTGTAATTTTAAATTGCATCTTTGGTTAGTGGCAAAAAAGCTATCAAATCACTTTTCTTATTCTTGAAATATTATTATATAAAATGATTGTTTCCTTAAACAGCCTAAATATCAGGGTTGGTAAATTGGTACTCTTTCAGATAATTTGTAAATGCCTAATTTTAGCTTATAACGTGTAAATTTTATTACTGACCTATATTTCAATGCATATAAGGGTTATTTCTTTGAATAAACCATATATTTAAAAGTGGAAAATCTTTCGAATTCAATTGAGGGTCAGTGTCGTATAGTGAGACTTACCAAAGTGAGATTTCCCCGGAAGGCTGGCTATATAGTGAGACTTCCCCCCGGAAGATCGACTGGCAATAGAGTGAAACTTCTCCCGGGAAGGTCTCACTATATAGCCAGTCTCTCCCCCTTTCATAGTGAGACTTCCCCTCAAATGTAGTTTCCGGAATATTTTATTTCTTTGTAAAACAATATTTTTCAGTATGTGAATAAAAGTTCTCCGTTAACTAATAATTAAAACATCTTAATAGCCTTTTAACAGTTTGTTAGCCAAAAAATAATTATGGGATGACATATACATGTATATTGATGAGAGACAACTGAATGAAAAATGTATGTTATTGTTACAAGCATACATCTTTCTTTACAATATTGTGTTTATTGCATTCCCCATGAAGGTTAAATAAGCAAATTCCAAGAGTCCACGAGTAATGATCTCTTAAATGTTAAATGTATTTCTTTTGATAAGAATCATTTTGGAACAATTCAATTATTTACTGTGCACGATAAATTTTTAATGTGCACCTCTATATTTATTCATAAATGTATCTAAGATCATTATCAAAATGCAAATATATATACATCGTTGATGTAAATAAAATACTACTGAACATGAAAGGGGGAAGACTCACTATATAGTAATTCTCCCCCCCCCCCTCCCCATCGGGGAGTCTTACCGCTATATATAGCCAGATTTCCGGGGGGGGGGGTCTCACAATGGGGGTGGGAGTCTCACTATATGACACCGGACTAATTCAAGTTAGCGCTTTAAACTTCTTGGCTGTTGTCCGAGTAAGCTGCTGTGATGTAAAGTCAATAGGAACGCTAGGGTTTTACCCATCCTCTTGCATAACAATTGTTTACGAATACTGCTTAGTGGTTAAATTTTTTAAACACATATACAAAAAATATTTGAAATTACTGTTGCAAATGTTCACTGAAAAGCAGCTTGCCTCTACCTTCCCCACATTTTTTGTTGCAGCATATTCATACACCCACCCACCCACCCCCCCCCCCCTCCCAATGTGTTTTCGAGATAGTCAAAAAGTTTAAATCTTCCCTCCCATCCACGAAATGAAAATTTCGAGTTTGAACACCCCTTTTTTTCCTAGTGAAAGATTATTCAGGTAAGTTGTAATTTTCTTTTTCTGACTCCCCCCCCCATCCCTTTTTTTTAAAAAAAGTTCTTCTGCTTGTAATCGCTGAGGAAAAAATGTTACATTCCACTATTTATTCTGTGACATTAATTAAGCCAAAGAGATGACATTTCAGGCTTTCTGGAAAGCCAAACTTGTTACACTATTTTTGTATGCATGTAATGATAACCGAATCACTCTCTATTTCCCTGCACTTTTTACCATGTGATGCTTTAGTGTATTAGTATCTGACTACTGATGACCAGGTAGTCTTCATTAAAGAGTGAAACACATAACTCATGCTTTTATTTGAATATCTTTAAAACAAGGATAACATACTGTGGATTGATTCTGTTTACAAAACTTCACTGGGTTTTCTTATACATGTTATACATGTATTTGGAATTAAAAAAATTGTGAAAGGAAAGTGAAATTAATACTAACTGTCAAAGGAAGATTAAAAGACCAGTTTATTTATGCACAGAATTGGTTAAAAGATATTGTCATTGATAATTCATCCAAGAATCATATGCATAATAAATCTATCAAAGTCAATTTTAACGATATAAAGGAAAGTTCATATCTTTTTGAATGTAGGTGCAAAAAGGTCAACCAGGGCAACGTGTCTAGGATGTACATGTATAAATATTTGCTCTTGTGATATAAAATGTAATTTAGAAGAATATTACAAAGAATTTACATATTTTCTTTGAAATATTTTGATGAATTCTTTGATAATCTCTCTTAGTCACCATATTCTTCAAAAGTGTATCCTTTGTAAAGGAAGGGGGTAGAGTAGGGTGTAAGTTAATAAACTTGCGCCAGGTTGACATTAAACCCCATTATGTAGTATGATTTTTTTTCTGAAATTTAAGATACCTATTAACTAACTATAATATACAATAAAAAAAGAAATTTGATGGGTAATTTTTTCACAGTGGAAGCAGAAGTGTGAGTCTTTGAGCAATGAATAGGCAATATTTTAACGTAATTTGACCATGCATCTTGGTGAATGTAATTCTGTTTTTCGCTTACAATGCTTGATAATTTTAGGATTGATGTCAAATATTAATTTATAGAGACAGATGTTTGAATTCATTTAAGACAAATGATAATTGATCTATCAATAAAAATATTATAGCCCTTTTCATATTATCCTTTTATATTATTTTACCCTGCTTTTCAGCTCTTCGGTGGGTGATGAAGGGTATATTAAAATTATCAAATTTCTCTTAAACTAGCCCGATGACCTACCTTGAATTTTTAATATGATTTAGAACAAAGACTCAACACATACATATATAAAATTCAGAAAATTTCAATTGTTAGTTTTTTTTTTTCTTTACAACCTATCAATCTCAACCTTAATATACACAAGAAATAGTTTTCTTATTTTTTTCCGGCTTTAAAATAGTTTTTCAATATTTTATATCCATCTAAACGGTGTGGTTAGGTTTCATGGAAAAACTCGTAGTGAAAGACGAGACAGAATTAATTATTTATGCATTTTCTGGAAGAAACTTAACATTGTAAATTTTGTAAATTTTGTTTCTTAACAGTTAAAATCGCATATTTTAGCTTTTCAAAGATATCGTTTTAAAATTATTTCGTTTTACAATTTTACATAAACAAAATTAATTATTTATTACTCTTGTGTAAGAAACATAATATTGTAAATTTTGTTTCTTAATTTTTTTAGCTGTTTGAAAGATATCGATTTAAAATTATTTAGCATAGTTTTCTAGATAGAGAATTTGAAACGTTTTTCCAAGGTGGAGATCTATCTAGAATCATTTCTACGGGGGGAAAACAGGTACCCGTCGCCGATTATTGTCATCATCCCGATAAGAGATGTGTAATTTTTTAGTCTGCCCCAAAAATCCGCGCAATTGACATAGAATATACAAAATGTGTGCAAGATATGTACACATTGCTCAGCTCCTCGATACAATAGGTGAACTGGGTTTCCCAATTCGATTTCTATATTTATTGATTTTAAATAACGTATTAACCATGAAGACGCGTAATGGCGTAATGGATAAAGTCACAGGTTGTCAACACAGTTCGACTCCGGCTCTATGCAAGAATTTTTTTTTCTTACATTCATTTTTATTAAAAAATTGATTGATTTAAGACTTTAATAATACGAAAACGTGAAATAAAATAAAAGCCGATTATTCAATAAAAAGATACAACTGAAAGATAACTGAAAGGCCACTGAAATGTATCTGCCATTCAGTCGACAGAATAGTAACTGAAAGATCAAGGAATAGTCACGGGGAAGGATCTTTACAGTGACCTTTCAGTGGCCATTCAGTGGGCATTCAGTTATCATTCCGTCGACTGAATGGTGTAATTCCCTCCTGTGTATGATGGTGAACATTCACAATATAATATTCTTATTCATTTGTCTGAAAGACCTTTTCAAACAATAACAAAAATATGACTATGAAAATGCTCCCCCTTACACGTCCATAGACAGAGTTAGAATTTACAGTCATGTTACTGGCACAAGTGATTAATAAGGATAAATTGAAGACATTCTGGAACACTTAAAAATGAACCCGTGTCTACTGGTACAACATAATATTTTGAAGCATTTGCCAGTCTAAAATTTTTCTGTTAATGTATTGTGTCAGGAATATCATCTCTCAGTAAAGATCATTGGTAATTTTTAAGTCTGTGTGTCAAATAATGATTGAAAATGCAATGCAAAGATTGTTTATAGTGGTATGAAGCTACTGTAATGTATCTTAACTGTACCAACAATAGCGCGATTTTTGTGATAATAAATTATACTAGAGCCGAGCTCGTTGCAATGCAACGAATAGGTCTTCCGTCGGAGCTCTGGACAGGACAGAGCGTCATGAGTCAAGGTCATGCAACATTTTAAGGTTATAAACAATCCTGTAAGGGGCATCAACTTTCAATGTTTCAACAGTAGAAAGACAGTAAAGGAATGTAAAATTCCCCTGTCAGTGAACTTGAACTGTCCAAATAACTTTGCGTCAAGCCATGACACATTCTGCAGCTGGTTAAGAGCAAACACCATCTTTATGTCACTGACATAAAAAAAAAATCACAGTCACGTATTCTTTCAGACTATTCATCCAAAACATCATATTCTAAGTGACCTCGAATTTAAGTCAAGGCCATTACACACTCTGGATGATATATTTATCATCCTTTCAGTGAAATGCAAATGCATGCAATTTTTTCTATTACAAAAGTATAGACCTTTTTGTTTATTTGTTTGTATGTTGTTTAACGTCCCTTTCGAGAATTTTTCAATCATATGGAGAGGCCACCATTTGCCGATGGAGATCTGCAAATTTTGACCTATACTCGGCACACATGGCCATTTAGCAGTGAGGGATCTTTTTCGTGCCAGCACCTACTGCCAGACGGGACCTCAGTTTGTACGGTCTCATCCGAAGGATCAGTCTCTGTGTCCCACAGTGGGATTCGAACCTGCGACGTAAGAATCAACTCCATAATCCACGAATCTAGAGCAGACACTCTTACCACTGCGCCACTTGGGCGACTAGACATTTTTGAATTTTACACTTATTATATCAGTGACCTTGAACTTGCCTAAATGACCTATGTTAAGGTCAAAAACAACCTTTGAACAAATTATGAGCTTCCAGTGATACCCAATGACAAAGATATACCTGAAAAAGAATATTACACTTTTCTGTCAGTGACCTTGAACTTGCCAGAAAGACCTTGGATCAAGGTCAAAACACATTCTTGGATCATAAGCAATCTCTGTATCAAGTAAAAGCTTCCAGTGATTTTATATAACAAAGTTATAGTATGTGGAAAAAAAATAATATTTATCTGCCAGTAACCTTGAACTTGCCGAAAAAACCTTTGTTCAAGGTCAGGAAAACCCATCTCAAGCAATCTGAGAAAAAGTTTCCTGTGTTCCTCCCACCCCTTATAAATTTATAATCCAGGCACGAATTTTGCCACTTCTTCTGCCTGTCTAGTACTATGATATCTCAAACCGGTGGATCATAAGCAATCTTTGTTCCAAGTATGAGCTTCAAAAGTTATAACACATACAGTAATCTTACAGTTTTCTGTCAGTGACCTTGAACTTACAGGAATGACCTTGGATGAAAGTCGTGTCAAACCCTTTAATTTTGTCATAAGCAATTTCTGTATCAAGTATGATACTTGCTATTTTTTTCCAATGACCTTGAACTTGCTGGAATGATGTTTGATCAAAACCATGACACACCTTCGGATCATTAGTAATCTTTGTACCAAGTATGACCTTCCAGTTTCTTCATAACAAAGTTATAATATCCTTGGCGAACTATCACGTACAGACGGACTGCTAGGCAGACGGACATTGTGATTCCAAAAGACTCAAAACATCCCCACCCCAAACCCACACACTTCGTTTGGGAGGATATATAAATTCCTTTGTTAAATTATGAACACTCTTTCCGGCCCAAACCTTCTCCCTGGAATCAATATTTGAAAAAAAATGAATGTATGCTATGTTGGAAATTTTCTCATTCTAGTCCAGGGATTCTTGAGAATACTATTTTCAAATGACCCCATGCGCGGATCTAGAGGGGGTTGGGGGTAGTTAAATGTATATACTAAACAAGAGGCCCATGGGCCACATCGCTCACCTGAGTAACTTTGGCCATGCTGTTCATTACCAGACTTCCCCCCTTGTAATACCTATTGTGGCCCCACCCTACCCCCAGGGGCCATGATTTTAACAATTTAGAATCTACACTACCCCAGGATGCTTCCACATAAGTTTCAGTTTTTCTGGTCCAGTGGTTTTTGAGAAGATTTTTAAAGATTTTTCCTATATATTTCAATGTTAAACTTGAGATTCCCCCTATTGTGGCCCCGCCCTATCCCCGGGGTCATGATTTGAACAATTTAGAGTCTACACTACCCCAGGATGCTTCCACATAAGTTTCAGCTTTTCTGGCTCAGTGGTTCTTGAGAAGAAGATTTTTAAAGATTTTTCCTATATATTTCAATGTAAAACTTGTATTCTCTATTGTGGCCTCGCCCTACCCCCGGGGGTCATGATTTGAACAATTTAGAATCTACACTACCCCAGGATGCTTCCACATAAGTTTCAGCTTTTCTGGCTCAGTGGTTCTTGAGAAGAAGATTTTTAAAGATTTTTCCTATATATTTCAATGTAAAACTTGTATTCTCTATTGTGGCCTCGCCCTACCCCCGGGGGTCATGATTTGAACAATTTAGAATCTACACTACCCCAGGATGCTTCCACATAAGGTTCAGCTTTTCTGGCTCAGTGGTTCTTGAGAAGAAGATTTTTAAAGATTTTTCCTATATATTTCAATGTAAAACTTGTATTTCCTATTGTGGCCACGCCCTACCCCCGGGGGTCATGATTTGAACAATTTAGAATCTACACTACCCCAGGATGCTTCCAAAAAAAGTTTCAGCTTTTTTGGCTCAGTGGTTCTTGAGAAGAAGATTTTTAAAGATTTTTCCTATATATTTCTAAGTAAAACTTGTATTTCCTATTGTGGCCCAGCCCTGTCCCTGGGGGTCATGATTTGAACAATTTAGAATCTACACTACCCCAGGATGCTTCCACATAAGTTTCAGCTTTTCTGGCTCAGTGGTTCTTGAGAAGAAGATTTTTAAAGATTTTTCCTATATATTTCAATGTAAAACTTGGATTCCCTATTGTGGCCCCGCCCTACTCCCGGGGGTCATGACTTTAACAATTTAGAATTTTCACTATCCCAGGATGCTTCCACGTAAGTTTCAGCTTTTTTGGCCCAGTGGGTCTTGAGAAGAAGATTTTTTAATGACCCTACCCTATTTTTGTCTTTTCTTGATTATCTCCCCTTGTAAGGGGACTTGGTCCTTTATTTTAAAAATTTAAACTCCCCTTCCCCCAAGGATACTTTGTACCAAGTTTGGTTAAAATTGGCCCAGTGGTTCTTGAGAAGAAGTTGAAAATGTGAAAAGTTTACAGACGGACGGACGGACAGACAGACGGACGGACGACGGACAACGGGTGATCAGAAAAGCTCACTTGAGCTTTCAGCTCAGGTGAGCTAACAAGTAAAACTGACCATGCCCCCCCCCCCCCCCCATTAGAAAACACGGACCCTTCCTCGAAAACGCGGATCTGTGTTAAAATGGTATGAAAAGTCTTAGGTATGAAGCTTTAAAAGTCAACGACCCCCCCCCCCCTCCCCCATACACACACACACGAAATAGGTTTTTCACGTTTGGGAAAAGAGTTGTTTTTTTTTTTTTTTGGCTCGTCAAGAAATTTCTGGGTTGAAATATTTTTTTATTGGGATCCCCTCCCCTCCCCCCCCCCTCCGTGGAAAAAAATTCCTTGATCTGCGCCTGCATCCCATCTAATTTTTTCTACATGTATCCGTTAAAAGAGGATGTGACCCTTCATTTGAACAAAACTTTACCAAAAATATTCTGTGTTAATTTTCGTTGTTATGGTCCAGTGGTTCTTGATAAGATAAAAATGAGAAAAAGGATGTATTCACTATTACAAAAGAATTGACCTATAGGAGAGAACAATTTCCCGGAAAAAGTGACATTTAAAAATCAATCTTTATTTGTTGTTTTCTGCCGTATATATGTCTAAATTTTTCAAATTTGAATTTTACAACTAAAATTTATTATTTACAACTTCAGAATAAACCTCCAAAGTTGGCCGAAACACCATTTTGTCCGTTAAAGCGTTGATTTTTGCATAAATTTTGGCCTAGAAGTCCTTCAGGGCAGGCCTGCCCCTAAATAAAATTGTGATATTTTGATAGGTTGGGATGTAAGGAATAATTTAAGATAGGATTTTTTTAGGGGCACCCCTGCCCTAGGGTCGAAATTCACAAAAAACATACAAAAAATAAGTAAGCTTGATTTTGACAATCTGCTTCAAATTTATACCGTTCAATCTTGTAGTCACAATAGCTCATTTGATATATGCGCTGCGCTGACTTTTATATCGTGGGTACTTTATTAGGTCACCTGAGTCACTCAGGTGACCTATTGCTATCCGTTTTTGTCCGTCGGCGTGCGTCGTGCGATGTGCGTTAACATTTGAACATTTTTAGCTTCTTCTCTGAAACCGCTCAACCAATTTCAACTAAATTTGGCATATAGCATCTATGGGTGAAGGGGAACAAAAATTGTGAATTTCATGGTCCCTGCCCCCCTGGGGCCTGAGGGGTGGGGCTAAAACCACCAAAATTAATGCAATCTTTAAAAATCTTCTTCTTTACTCCTGGACATCAAGCAGTCAAACTGTTGGCATCATTGTAATAAGCATTGAGTCCTCTACCAAAATTGTGAAATTCATGGCCCCAGGGTCAGGGGTTCTGGTGCTAGGGCGGGGCTATATAGATCACATAGTGAAAGTGCATTATTTCTTTGAAAATCTTCTTCTCTGCTCCTGGGTATTAAATAAGCTAACTAAGTATATAGTTATGATGAGTAAGAGTGACTCTTCCAAAATTGTGAAATTCATGGCCCCAGGGGCAGGGGTTATGGTGTTAGGGCGGGGCTCTATTGATTATATAGTGAAAATGCATTAGTTCTTTGAAAATCTTCTTCTCTGCTCCTGGGTATTAAATAAACTAACTAAGTATATAGTAATGATGAGTAAGAGTACCTCTTCCAAAATTGTGAAATTCATGGCCCCAGGGGCAGGGGTTCTGGTGTTAGGGCGGGGCTCTATTGATTATATAGTGAAAATTCATTAATTCATTGAAAATCTTCTTCTCTGCTCCTGGGTATTAAATAAACTAACTAAGTATATAGTTATAATGAGTAAGAGTGCCTCTTCCAAAATTGTGAAATTCATGGCCCCAGGGGCAGGGGTTCTGGTGTTAGGGTGGGGCTCTATTGATTATATAGTGAAAATGCATTAATTCATTGAAAATCTTCTTCTCTGCTCCTGGATATTAAATAAACTAACTAAGTACATAGTTAGGATGAGCAAGAGTGCCTCTTCCAAAATTGTGAAATTCATGGCCCCAGGGGCAGGGGTTCTGGTGTTAGGGTGGGGCTCTATTGATTATATAGTGAAAATGCATTAATTCTTTGGAAATCTTCTTCTCTACTCCTGGGTATTATTGAAACACATTAAATACATAGTTATGATAATCAAGGATGACTCTTTCAAAATTGTGAAATTCGTGGCCCCTGGATCAGGGGTTCTGGTGTTAGGGCGGGGCTCTATTGATTATAAAGTGAAAATGTTTTAATTCTTTAAAAATCTTTTTCTCTGCACCTGGGTATTATTTAAACAAACTAAGTACATTGTTATGATAAGCAAGGATGCCTCTTCCAAAATTGTGAAATTCATGGCCCCGGGGACAGGAGTTTTGGTGCTAGGGCGGGGCTATATAGATCCTATAGTGAAGGTGAATTATTTCTTTGAAAATCTTCTTCTCTGCCCCTGGGTATTGCTTAAACAGACTAAAGTACATTGTTATGATACACAAGGATGCCTCTTCCAAAATTGTGAATTTTATGACCCCAGGTTTAAGGGTTCTGGTGGGGGGGGGGGGGGGGGCTTCTATTGATTATAAAGTGAAAAAGCAAAATTTCTTTGAAAATATTCTTTTCTTCTTCTGGTTAAAAATGCAAAGAAGCTAAGTGTATAGTTATGATGAGCAAGTGTGCTTCTTCCAGAGTAGTGAATTTCATGACCCCTGGGTCAGATGTGCTGGTGTGAGGGTGGGGCTCTTGATAATTTAGTGAAAATGCATTAATTCTATTAAATAATCCTGTTTGCTCCTTAGTGTTAAGCAGATAAACAAAGTAATGATGAGCAAACATATGGTCCCAGGGTCAGAAGCTCTGGTGTTTTGGGGGTGGGGGGTTGGGGGGGGGGCTCTATTGATAATATAGTGAATCTGTAGTAAAAATGCATTATTTATTTAAAAATCTTCTCCGCACCTGGGCATATCTGAGGCAAACAGAGTAAAAGGAAGGGAATTTTTACCAGATTTTTGAACATCTGGACCATTTGGTCAAGTGTTCTGGTTCTGGCCAGGGCTCTATTAGTTTGTATTCTACTGAGAGGAGTTATTCCCCTTTGCCATTTACTTTTGATGATTTATCACTGTAAATAATGTGCTTGAAAGGTAAATAGAACAAGAGAATTATGCAAAAACTTTTATTGTATAATACAAAAAGTACTTTCATAGTTTTAATGATCAGATAGACTTGTAAGTAGTTGATAAATAAAAATGAGACAAAAATAACTTGTCTTATTAAATATTCATCAAAGACCAAGAGATGCCAATGTAAGAGATTTCAACAAAGGATTAAAATAGTACAGAAGCATTGATAATTTGTTAATATACTGTATAGTGATACTGATAGTGATAAATGGGGAACAGATTAGAACCTAATTTATGAACTGTTAATGAATATTAAGACCAATTATTTTGTTGATCATGATCACCCTATTTTTCTTGCTTTTGGGCAACAAAGCTTCACCTTTCAGTTCATTTTATACTCTATGCATCCTTGAAATTGTTGTATCATACTCAGGTGACCGTTAAGGCCCTTGGGCCTCTTGTTTTTAAAGTCGGGGGTTCGAATCCACCTGTTGCCACACTTTTATAGTTTTAAATTTTTGCCTTTTCAAAGACTATTTTAATTTTTTATAGGCTTGTGTATGTTTCTTCAATTATCTATCCTTTATGCATTCCCATTTTTGATATAAGAAACACTAGAGAGAGATCAAATCGTAACAGTCCAATATACAGTTGTCAGTCAGGCGGAACAAGTCTCAGTATAGCACACTTTCCCCGAGGACAAGAATAACTCACTCTGTGTTACTCGATACAGGTATTCTCGGCAGCATTGAGCTGCGATGAATTTCAATTGTATCTATATTCCTTAGAATTTAATCACATTGCTTTTATTCTGTCTGTGCTACTAGTGCTTGTCTGGGTTACATGTAGTACAAGAATGTTACGTATTGCTTGAATTATTTGAGCTTAATATATTTAGAATAACATACATGTACTTTTGTTTTCAGTCAATGTTTTAAGATCTTAAGTTTTGAAACAGTAGGGCTACATATATCAGTAACTGTACTCCCTTGGATTTCATTTAGGCCCATATGATTGCACACATTAATTGCATGTTTTCATTATATCCAACGGAAATGTGTTGTAAAATAAATAGCCTAGACATAAAAAACAGAGTTCCAGAGACAGTAGACATTACCATTATGTACAATGAGAAGTAAAGAAAAATATCATTCAATTGTTACATTTGGAGATAACAAACTCAGAATATCAATGCTCCTCCTACCTCTACTCACTAAAATAAAGATTTATGAAAAACAAATTGTTACATGTATTCAGCCTAATGTCATTAATCGGAACGGATTAAATCGACAAGCTTTTTGTTGAGAAAAAAACCAAGCCCGGCCCTATAGGTCAGATCCCTATTTATATAGAAGTGATCCTTTACGAGTAGCTTTAGAACAACAACGACGATAATGCTTATATACACCAATATAGTAAACAAAGATGAAGAATTATGAACAGCAAGAGCTTACTTGGGTCTTTGGCTTGGGAGATGAGATACTTATTAAAAATTGAAATTATTTTGTCTTCTTTTTTTTTACAATCGACGGGCCTGCATTTCAAAGAGAGAGAGAGAGAGAGAGAGAGAGAATTTCTAGCTAGGTCTTTGAATAACAGTGAGATGGGTTCAGAAAACCAGGTCCCTAAGAATGTACATGTATATAAAATAGGCAGTGCCTTTCTCTCGGAATTCATCACCTGCTTCTATAAAGCTCCATCCTCACCTGTACTGACATGTACCTGGTAAAACCAACCGACTGCGAAGGAAAACATTCTATTTATTTCGAGGATGGGGGTTTACGTATAGTGATGAGAGAAAATTTATTCACCTATACGTTCATTAAAAATGACAGATTGCTTCTGAGTATTTGTATACGATCGCACGACTTTCGTGTTAATTTATAAAAAGTTAGATTATGAAAGCAAAGAACTAAACTAACATTTGTTGTAGATGAATTAAATAATTATTTAGCCGTTTATAAGGTTTTTTATACATCTGTAAGAACCACTTTATTTTAAAAAACAAATAATCGTCCTATTATTGGCGCCCATGATATATTAGACTACATGTATGTGTTTAAATAAAACATAATTCAGATATCGACATCCAAGAGAACAACACATTCTTTTTCAGTGGCGGAAACAGGAATCTTGAAAAGGGGGCCCGACCAGTTTTGTGTCGGGGTAGGGGCCCAAAGCCACATTATAAATTGATTTATTAAATCTTGTGTATATTTTGGATACAAAAGGGGGCCATGGGCGGATATAGGATTTGTGATGGGGGGGGCGTGGATAACTTCGTTCAGGCAGGGGGTCTGGGGGCCGCGTTAAGGCCCCCAGTGGGTCCAGGGCGAAGCCCTGGTGGTGGTCTAGGGCGCGAAGCCCCCGGAAGCTCCTGGGTTTTCGTGAATTTTAAGAGTCAGTAAAACCAGACACAAAAATAGTTGTATTGATTACTTCCTTTACACAAAAGCCTATAAGATATGAATTAAGTTTGTAACTTACAATACTCTAAAGTCTTTGTAGGAATTTCACGTCTGCTTAAGAATAATGTACAAATTTATTAATCATTTGAGAATTTTTATTTCAAATTTACTCTTGAGAAAGCAGAAACTTTGTGTATCTCGGAACTTCGTGAATCTACGAACTTCTTGTATGTCACAAGTCGCTCTGAATCATTATTATTTCAGCAAGGATGCTAGTCAATCTGATATTTGTATGTAACTCTAATGTTATTCCAAAGAGTGTTGTTTTTTTTTTTTAAATTCCATTCACTGACCTACACATGTATCTCCACCGCAGCCAACGAAACAATATAAACAAACACGCTGTAACGTGCAGTTCCCTTTATAGCAATATGAAATAAACGAAGCACAATGATACACAAAGAATATCTGAATATTGAAAAATTAAATATTGCAACGTTTGTTTTTATAAGTATTATACATATATGACAGATACACTGTAGGGTAGGGTGGTGTAATTTCGACCGATTATTTTTTTATATTTAGATTTGTTCAAGTATGTCACTGCCTATTACATGTATTACGCTCAACATTTACTGGATTATTTTTCCTTCGGAATACCTTTTATTGTTCAGATTACATTGTGTTATATGTATTATTCGTCATGATATAAAATAAATGTGTTCGATTTACAAGATATGTGTGTTGGGTAACTTCAACTGCACACGGGGTATTTTCGATCGATGTGCAAATATAAATGAAATTATTCGCGTCATCTCTAATTTAAAAAAAAATACATATTCTGTTGTAAAACATAAAAGATTGTGAAAAAATGCTGACAAAAAGAAAAAAAAGCAATTTTCAAAATGTACCTAATTTGAAGACATTAAGTGCACCAGGTGCCTAGAGACAAATTTACCGATTTATCAAGGCATGCTACAAATATATATATGCGCAGGCATCTAAACCGCATGTAAACAAAACAGATGATTTTTTCACGGTTATAGAACTAGTTTCTACGGAGTATTCTTGTACATAATATTATCCTAATACTTTTTTATACGGATGGTGGTCATGATTTTTTTCTGGTAACAAATAGCATTGCGTCATTTTCATTGGTCGAACTGAGTTACCTGCTGAGGGTAACTTCGGCCGATTTCTGTTCAGCTGATTTGCATTTTATTTGTAAAAACTAAATACTATAAATTTAAAAGGTATGAATTTAAGTTGCAAATTTAAACATAGTTGATAAAGTTCACGCCAGGAATATCCACTGTGTCTTTCTGTATATACAAGATATTTTTAGAGGTGATAAACTGATAATTCCCCGCAATGGTTTAAAAATACTCGTCCGTAATTTTTCGGGCGATAAAGTTTCTTCTTGGATGTAATTTTCCAGTAAAGAAATAAATTTCGCCTATTATTATCAACATTGATTTGAATATCAAAAATGCATTTTCTTTCTGCATAAAATAGATGTGTGTACACTATAATGGGTTATAAACAAATTATTTTAAGGTATTTATGAACAGTCGAAATTAACCAGGTGGTCGAAGTTACACTCGTCTGTGACCATCCTAACCTATATCCTGACGTTAAAAAAAGTCTTGTATCTATGTAAGTAAATTACTGCATAGTTACACCATTTGATAAATAAATACATCAATCAGTGGATAGGTTTGTAACGTAGACCTTCTGATTTTAAATTCATTTATTTACCTCACTCGGCACACCTCGGCCGATTCGTACCTCATCTGGATGAAGGTGACGGAATCAGCCGAGGTTTCCCGAATGTTATTTACCTTCGACCAGCCTTTGAATATTGCAGTATTTTTCTTTGCATCATCATAGGAAATTGACAAGTGCTGTCTACCCTTCAAACGAAATCGGGAGACGTTTTCCGCTTTGAATAATTATGAGATAATATTCATAGCCTAGGGAATGCAAGGTTTTCAGACTTGATTTTTAAGAAAACTGATACTTGGTCATAAAATAAAATTACCATTTTTTAATTGACCATTAATTATAAAACCAAAGTATGGCATTATTAATATAAGTCATGTCATATTTTGAAAATTTTAGGGGGGGGGGGGGGCCGTGCGCCCCCAAGCCCCACTTAAATCCGCCAGTGGGGGCAGGCCCCCTGAACTTCCTCTAAATCTGTCAGTGTTTTCTTTCATTATACGGACTTGCAGAATAAGCGAAATACTCCAGACATTTAATAAAAATCTCAAACCCGATCTAAAACGCGTTGACAAAATCAAACCAGACTGTTTTAGTTTTCACGGCATTTTTACAGTGATATGAGAAAAGTCGGATAATTGCTTTTAATTTTAAGAAATAAAGTTCGGCATTTTTCAACCTCGTTCGGTATAATATAATTTATTGATAATTTTTTTCCGTTAAGGAGGAACACATGGACGAAGGATAAAAAAAGAGGTATTCTGCATGTACATGTACACATCATTGCTATAATTGTGTACTCGGGATTAAACCCAAAATCCTTCGTTACATTGTATTTGGGTATAATTTTCACATGTTCTCAGGCGGATAATCATTTATTTTTATCTGTCTAAAGACAATAATTTCAGTTAATAGAGAAATGTTTTTATTTCGTCGTTTTTTTCCCCATCCTTTTGGTTTACACGTTTGCTTTGTACACAAAAGCGTGTGTTCATATACCGCTGTTTCTACACGCTGTCGATGTGATCAGGGAGAACATGATATCCTCCAGCAATTTACTTCTTATGAAAACACTCAACGAAAACATATTAGGTGAAAATATATACACCCATTAGTATCTTAGTACCTTAGTATCGACCTGTTTAATTGCAATGTCACCAACCGTAACGATCGCTGGCCAGGACTTGAATATAATTTATTACCGTTATTAAAACAACTCGTCAGCTGAGCGGACCTATGATTTAAACAGTAAAATAGGGAAATTCCAGAGTTCGAAGTGTATTTATTTTGGGCGCTCTTCCGCATAAACAAATTAAATCGCATTTACGCGTACTTACATGCACGTACCAATAATTTGTGTCATGGGTAAATTCAATTTATTAGATGAAATAAAACAAATGCATAAGATTAATCTTCCTAAACAACACGTTTTTAAAACAATCTATCTGATATAACTGACGGTATAAAATAACAAAGAAAATAAAGGGTTTGTGTTTGTATTTAATTTAAAATGAGAACAAATCTTAACCTGTCAAATAACTTATAAAACATACTTCGTTTTCCAGACACTAATTGCCATGCGTAATCTTCACATGCACTGACCAAGAGGTCACAAGTTTGAAATGTATGGCTTCTCATTGCGTGAGTTTTGTCAACACATGTCGGAGTAGACTATCTAAGCCAATTGATTCCCAAAGAAAACTGCATAGGAAGGGTTCTTTTTTGGTACACTTTTTAACGGGTAAAATTCATTCGACGCTCGATAGAATTTTCAAATACAAGTGAAATATTGAGGCGGTTAAGTTACATGCATATCCGACCTAGTATTTTGTATGCAATAATATTGTAAGTTAGGAAGAAAATAATACAAACTCAAAAGTACTTAATTTTATTTTCGATTTTCCTGACAATTAAAAATGTGACCTCTACATACAATTATCATTTTTAATTATATACATCCTGTTTAATGTTCATGAAAGAAATAGCAACTCGTTAAATAATAACATTAGAGAGATAAATAAACTGTTTCTTTAATACGCAAAGAAAGTGGTCTTTTCGGCATTCAAAATGCATTGAATTTGAAGTGAATAAGTGAAAGGCACTTAAGACTAGCTGATTAAAACGAACGAGTGATAATTAAACAGTAAGACGGAATCATATGAAAGATTCGAAATGATTTTAAAGTAATTTTCCACAAAGCGCAATTATCTCAACAATGCAATGTTTATAAGAATAAATATGCAACTTTCTTGTAATTGAGCGAATAAAATATAAATCGAAATGTACTAGCGACTTAATCAAAGATATGAAATAATCTGAAAGATTCAACATATTTATCCACTCATCACTTAGTTAAAATGTATTTGGAATGGCCATTCTATGGTTTGTTTTGTGTATGACCTTAGGTCGCTGGTTCACACGCCGATTGATCCTCGGTGACCTCCTTTGCCACGCGCTATCGAGGGAGGGGTTACATAATTGTAAACACACGAGGTGAATGTAAAAGGCGTGTACTTAATGGCTGTGAATAGTCTATGTTTAAAGTTTTGTTTTATTTTCTGACTTAATTGTTTGTTTTTATATGATAAGAAGAAAAGGTTATCTTTTTTTCCCTGTTTAGTAGACTGGTTTATCCAAATTTGAAAACAAACGAAATAAAAGGGAAAGTTGTCAGTAAATAATTTGGAAATAAAGCACAAAATACTTCAAAAACCTGATTCTAAAGAATATTAGCATCTAATATAGCAAGGTTTATTATTTATAGTAAGTTTATTTTAATTACACGCATGAAGAGCTCTTGTTTACTTGCTGAATGAAAACACTTACCTGCATATGTGTTATGCTTCTAGCTCATTTAGAACACAAGACTCAAACAAAATAACATTTTCTTGAGATCAATAAGATGTTAAATAACAACTTTAATTACGGCAGCTATTTCGAAATATTTACCGTTTTTGAGTTATAAAGCAAAAACTTTAAAGGGCCCCAGATCCCTAATTTTAGGGGCCAGACCCTTTTTAGTGGTCTCAAATGAAAGGCCTTAAAATTGTGCACAACTTTTATTCTACATGTTTTATCAAAATATTTTTAGTTTAGAAGATAAAAAGGAAAATATGTGTAAATTTTCGCTCTTTTTGGCGTTCTAATTTTTGACCCCTCTCTAGCGCCATTTTGAATACAGAAATTGAAAAACAAAAACCGATGTGCACAACTTCAGTGCTTCTATTATTTAAATTCGGTAGAATTTCTACTCCAGCTTCAGTAGTCTCTGAGCCTTTGTCTGGAAATGAAGCCCCCTAAATTTTCATTTAAAGGGAGATAACCCAAAAGCGGAAGTGGATTTTTGAAATGTTTGACAGCATTCTGATAGAATTTTGTAACGTCTTTAAACCCTGCAAATTTGAGCAAAATCCGTTGAGAAATGAGCAAGATATGAGGTCTCAAAGTTGGCGTCTAGGAAAAAAAAAAAAGAATAATAAGAATAATCTTAACCATCAGAATCAGTAGAAGGTCTTCCGCCTGGAGCGGAAGACCTTAATAAAATAAAAACAATTGTTTAGACGTTCTGTTATTATGAATTGTTACAGTTGTACAATATTACAGTAAACAGTTTCCTATAAATTAGGTCACACCTCAGATGTGTAGTCTTATCAGTGTTCTTTAGTTAAAATATTTCAAAGTACATAGAGACTTTCTTTTCTTAAAAATTGTACATTGATGTACTTTATAAGACAACTACATCAATTTATTTATTTCAAAAGGAAGTTGTATTCTACTACGGAAATACCTATCAAGTATTTGTTATATTGAAAAAAAAACCTTTTATGGTCTTATATAAAATTTGAAGTTATGAAATTGGCTTATAACAAATGACAATTTTTGATGTAGAAGGGAGAAACTATCTGCATGAATGAAGATATACTCGTGCTTTTTAGGAATAAGATGCCACTAGAATATTCTTGGTATTTCTATCTGTCTCCGTCTCTGACTCTCTCTCTCTCTCAATATTTGATTTCTTATATTCATGGAATAAAGTGTATTTCATCATAAAATATGCGCCAATTTTACTATAATAATAGAATCCTGTGAGAATTTATTTGAGTTTAATGTTAGCTTATCTTAAGATTTTCTGAGGAATATAAAATTTTTTTGTGTTTGATGACATAGTAAATATTTCCTATATAAATTCAGCACCGCCTCCATTTTGTAGCCATAACTATGTTGCGATGTACGTATATTAGTATTAAAGTATCATTTTTAAATATTTTTTGTGGTATTTTTACGGGTTGGTTACATGTTCAACTCCAATAAAGCCTTGCACGTATTTTTATTCCGGTCAATATTTTTGAAAATGTATCTTATCACTTAACATAGGTTTGTTACTAATTCATAACAAGTATTTGCAGACTATACCTTTAAAGACATGAAATTATTTACTTTTTCAACACTCATCAGTACAAACGAAATAGGTAGAATGCGCTTGATAAAGCCATTGAGAGATTACGCCGGATATTAATGACATTACAATGAACTTGTAGTCATTTGACTCATCTATATTAATACAAAGATAGATAGGCTTTGCACGAATAGCGTCTTATAGGGGAAAACATTTGCAAATGCAAACATTAATACATAACAAAATGGGAAACCTTTTAAATGTGAAAATAAGCAAAAAGCACAAGAATAATAGACTCTGTACCCCAAATGCATTGCGATCAGTAAATTTCCTTGGTGGATTATAACAAGCGACGAAAATGACAAATGTATTTTTAAAAATATAATTCAATTTAATCAAGCGTTCTGGTATTATGAATTGTTAAATTTGTACAATGTTACAGTAAGCAGTATCTATATAAATTAGGCCACACGGCACTTATATATCTTTAATAATGCTACTTATTTACAATCTTTTGAAGTACATGTAGAACAACCATTCTTAAAATTGTAATTGTGCATTGATGTGCTTCATAAAAACAATTCTATCAATTTATTTATTCAAAGAAAATTTGTATTCAAGGAAGGAAATACAAATGAATATTGCTTTGAGATTTTGAAATCATACCTAATATGGTCAAATACATTTTGATTGATTGATTGATTGTTGTTTAACGTCCCTCTCGAGAATTTTTTCACCTTATGGAGACGCCATCACTTGCCGGTGGAGGGCTACAAATTCTGACCTATACTCGGCACTTACGACCATTGAGCAGTGAGAGATCTTTTTCGTGCAAGCACCTACTGCGACATGGGACCTCGGTTTATACGGTCTAATCCGAAGGACCGGTCTCCACGTCACACAGTGGGATTCGAACCCGCGACGTAAGGATCAACTCCTTACTCCGCGACTCTAGAGCAGAAATACAATTTGAAATTATGAATTTGCAAAGCAACTAATGACAAAATTTGGTTGTAGAAGAGAGGTAATATGTACATGAATCTATATTTATATATATTTTTATTTTATTTTATTTATTTCAATAAATGAACTAATTATATTCCAATAATCTTTAGTTGTTTGAAGAATAAGTTTGTATCTTACGTCGTTTCAAACATATTAAACATGATTTTATATTTGGACTCTGTTCCATTCGCATGGCCAAAGACACTACTGTTAAACTGTGAAATATATTTCTTGCTTTGTTCTTATTATTTCTACTTTTTATCCAGTAAGTGACACTTAATATATGAGAAAATTACGACAACCCCCTTATTCCGGTCACATTTAATTTTTATTCAGATTTGGCTTGTTTTATGAAAAAAATACTCATTTTTTGGAGAAAAAAAATTAATTCAAAGATTATGACATCTTAACCCTTTTCCGTGCGCACTATCAAAGACCTTTTCAGACAGCGATTTTTCAAATTTTCGTCACAAGTATGCAATAAGTATTTCTAGGACCATTCAGTTTGACAGATCGTAATTGTCCACGAACTTTGTGGACAACCCTCACTCATTTTTGAAATAATATGCCACTAAAGTATTCACTCTCTCTCTCTCTCTCTCTTGAAAATTTTCAACAACATTGTTTTATTGTAATACCAAATATGTAAATATCAACACAAGTTATAAATACCAACACAAGTCATGTCCAGGGAGGATATCCTAATTTTAAAACAAATCTAATATGCTTTCAAGCACGATGATTTCTTATATTCATGTATTAAAATGTGTATTATCATAACATATTCGACCATTGCACTATAATATAGTCCTGTGAGAATTTATTTGAGATGACTATTTTCTACTCTTATGATTTTCTGAGGAATATTAAATTTTTCTGTGTGATGTCATAGTACAAATTTCCCATGTAGAGAAGACCCCTTTTTCGTTGCCTTAACTTTGTTGCGATGTAGCTATATATTAAGAAATAAAGTATCATTTTTTTAATATTTTTAGTGATATAATTACGGGTTTGTTACATAATCAAACGGAATAAAACCTTACAAGTATTTATATTTCGATACATGTTTTTAAAAACATATCTTATCATTTAAAATACGATTGTATCTAATTTATAAAAACATTTTTGCGCATTATAGCCCTAAATATATAAAATTTTTCACTTTCAACAAATGAATAATAGATGATATAAACTACAACCTCATTTATTCAGGCATTCTGTTTTTATGAATTGTTAAATTTGTACAATGTTACAGTAAACTGTTTCCCTAATAATTGGGCCACACCTGACTTATGTAGAATTAACAGTGCTAGTTAGTTGCAATATTTCGAAGTACATAATATTATGTACTTACCTTTTTTAAAAAATCAAATTGGGCATTGATGTGTTTTATAAAGACAACTGCGTCAATTTATTCATTTTAAGGAAGTTGTATTCAAGGACGGAAATACATATTGAGTATTAGTTTGTGATATTGAAAAAGAAATACCTTATATGGTCTGATATATATTTAGAAATTATGAAATTACCTTATAACCAATGACAAACATTTTGATTGTGGAAGGGGGGGGGGGGGACTATCTGCATGAATAAAGATATACTCGCACTTTTTGTGAAAAATATGCCACTATTTAAAATATTCTGGCCCTCTCTCTCCTTCTTAAATTTTGAAGAACATTGTTTAACTCTATGGACAAATATATAATATATCAACATAAGTCATGTTCAGGCAGGATGTTCTAATTTTGAAACAAATTTGACGTTTTTTTTTAAACTTTGAATTTCTTATATTCATAGATTATAGTGTGTATTGTCATAACAGATGCGACCATTTTACTTTAATAGAATCCTGTGAGAATATATTTGAGTTTTTGACTATTAGCTAATCTATAGATTTTCTGAGAAATACTCAGTTATGTTAAGGAAGGAAATGGAAAATGCGATCTTAGTACATTCTTAATACGTATTATTTTTTAAAATCTTTGTAACACAGTAACTGTAAACATGTAGGAAAGGTAATATAGATATCCATAATGGATAGGATCGTGGCTTAATGAGAACCAGTTACATCGCACGTATCAGCTGTGTGTCACGTGACTTGTATCAAATTAGAATTCTTCAGCTGAATGTAGAAACTGAGGCTAGTGCAAGGGCATACGTATGTTTTTGGAGAAAAAAATTGATACATATTAAAAACGACTTACATCGCCTTCCTGAAAAGTTCTGGGAGCAAGTTTGAGCTGTTTCGGAAATACTCGTAATTTTGCCGAAAATGCGTATAATTGCCCAAAATTTCCACTTCTCTTAAATTCTGTCATGAATAAAAATAATGTTATGCCGACCAGAATCAGCTGCCAGCACTTTTCAAAATATACACGACATAAGCAATTGATACTCCATATTTCAGCTCAAACAGTCTAGTCTATGCCCTTGCACTTTTGAGGTTAATCAGGTATACACTTAGCGTGTTAGCGATATTCTTTACATTCTCTGTTTTTGTACAACTCCATAGCTCCTAGATAAATTTATAATCTACATTATTGTTTTAAATAAATTATTTCCTTTTAATTTTATTGATTATATTGAACATTGGCGATTGTTTCATATATATTTAAGCATTTTTAAAATTATCAAACCAATGGATCCACTCCTCTGGATCATTGGTACAAGGCTAATGACCTCATTTACGACACAAGATTTGCTTCTAATACCTCGGCAGTGTTGTTATCAAATGTTGTGATTTAACATGCTTTTATAAATAATTGATGAAATAAATGAATGCAAGTTGTTATGTACGCATTATGATGCGATTAAATAGATCTTTGTCTCTCGTTACATTTTTAATGACGTCACAATGAAACGTCCCATGCTGTGCATCACAGATGTGAACTCAGGACTTCATTAACGTAGCTGAGGATCAGAATTTTTTGTGTCTGTGATGACATAGAAAACAAATAAGTCTGACATTAAGCTAGTTTCCTGATAACGTCAAAAATATGGATTATGAATTTTTATCACATATTCTTGGACATAATCTGTTTATTCATTATTATCTCTACTGCTAAATGTGCAATAATATTTACATAAAGACCATCATTGAGTAAATTTCAAAAATTCAAAGCAAAAAATACGATAATTAAGGAGCGTCATCAGTATAAAGACTTTTCATACTTAGGATGCAGTGGCCACTACGACATTGCGCTAGATTCATCCCATGGGTACCAATTGCGCCCCGTTAGTACCAGACCTATTTTTGTATTCATATGAAGCAGACTTTGTTCAAGATCTTATCCGTGAAATGATGAAAACACTTGCTGTGGCCTTCAACTCGACATTAAGATATATCGACGACGCATTGTCAATTAACAAATGTTATTTCCATTCTTATGTCGATACGATATATCCCGGTGAGCTTGAAATAAAAAATACCACAGAGTCTGCTACATCTGTTTCATATTTGGATATTTTACTAGAAAAAAACATTAATTGTAATCTAACAACCAAGCTTTATTATAAACATGATGACTTTAACTTTTAAATCGTCAACTTTCCTTACTTACACAGCAATATACCATTGTCACCTGCATACTTTTGAGCTTGAATACTGTTAGTTATTTCTATATATTTCATTCATTACAAAGTCATTGAAAGAGATATCCTATTTTTATCAATAAAATTTCTTTTCCACTTCTTGTAGTGTCTCTCAAATTGTACACACCGTTTAAAAATCGTATACATGTATACCAATTTTCAATGAATGAACTCAATATATTTTAATATTCTCTAGTTGTTTGAATAATAACTTTGTATCGGACGTCCTTTCAAACCTATTAAAACATGATTTTATCTTTGGACGCTGTTCCATTCGGTTGGCCAAGATCACTTTTTCTGTCAATTTGTGAAACATATTTCTTGCTTTTTTTCATTTTTTTTTTAATTTACTTTAATTTACTTTTTTATTTATTTTTGAAAAAAAAAATTCCTTTCAAAGTTTCTGACCTCTTAACCCTTTTCCCTGCGCACTATTAGAGACCTTTTTCAAAAATGTGACCGTTCACGGTAGCTCAGTCGGTAGAGCGCTCGCTTCGTGATCGGGAGGTCGTGAGTTCGAATCTCGGCCGCGACAGACCCAAGTCGATAAAATGGGTAGCAACTGTTCCTTCGCCATGCGCTCGGCACTTTGAAGTGAAAGTTGCGGGTCTTTCGGATGAGACCTTAAAAACCGAGGCCCCGTGTCACGGCAGGCGTTGGCACGATAAAGATCCCTCACTGCTCAATGGCCCTGAGTGCCGAGTAAAGGTCAAAATTTGAAGCCCTTCACCGGTATATGGTGACGTCTCTATATGAGTGAAAAATTCTCGAATGGGACGTAAAACAACATACAATCAATCAATCAATCAAAAATGTGATGTTCAAACAAGCAGAACCTAACTATTCTGAGTTGGATTTTCCTCATACATATTTCTGTATACAATATACAATAAGTATTTTTAGGACCATTCAGTTCGAAAGTTCGTAATTGTCCACGAACTTTGTGGAAAACCTTCGTTCTTTTTTCAAATAGTATGCAACTAAAATATTGTGGGTATCTCTCTCTCTCTCTCGTAAATTTTCAAGTACATTATTTCATTGTATGGATAAATGTATAAATATCAACAGAAGTCATGTTCAGATAGGATGTTCTAAATTTGGAACAAATTTAACATGTCTTCTTTTTAACACTATGATATCTTATATCCATGTTTTAAAATGTGTATTGTCATAACATATTCGACCATTCTACTATAATATAGTCCTGTGAGAATTTATTTGAGATGCCTATTTTCTAATCTTATGATTTTCTGAGGAATATTAGATTTTTCTGTGTGATGTCATAGTACAAATTTCCCATGTAAAGAAGACCCCTTTTTTATTGCCTTAACTTTGTTGTGATGTAGCTATATATTAGGAAATAAAGTATCATTTTTAAATGTTTTTCGTGATATTATTACGGGTTTGTCACATAATCAAACGGAATAAAACCTTACAAGTATTTATATTTCGATACATGTTTTTAAAAACATATCTTATCATTTAAAATACGATTGTATCTAATTTATAAAAACATTTTTGCGCATTATAGCCCTAAATATATAAAATTTTTCACTTTCAACAAATGAATAATAGATGATATAAACTACAACCTCATTTATTCAGGCATTCTGTTTTTATGAATTTGTTAAATTTGTACAATGTTACAGCAAACAGTTTCTCTAATAATTGGGCCACACCTGACTTATGTAGAATTAATAGTGCTAGTGAGTTGCAATATTTCGAAGTACATAATATTATGTACTTACCTTTTTTAAAAAATCAAATTGGGCATTGATGTGTTTTATAGACAACTACGTCAATTTATTCATTTTAAGGAAGTTGTATTCAAGGACGGAAATACATATTGAGTATTAGTTTGTGATATTGAAAAAGAAATACCTTATATGGTCTGATATACATTTAGAAATTATGAAATTGCCTTATAACCAATGACAAACTTTTTGATTGTGGAAGGGGGGTACTATCTGCATGAATGAAGATATACTCGCACTTTTTGCGAAAAATATGCCACTAAAATATTCTGATCATCTCTTTCCTTTAAATTTTGAAGAACATTGTTTCATTCTATGGACAAATATATAACATATCAACATAAATCATTTTCAGGCAGGATGTTCTAATTTTGAAACAAATTTAACATTTTCTTTTACACTTTGATTTCTTATATTCATAGATTATAGTGTGTATTGTCATAATATAGGCGACCATTTTACTTTAATAGAATCCTGTGAGAATATATTTGAGATTTTGACTATTAGCTAATCTTTAGATTTTCTGAGAAATACTCAGTTATGTTAAGGAAGGAAATGGAAAATGCGATCTTAGTACATTCTTAATACGTATTATTTTTTAAAATCTTTGTAACACAGTAACTGTAAACATGTAGGAAAGGTAATATAGATATCCATAATGGATAGGATCGTGGCTTAATAAGAACCAGTTACATCGCACGTATCAGCTGTGTGTCACGTGACTTGCATAAAATTAGAATTCTTCAGCTGAATGTAAAAAATGAGGCTAGTGCACGGTTATGAGCTTCCTGTACAATAACATAATGCATTACTTAGTTTTTTTTAAATATCAGATTTGCTGATTTTTGAGATTTATTTATTGTGGAATAAATTTGTTTGTATACTTATGTACAACATGGAGAAAATTTGAAAGTGAAAAAAGAAATCTTGCACGAGTTTACTCGGAGTTGAAGTAAAACACATAATGTGACCAATGTTTATCCACCTCCTGAGCTATTTTTTCATCGATGAGAAAAAATACAATTTGTTTAATTTTTATTGTATTTCAAGCAGCCGCAACTCGGTGACACAGACTCACAGCTCTGAAATGAATGAAAGTCAGACTAAGTCCTCGAGAACCAACCTGCCTAAATGATAACAATGTCAGTGGAACACAAAACAGGTATTAAAAAAGAAACAAAATTTATACAATACTCCCAGTTAATGTAAAGACAATGAGATTTACATCCCCTCCCCTACAAAATTATTACTATCAATGTTTTCAATTATGTTGTATAGAAATATTAGCATTATTTAAGTTAGATTTTAACAGAGAATTAAACAAACTAATATTCTCTTCTTTTCTACAGAATAACACAGATAAAATTTACAAGACATGGCTAAAAGAGCAGGTTACAGTCCTTATATACCATTCCCTAGCATCTACTTCGGTTGATTTTTTTTCAGCATTAATTACCAAGTGTTTTGAACTTTGATATCAAATAAACTATTAACCCCCCCCCCCCAAGTTTTGGGGTATACTGGAATCACAATGTCTGTTTCCCTGTCACTTTGTCCAGTGATGTATCTGAAATTATACTTCTTTTTGAAATAGTTTTTTTTTTTTGGGCAATTTTTGTTAAATTATGTACAATTTACCACATGACATGTTCAGATTGATTTGCAATCTTTCTTTAAGTAATAGCTTTTCAGGGTTTTAGTATTGTCTGGACAACATATTTAAACAAGGGCAAGTATTATCTTGAATAAACTTTAAGTTGACAGAAATAAAACAAGTTTCTGTTAGGAGGAAGTTGGTCTCTACCTATTTGAAGAAACTTATTGTTTGTGAGATCGCAAGGCTAAAGGTCAAGGTCAATTTATTGTAGACATAGCTAAATATTGTCTCTTTATTTTATTGAAAACTATTTGCTTGACAAAAAAAAGGTAAATGATACCCCAAGAAAAGATGATTCATATTGATTTTGATGTCATATGGTTAAGAGTCAAACTATTTCAGACCTAAAATAAATTCAATCAATATATTGAGAAATAAGTTCAAAACACCCTCTTGCTTGATAAATTTCTATTTTGAAATACTGATGCTCTCTAAAGAGTAAATGAAAATCAAGGTCAAAGGTCAAATTCCTCCGAACATAGGCATTTACTGTCTGCTTAACGCATGTGACTTAAGGCTAGGTATGGGCGTTTCTATGCAAATGAGCTAATAAAAACGTGTAAGAGGTATATTTATTATTCAAAGAATGTTTTGATTTTTTTTCTTATGCATACTTAGTACCCACGATATGTTATAGCCAGTACACATTATGACGTCATATTATGACTTCATTGATCTTACCTACTGGAGGTAATATAACACATCAACAAAACAGCTTCGGCGCAAGGGATTACCCTATTTATTTTTACATAAAAATTGTATAATGCTAAGAAGAATATTCTGTAGATTAATAAAATTGCTGCACAAATCCTTGGCATTTTCTCATTTGATCGGAATTTGAGGAAACTTATACCGGACTGTACATTTTTACCCTGATTCAACTTAAAACTTTACAAATAGAAATTATACAACTAAGCTGTTGATATTTGTGCAGCAATATCAACAAACGTTGGAATATTTTGCTTCTAAATTTACCTTGTTTCAGTTAAATAAAATAGAGCATGCCCTTGCGCCGAAGCAATTTTGTTGATGTCCATTATAATCTTGTGTAGTAAAGAACAATGACGTCATAATGCGTTCTGGCTATCTCATGTCGTGGGTACCAAGTATCTATTAGACAATAAGTTTTAACTTTCTCTGTATGATAGATATAGTCCTTAGGCATTTTAATTAGTTTATTTGCATAGAAATGCCTATACCTAGCCTTTACTAACCTGCGAATATCTTGAGTACCATTTCCTTGAGACATCAAACTTTGTTTATTTGTACCCCCTGAAAGGAATTAGCCTGTTTATGATACTGAAATTAGATACAGATCATTATTTGTGTTCTTTCCCCCCAATAAGTAGATTTCTTCAGTATCTTTTAGATACCTTAAGGTTGTAATGTGTTGCCTATGTTTTAAAGTATTTCGTTTTTAAATGATGTTTTCTCTTCTATTCAGACAGTTTGAAATTAAAGGCAATGCTTAGAAGTTTAGGGTAATAACTCTCAAGATTTTGTTGAAATAGCTGATAATGCCCATATTACTCCACCTGCATAGTAACCACAGGGTAGACAATACCCTCTTTAAGTCACAAATAAACCTTTTTGCCCGGATTAACAGGTTGAGAGAAGCGTTTACCAGAACATTAACAAAAAATAGAAAGGAAATGTCAGAGGGATCTAAGTTTGGTTTATTTAGCTACAATATGTTCAAATATGCATGCAACTTGCACGCAATGCACAAGGCAGATCAGCCATTAAGTGATTAGAAAATTTCATATTATATTCAAGTATACAGCTTCTCAAGTACTATTTTTCATTTTTTTTTTCATTATCAATACAGTACTTGTATTAAGTAAATAATACACATTTTATTTTTAAAAATATTTTTTGACAAACAATTTTATAGCATTTCATATATATTCATGTATAGAGAGAGAGAGAAAGAGAAAGAAAGAAAGAAAGCACAAAAAACTCACTTTTATGAGGATACCCACTTCCTCGCCAACCCGGGGTTGAACTCTCGACCTACGGAATCTGACTCACAGCAGTACAGGTACAGCGCGCTAGACCGCTCGGCTATCTAGACAAGTCAGAAAACTTGCTTTCGATGCCGATGGAATTTTCGCTGCGCTGTCCTACACTACACGGTCATTGAGAATGGAAGAGAGATACAGTTATTTGGATATTAGTTTTCTTAGAAGATCGTTACCGATACACATTGTAATGAATTAATTTTATTTATAAAGCCTATTTTACAACAACACTTAAACTAACATAACTGCCCTAAGTGAAGAATTATTAAATATAGAAAGCACAAAGAAATTCACTTATATATATAGGGAGAGAGAAAAAAAATATATATAGATTGAAAAAATATATATATATGTTGAAAAAATTATTTAAACGTCTTCATTTTTATTATTCTTGCAATTACACAATCCTCTAGCATTGTAGATGTATATGTAAAGAAAAAACTAAATTGAGAAATTAATAGCGGAATTCATTATTTCATCAATATATTCCGATTCCACATTGTGAACAATAGAAACACTGAAAGGAAAAATTTTGTTAAAAATAGTTTTTTGATTACTGTGATCAAATTATAATTTTTAAACAAGCCCCAGATAGAGCAACATCAAAGATACCTCCTGGGAAAAAGGGTCCGGGATTGCTCCCAATAACATCTACCTAGGTAAAGAGTCCGGCCTGGCAGGGTACACTGGAGCGGGTCATAGCCAGCTGACCCACTCACCATTCCTAGGGCACCACCAGAGTACCCCGTCTTGCCAAGATTGGGGCATGTCCAGGGTCACAACACCAATGTTTGCATCCAGGTGGGGGCCTGAAGGGGGCGGAGTCATTCTCTGGGCAGGAGACCTCCTTAACAGAGGTGGTGTCGTCATCCTCTACATCCGTGGGCCGGACAGGAACCAGTGCTGTTGGGGAGGAGGGCTTGCGCCACACACATCGGTCTTAGGGTCCACCAGGGACACCCGAGGGTAAGCCCATACCAAAACTGGTCACCCGGTGACCTCCAACCCTGCGCCTATTAAAAGCATTGGTGTAGGCCCAACGACGGCGGCCGGATAGGCGCTGCAGAAGATACATTTGTACAACTGGGCCTGCCATTGCAGCAGCAAAGCTGGGTGTAGCGAGCCACTCATTGAATACAAGGCCGAGGGACGTTCCCCGACGTGCTCACATAGGGCATCCTTAGCCCTGACTAAGTCCTGAATGGCCAGGCTATTCCGGTCCGGGAAGACATCTTCCCCTCGGAGCCGATGCGCGGTGCTGGACGGAGGACCCCTCTCCAAGTACCTGGTTGGCAAGCCACTCCAAGGCCTCCATTCTGACGGCAGACGCCTCTGGGGTGGGTGGCACCCCGCGTCTGAATACAGCAGGGAGATGGTACCTCAACATAAGGTCTCTCAGTTTGCGGGTCATCACCGCACACTGGGAAGGGCAGGGAGAGGGATTGTGTTCTCTCCCAGCCCCCTAGCTCTGCCCGTCGTCTGGTGTCTGGGAGGAGGCATGTCCGGTCGGAAGATGTACTGCTCCTCGTCTAACGTCTCCCATAAAGGTGGTGGCGAGGGAAGTCTGGGGGGTCCCTCGGAGTGGGGCTCAGCCATATGATCTGTGCCATGCCCATCATGGCTCCCAGAGGGTGAAGGCAGCCTCCTCTCATGGGATGTCTCAGGTTGCATCTCGTCCACGCCCTCCTAGACCCGCAGGGGGAATACATCCTTCCGAGTCACCTTGTTCAAAAGGCGATAGTACAGGCACCATCTGATCTGACCGTCTTTCTTCCTAATCAGAACTGGAGCTGAGGCCAATTCAGACATAAAGGGATGTATCACGCAAGCCTCCAGCATTTTCTTTAGGTGGGATTCCTCCTCACCAGCAAGGAAAATAGGAGTGCGTCTCATCCGCTCCTTTACAGGGGGTGCGTCTCCGGTATCTATTTCGTGTTCTAATGCGGTGAAGTTCCCAAAGTCGAACTCGCTCCGAGCAAATACATCTTGAAATTCTGTGAGCAGACTGGCCAGCATTTCCCTCTTCTCTGTATTGAGTTCCAAAGAAGAGCGCTCTAACAAATCCTGCAGAAATTCAGGCACCTCAGGGGAAGTGGCTCCCCCCCCCCCCCCCGATCTCCTTCATCCAGGCTGCCTACTGTCCGCGCGAAGTAGGGCACAGGCTGGTGTGGATCAGCTTCCACTGCAGAACCAATAAGGCTACCACCTTCAAGGTCACATCTCGATTGGAAGCGTTCACTATGCAGGTAATTGCAGTGTCCCCTCCTACATGAAAGGTGTGGGGCATAAGAAGCAGATCAGACTGGGTATTGATGCTAGGAACCACCAAAAAGTCAGCCAGCTTCTGATCTGGACGGCAAGGGCACAAAACATTAGAGCAAGCAGGAACTCGCACCTTCCCGCAAACCTCACCCTGGCCTCCGGAATCTCCTCAGCTCGGCCGAAGTTCATTTTAATTGTCTCCCCTCCCAAAGTCAAAGTCCCATGCTCTAAATCTAATCAAGCCTTCCGGGCATGAAGAAACTCCATCCCCAGCAACATGGGGTCCTGCAAACGGGCGTCATAAAGATCAATCTCATGAGTCTGTGTACCTATGCTCACTGCCACGGGTCCAACTATGAAACCTTTCAACTTGGTGTCCAAACCCGCCTGAGTCATTGTAACATGTCTCTGGATTTGGGGCTTACGCTCCAGCTGGTCATAAACCTGAGACAACAAAACACTGACCTCAGCCCCTGTGTTAACCACAGCACTCACCCGTATGCCTTCCACACGTAAACTAACAGAAAACCCTGTAGATGGGCGCAGTTGCCAATAGGTATAGTGGGCTCATTCCCCTCATCCTCTGGCGACCTTTGACCAGAACCACCAGGCTTGGTCCTCCCAAAGCCCTGTAACTTCCTAGTCGTATCCCGAGCTGGTCCATGTGGCTCCGGAGTGGAGTGATGGGCCACAAGCTTCCCCACTTCCTCGTCCAAGGATGCCTCTTCCTCCTCAGCTGAGAATTGCTCCGGCGATTGTTGGGTCTCAAAGCGGACCCTTTGCCTGCTCCGCTTGCGCCTGCGCCGCATACAGGAGGGGGTAGACTAGCCCCCTGCTCCTTACTCTCCGAGTCCGTCCTCTCTGGTGACTGCTCTGGGTTCATAAATCGAACTGCCTGGGTGGGCCCTCCCTGGGATTCAGGCCTTCCACTCCTTGGTCTCCTCTCCTGGGACTCAGGCCTACGATACCTCTCACCAAGAGGTCCCTTTATCCGGGGTCCGCCCCGCGGCCCATCAGTAGCTACTGTCTTCCCGGCAGCTTGGATGGGGCAATCTCTACGGAAATACCCCACCTCTCCACACTTAAAACACTCACTGGGCTTCTGGTCTCGCTCTGCCAATCTGGGTGGCGGGGTACCAGTCCTCTGGGGTTTTTTGGAAGGAGGGCAGATCCTTTCTGCTTAACGGCTTGTTCCAACTTTTCCATTCTGCTCCGGAAGGCTTCCAGCTCCTCCCCAGCAGCGACATTTACCGTATTAGGATAGTCCTATTCAGTGTCCTCACCTTAGATCAACTTCCGCAGCTCGTTCTTGGCTTAAGGCTTATGTAGCTGGGAGTGCTGGAAGTATTGCATTCGCTCCACGGAGTCCTCTACAGTCCGGGGTAGCCCTTCGAGCGCATAGAGGCTAGTGTCACGGTCCTCGGCTCCATAACGCAGCCGAGGTATGGCATGCATGTGTACATTCGGCACAAAAGGGAAGGCTCGCGTCGCCAAGGTCAGTACCCTGTCTGCCCACTGACGAAGTGACTCTCCTGGATTCTGACTGGCAGACTGGAAGTTAAGTTGATGCGTGAGATCGGGGGCAGAGGAGCCAAAACGCTTCTCAAATCTCTGCAAGATCTCGCCGAGGCGGAGCTGCCTACTGGTTCCTAACAGCAAGGTATAATACTCACTTGCTGCCCCTTCAAGGGAAAAACAGAACTGGTCCTGTTGCTCCTCCTCGGCCCACAGCTGGCTGCGAGAGAACCTAACGAACTTGTGCAAAAATGCCTTCCAGCTGGTCTTACCATCATACCTAGGGTCCTTATGCGGAGGCTTACACCCAGTGGCTGCCCTACCTGGGTATGGTGTGGTACCCTGGTAACCAGGTGAGCCATAATGTATTGGTGTACTAAAGTTGCGAGCCTGGGTATCGTTTCACAAAAGTATCGTAAATTAAGTACTACTTAGCGAGTTACGACGAACTTAGGTAGTACCTACATACTGCGTTAAAACTGTTTCACGAAAGGTACTTAGAACTGTCGTAAATATCCGCAACTTACGAACTACGTAATTTTACCGGAAGTAAAAATAAAACGGCAGACGAAACTTATTCTAAAATAAAGAGAGAGAAAAAGAAAAATTTTACTGCGAAGGAAGTAGAGGCCCTGGTAGAAGAGGTGGAGAAACAAAAGGACATTCTGTTTGCACCACATAAGGACGTCAATACCAATCAGAGGAAGAATCAATGTTGGAAAAATATTTGTTCCTTGTGTGTATAACATTTTATCTATACATTTTTGCTTTGTTTACTAATTCATTATATTAATATAAAATTCATCCACAAATTAAAATATTTCATTATAGTGCCTATAGGTCAATATTCACACGAAGTTGAAAAACATTATCCCTGATGCGCCCCTCATATTGATAGATATTTATGTTCGAGTTTCCTCGGAAAGAAGTTACAAGTCAGTTAAAAAATAGCGCATCTCTGACAAGAACAATACTTCCAAAACTGTAAATTATCATGCCACAGTTTATAATATATCTTTCAGGAATTCATCGGAATGAATAGATTTTGGGTATGTGAAACAGTTTATAGCATTTTTCAAATCGATGATTATTCTATCTACACTGCGGTGTAATGAGAAAGTAATAAACCATCAAAATGAAGAGCTTAAAGTGAAGTAGTTGAAAATCATATAAATTAGCAATCATGTCCTTTAAATGATAAAGGGACTCACGAAAGAGAAGGAAACGATTACTTACTCGAACCAATGATAAATGAAATCGTCTGCATGTTTACCTTTTGAGCTTGACCTTGACACTGTGAGAATCCCTTAAGAATATAAAAAAAATGACAATATATTTGGGTTTTTAGTCCTAATTATTTGCCTTTCAGGCACAGCACACATTGCCACCTTACATGAGGTACAAGGAGACAGAATGATTTTATTTTTAATTTTCATAAAATCCAGACCCATGATATCTTTTTCTCAATGACTCTTCAACTGATAATGCAGTGGTGGATCAAATTCTTGCTTACAATCACTGGATTTGATAAAGAAAAACTTCTATTCAAATTGAATGTAAAGTAAAAGTAATATCATTAGTTGCTGTTAATATTTTTGTCAAACTTTACCATGACATGAAGTATGAGAGAGAGAGAGAGAGAGAGTCGTGAATTAAAATTTAGTCAGTACATACAAAAATTCTTTAAATGTTATTGGTATCAGTTGGAATGTAATTTAATAAATTGCAAGTAGCATCGTTTTGGAAAAGTTGAGACAGACTTATAAATTGTAGACTAAAAAGAAAAGAAATGATTTTGACAAGCCGAAAAGGGGGGTGGGGGTGGAACACTATCATATTTGCAACAAAAAGCTGGGAATTGGGTGTCCATTTCCATACTTATTTAACAGCTAAAGGCTATTTTTAATTTACAGTTTTAGAATTCAAGGAATTTAAATTCAAGAGGGGAAAGGTCAATTCATTCCCGACTACATGTATGAACTCCGGGTCTTTATTAGTGAAAATAATACTTAAATATCAATATTTCTTTTGAGACTTTTGACAAGGACCATTCCCGAATTGAAAAATGTTGAATATCAGTGTTTATATGTGGATTAGTATATTATATTCACTGTCCATTAATTTTGATAGATCACGGAATTATGTTTCTTCGGTAAGATACATGTTATTTAGGTCCGTTAGGAACCGGAAGGGCACGGGGCCATGTCTCTTCTCAATATTTTTACCAGTGATTACTGTACTGAAGAAAATCTATGATAAGTTAATTAAAATATCTAATTTGAAATTCATTTTCAATCCACCTTTGCTACTCTTAAACGCAGAGTGTAAGTGATTGATCAAGAGGACAAATAAAGTCAATTTCGGAATGTACGGTAAAACACGGTTAAAGCGAACATGGGGGGGGGGGGGCTAAATCTTATAGAAAAAAGCTGGAAAGTTTTTGAGTTCGGACAAAACCTCCCCCGTCTCGTTTTTGCTTGTAAACCATTTTTCAGTGAAGAAGAAAAAAAATATTTATTGGCATCTTAGAAATAAATAATACAACGTATTCTATTTTGTGAACGTATGAATGAAAATAAATTATAAGTAAAAGAAACTTATCAAGTATTGTGCTAGGTTCCTCAATAATTTTTATTTTATTTTAGAAGTTTCTTTTGCTCTGACTTAAAACTCTTAAACCTATTGTTGACCTATTGACTTTTTTCATAAATCAGAATAAACAGCATAGGTATCTAGGAGAGGACATCCGCTGAGATTATAAAAAAAATGGATAGATATTTCATCTCAAACTAAAAAGAAGGAGACCCAGTAAAGAAGGGAACTTGTGAGAACCGGCGATGGACCTACTCCTGCTCCAGTCAACTCCTCAGACGTCAGCAGTCAGAAGGTATAGCATTTGAATTTATGTACAACGAATAATTGTAATCTTAATCACTACAATGTAGCTTAATTGATCTCTAATTTTTAATTTCAGGTTGTTGCAATAATAGGCAAAACATCGGTAGAAGGTGGGTTTGATACGGATGATGTTAATGGCGAGTTAACATTTATATTGATTTCATGTACTTAAAATGGTATTACCGTTAACCTTGTTAATAAAAAAGTCATGTAAATTATAAATATTAAATTTGTATTTCAGAGGTACATCCTCTGGTGAGCAAGCCGCCACCCCAACACTTCCAGAGGCTCCAGATCGCGATAAGTATGTTCAACCAACCAAAACGTATGGGTATTTCGGGGGGGGGGGGATGAAACTGATATGAATTTGAATAACCTTTGTATTCATGTAAACGTTTGTGAACTAAAACTTTATAGGAAAAAAGCAGCTTTAAAGCGGAAGAGGTCGGTGGAGGACGTTTATGACCTTCAATGCGAGGTTCTGGAACAGGAGCTGGAGAAGAACGAGCTGGAGATAGAGAAAGATCGACTCCAGATTAATATCTTAAAGTCATTACAGGAAAGGGTTGCAGCTGGGGGACAAAGTGATCCTTTGATGGAGTTGTTCTCCACCTTGAGTCGCTGAGTGAGAGAGCAAGAGACAGAGAGAGAATGTATGTGTTTTAATATTTAATATTACTGAGAGAGAGAGAGAGAGTTTATTGTTTTTTGCCATATTAGATTATCAGTATTTATTAATTAATGTTATGCTGAATTGTTCAAATACTCTACCAAAAATACTTATAAATGCATGTAATTACTTCTTTATCTCTCTTAATTTCTAAATAAGTAAAATATGAATAGTACAAACACATGAATTGTTTTATTGATGTATATAGGGCGTTACCTATGCAAATCGCTGTCTTATCAATTGTTGTCTGGTTGTTTTGCCGTCATTGATTGGGCCCTGGCTTACCTCGTCTCGAGCTTCAACTACTTCTTCAGGTTCCTCAAAAACTGGAATTCGCTTGTCAATACAGATATTATGGAGTTGACAACATACATACATAAACTTGCAGCATTTTGCTGGTGTGTACTGAAGAGCTCCACCTATTTTGCGGAAACACCTGTAAACAATTATTTGCGTATCTCTCTCTTTTTTTTTCTGGTGTGCACAAAGATCAGGATACATTTGAAATTAGCTGCAGATCTGTAGCACATTGGTCTGAAAAAATTAGGATGGATGACCAGAGCAACAGTGCCACCTAAAAAACACTGTATATTTGTATTGCGCACAAAAAGTTGCGCTCAGTTCTGGATAAATTTTTCAAAATTTTTACCTCAACTGCACTAAAGATCGATTTCAAAAAATTCCTTAGACCTCTATCAAATACTTACATAGTTCTCATCTGCACGAAGTGCGTTGGACCGAATTATTTTGCCAACCAAAATGGCAGTAGAAATAGTCGAAATTTTCTATGGTCTCAATTTCAGGCCCAGGAGAGCTATTAAAAACGGTTACCAGGAATGTTTTCTTGTGGAAACAGTAAAATAATATGTAAGGATTACACGGTTAGTAATATTTTGGGATGGAGGTTTGAAAAAAACGGAGAAAGATATCGAAAAGTAGCGCACATTTTTGTGCGCAATGAATATACTTTTTTCAATAGGTGTCACTGTAGCTCTCCGGTCTGTCATTTTTTTTTCGGAGAGCTTCAGTTCTGCAGCTAATTTAAAATGGGTTACCCGAAGCAGGATTTTAGCACTCCAAAGGCCTGTTCAACCACCACACGAATTCTCCTGTGAGACCCATTATACCGATCTTCTCCTCTGGATTTAGGATTACTAACTGGTGTCATGAGCCATGGCCTTAGAGGGTACCTAGAATCTCCTAAGATCCAGCAATTCATTTGTCCATTTTCAAATTTCTGCGCAATCGAACAATTGACCCATATAAACGCATCATGAGTTGATCCTGGCCATTTACTAACAGTGCTCAAAAATCTATTAGAGAAGAAACCAAAGTTGCATATTGTTCGTCTCTTTATAATTAAAAATATTACTGCTAAGCTGTACCAGTTTTTCTTAAGGAGGGAGAGGGAATAATTCAGAGCTTTAAAATATGTTGTCGCAAGTCTCTGTGCAAATGGTAAATTTCTTTGTTGTTAAATTTATCATTAGAATAGTATGAAGTGTATTTGTACAAAAATGAAACTTATTCAAATAGTTCTAAACTTCCACGTAAATCAAGCTATGCTTCAGGTGCAGTCACACCCCTCTTACTTAAAAAAAAAGGATTTTAAAACAAGACATCGTATTGACGTTGTGAAGCTAGAATTTGTTTAATAAATTTTCGACAAAAATAGTTTATAATACCATAACTCGCTAAAATGTATTCATTTATTTATTGCCACACATACAATAAATTAAGGTATATACGTATTAATTTAACTCATTTAAAAAAAATTAAATATATCGGGGGGGGGGGGGGGTCGGCTAGGATATTCCTTGAAAACATTCACTAATTATAAAAGCAAAATTAAATATTTACAAAAAAAGATAAATAAATAAAGATAAGAATCGATTCATTTCTTTTAGATACATGTACTTCAGTCGCCACTGCCTGGTGCTGTCATCCAAAAGTACTTATTCAGAACTTTACATGAATTCACTTGCATCAGTTTTATTTATCTTTATTTCCTAATTTAAGATTAAAGGTATTTGTACCACGTTATCCTTTAAAAATTGAATTAAAAAATAAATAAAAGAAACTCTTAATCTTAAATGGAATATGACAACATGTGTCGTTTCTCTCCAAACTTTTCCGTTTTGTTTGTTAAAAATTATTTAAACATGTCTAACATATTTACTTCATGTCAACAATTTTATTTAAGCTTTACCTTCGCGAGTTTTTTCCTACCTTAATTCTTACCTTTAACCTTTATCTACCTTCTTTTATTCTGAGTTCGAGAGGGCAAATAAACATTTTTTTTAAGAAGGTCTAATGAAATTTGGATTAACACATCATGAAAATAAATTTTATCATCCTCGTATTTAACAACCTTCAAACAGATGGCTTTGATATCCCAGGAGTGTCTCCAATCACTCTCTGCTGGGAGCCAGAAGCGAGAAATCTTAATGCAGCAAACACTTGCAACGAAGCTGGAAGACTTCCAGATCTTTTGGTTGGGTCTCTCTAAACGCTCTTGGACTTTATCAATGATACTTAGGATGGTCCTTCTGTCCAACCGGTAACGATGGATAATATCCATTATGTCGATACGATATATCCTTGTGAACTTGAGATAAAAGATACCACAGAGTCTGACACATTTGTTTCATATTTGGATATTTTACTTGAAAAAGACGTTAAAGGTAATCTATCAATAAAGCTTTATGATAAACGTGATGACTTTAACTTTTCAATCGTCAACTTCCCTTACTTATGCAGCAATATACCTTCACCACCTGCATACGGGGTATATATCTCTCAGTTGATTCGATACCCAAGAGCATGCTCTACGTATGTACAATTTCTAAAACGAGGTTAATTATTGACAAATAAGTTGATGAAACAATAATATCAGCTGTCTCGTTTAAAGTCATCATTTCGTAAGTTCTATAGTCGATACAATGACCTTGTATGCAATTACAATTTATAATCGAGTCAAATGCTGACTGACGTTTTTCATACTAATTGTTAGGCCATTATTTACACACTGAATTGTCGACGGATTTTTCCGTTATTTCCCGATCATGACAAGGAGCACACGGCGGGTGTGACCGGTCGGCAGGGAATGCTCACTTCTCCATGGCACCTGATCCCACCTCTGATGTTTGGAGGTCCGTGTTTGCTCTGCTCCTATTTTGTATTGATAAATGGACTTTTGAGCTTGAATACTGTTCGTTATCTCCATATATTTCATCCATATCATCAAATGCGTCTAGGGGATTCTGCTTGTCCGGAAACACGCGCTGTCTGCGTAAATTTCGACGCACCTGTACGTCCGCAACCCTCATGAACGCCGCCATCTTTAGATACTAACGTTACGACGTAATTTTACGTCACCTCCAATGTGACGTAAAGTTACGTCGTAACGTACGACGCAACATGAATTAGGACCCTTTCGTGAAACACCGAAATTTAACTACTCGCTACTTACGTCGCACTTACGTACTACGTACAATTTACGATGCTTTTGTTAAACGATACCCTGGTTAGCCGGGACTGACTGACTAGCATAGTATCCCGGATGGGGTGCCCCATACATGTTTGGCTGCACATGTGCTATCCTCTCCCCCTCCCTTCCAAAATGGTAGGCTGGGGTGTCGGAATGTGCAGGACTACAAGTCATTGACACAGGGACACTATGGTGCTGCAGTGCACTGGGCATAGCCATACCATGGGGTGTGGCTGGAGTACTCTCGCCTCGGTACAACACAGACTGGGCGTGATCGGGCACTGGGGGTTGGCATGCCTACCCTCAGGATTGATGTACGCTGATGGGGGCGCATGCTAAGGTGTGCTTGTGGAACTAGCATATAATGATGTGGGTTGGGGTCTGGCAGCAGTCACACAAGTGTCTAAAGTCCAAGAGACTAGGTTACTATTTGCCTGTGACTGAACCAAGGCTGTGGACACTCCAACATTTACAGGGACTAGAACAGATATAGTGCGTGGCATTGAGCTCCAGAGTTGCAAATCATCCCCAGGGAAAGAGGGCGCACCAAAAGCTGCTAGTCTAGGTTGGCTCTGTATGAGTGCAGGGTCCCAGGTGAGCCCTATAGGATCTACGGGCCTTACATGTTGACGATTAAACTTGAAGGTGAGCTGTGCAGGCCTTACAGGCCTGTCAGGTTGCTGACTAACACACGGTGTATGGGACTGAAGGGCGGGGTCAAGTGGGTGTTTTACAACCTCACCCAAGCGGCTTGGTCTATAACCCATGGTAGCAGGGTCCCCCAGGTTAGCTGTGTCTTCCACAAGGACAGGGTGGCTACTACTAGCTGGTCGCACATGGCCTAAGGAATAAGGATGGTTTAAACCCAAATTCAAGGGAAACTCACTATATTCATATTTAGGTGGGCTACAACCCACAGTGCTACCAGGTGAGCTATACCTACACAGGCTACCTAAAGAGGACTCCAGGGATTCACTGATCATCATCCCTGGTGAGCTAGATTGAGGCTGGGCAAACCTTACTTCTTTTGTTGACATACTATGTAACACACTCCCCTCCCCACAGGGGATGCCCGAGTACAGGCCGGGCATACAGTACCGACCAGACACAACCTAACAGAAAGCGAACCCAGAGCGCACCCCGGGTTCGCTCTCTGGGTTCGCTTCGGGTTCGCTTGGGGTCCGCTAGTGCTGACCCCGAGCGAACCCGGAGCGCACCCGTAGCGAACCCAGAGCGAACGCAGAAAGCAAACCCCAAATTCAGTAGCGGTCCCAGAAAGCGAACACGCGTTCGGTATTGCGTAACAGAGCTGTCAATCAGGATTATCGATTAACTCATCAGCGCTTCGACCAATCAACATGCCGAACAGGTCTGTCAATCAGGATAAGTGATAAAATGTGTTGACCATCAGCGCATCGACCAGTCAACAAGCCAGTTTATAATCTAAACATTGTACAAGCAAAGCGTGTGAATGTACAGTGTAAAAATATTATTAATATGATTTTTAAACATGATTTTACATTTATATACTTTAATTCTCCAGACAACATGCAATATTTACACATCTATTTTCATTATTTTTTATCTTTAAAATCTATTGATACATTATATATTTTTATTATCCAGGTAGCATGTTACATGTATAGTTAAATATTTATTTTCTTTATATTTTTAAAATCCATTAATATATAAATATACATTGCGTAAATTTATCAGATAATAAGTACTTTAATTTATAATAGAAAAAAGAAGATAATAATGGTTATAACATATGTTACTAAAAAAAAAGAAAAAAAAGGTCTTCGATAAATTATAGAATTTTATTATCTCAAGATATAGTATAAGAACATGAGTATAAGAACAGTTAGTATAAGAACATGTACGTTTTTTAATTTAATTATTTTTTATTAATTATTTCAATTTACATGCACGTTTTAATTTATCCAGAGCAACTTCGAAAATATCGATCTTAATAATTGATCATGAAAAAAAAATTAAATGTACATTGTACAGAATAAATGTGCATTATGTCAATACGTAGATTGGAGAAAAAAAATCTCATTTAACTACTATGATATTTTTTTAAATTAATCTTTTACCAAAATTTAATAAATAGCTTGATTTAAATACATGTATACAGGGAAAGATATTATTTTGTCAATTTTAATTATCCTACATGTAGACCTTACATTGTATGTTTTTGAATTTTTGTAACTACTTGCAAGTCAGTCAAAAAAAAAAAAAAAAAAAAAATGCGTATCACTTTCCTTCGCGTCGATATATATAATTATACAGGTTTACATGTTCACGAACCTCTTACATGTACTACATGTAATTCTCGAAATACTTTATATGAACATAAAAAATATAATAGACGGGTACGTTTTGTACTTGTGCATGAAAAGTACACGTAATTCCAACATTAATAAATTGAACTTGCAAAGATACCTTACTACGAAAACTTACATATATTTTTTTTCATTACATAGGTACCTGTATTTGAACTTTGTAATTGTCATAATTATTTAATTTCAACACTTTAATAATTGTAGTATCAAAGTGAAGCCAAGGTCATCACGTATCGGTAATCATCCACCTGTTTCGAAAATATTGCGGGTATTAAGAGCAATTGCTGTGGGTTTTTTTAATTGACACTTGCTAGCTGGATGTATACTGTCTCCATGGTCACGGTATACCTGAGTATATACTCCCCCTACATTCTATGTCCCTTAAGTTACATGTACCTCGTCTGGGCACGTTATCAATGAGAAATTCAATTATTATTCTTATTTTTTTTTTTAATTTGGAAACGTCATAGTTCTTTGGTACGTTGCATTAAGAGTGCATGTTCAATGAATGTAATTTGTTGCCACCTGAATGCTGAAAATCAGTAAAATAGCTTTACGAGAGAGAGAGAGAGAAAGAGAGAGAGAGAGAGAGCACTGTATATTATTTGAAATTAAAATCGATACAACCGGCCCATAGAAAACAATTTAAGTACGGAGAGGGGTGGGGGTGGGGGGCTCATCGAAATAAAACAATAAAAAAAAACAAACAAACAAACATCGGGCGTTATTATCTTCATTTCCTCTACTTAATCATGCGAGTTTACAGTTATTGAATTCTTGTTTTGTTTGTTTTCTTTCTTGTATTTATTTATTTTTAAACATTTAGAATTTTGTTTGTTAACATGCCGCTCCAGTATGTACATGTATGTAATGGGGGGGGGGGGGGGATCATGAACCAGTAAGGAACACAAACTATTCAAGTGATCATTTACATGTATTTGAAAACAACTTAAAAAAATAATATATTCTTATCAGTGGACCAGTTATTAGTTTTTGTTTGTTTGTTTTGGTTTTTTGATTGTTGTTGTTGTTGTTTTTATAAGTCTTCCGTTAAACTCGCCTAATAAAACAATGATTTATAGCATGGAAGTAAATTATAAATGATCTGTAAAACGAAACTCAAGTTACACTGTATGAGAATTTTTAGTGATTATCACGACCTACATATACATGTAATGGACGACAACCTAGCTTAAATATAAACTGCTAAATATGAAAACTTAGCATTTTACGTGTACAGTATGTCACAGCTATTTTATAGATAAGATCGTTATTCCGTTATTTGTCTTTCAAACATTTAAATTACGATTTAGCAATTGCAATTACAATTGCAAGTTCCAACTTATTTTAAAACGCATGAATAATATAAACAAATGAATTTGAAAGCTTTTTTTTTATTAAGATACTCTTATCAATTTCACTCCATCCGATACATCGAAAATAAATTTAACACCTTTTTTTTTCTTTCGAGATATACTTAGCTTGTAAGTTAAGAAAAATAAAAGTGATAATTCTACGTCGAATGTACGGTGAAATTCTTGAAAAATTATCAACTTTCTCCATATTGTCACTTACATGTACATGTTTCGATCGCCATAAAAACAGTAATGATCGATTTCACTTCTATATTTGGAATATACAAGGGGCGGGGCTTACTGGCGGCAAAATTAAAGCGGGGTCCGCTTCACGCATGAGTGCGTAAAGCGAACCCGGAAAGCGAACGCCGGGTTCGCTCTAGCGGACCCAGAGCTGACCCCGAGCGAACGCAGAGCGAACCCGAAGCGCACCCAGAGCGGTCCCAAATTTTCTGAAAGCGAACCCGCAGCGGACCCCGAGAGAAACCCAGGAAGCGAACCCGGGGTGCGCTTTGGGTTCGCTCTGGTGTTAGGTTGTGTCCGGTCGGTACTGTAGGTGTAGCGGGACCCCCCAGGGGCAACCCCCCTCCCATGTGGCCTGACATTGACTGAGCAAAAGGTGTGTGACGGAAGGCAAAATCCTCACTCCCGCTATAAGCGTATGGTGAATAACCCTCTCCCCGGGGTATCCCCCACCCTACCCGGAGTGTGAGGGGTGATATTGTCTGACCGCGTGACTGCCGGGTCACCACCCAGGCCTAAAGCCGTCACGGCTTTCTCCAGGGACATATCCATAATCAAATTGCACAAAATTAATCTCAAATAAATCACAGACACTCTACAAAATAACTAAATCAGATGCAATAGATTCTAGTTAATTAAGATCTTTCGTTTCAACGGAAGACCTTCTACTGATTTTGATGGTTAAGATTATTATTAAGGTCTTCCGACTTTCTTCTGTTTCCTATTATTATTATTATTCCCTTTTCATAGTACACGTGATTTCTCAGAAACTACTGGGCCGATTTCAAAGATTTCTTCACAAATGATGCATTGTTTTCATATCTCAAGACCGTTTTTTCCCATTTTTTTTGAAAAATCACTTCCAGTCGCATTTTTTTCCCGATTTTCATTTTCCAAATTGTCATTTTGTCCACGCATCTTCTTTTAAAGTAGTCAAGATGGAATCATGATATTTTCAAGGAATGGTAGAACATCTCTTTGTGTTATGTATAATGTCTTTTGATTTTGTATCCGTCACTTCCGGTCTTTAGTCTGTCCCGAAGAAGTAGCCGGAAGAAACAGAAAATGAGAAATTGTATGGAGTTGTACATTTTCTCACCGTACAATCCGTATGTAGACATGCACATTTAATCCACAGCTACGAAAAACATGAACAATCATTGGCTGCGTACATGGAACATTAGTCTAAGGAGGGATCCTTTTGCGAATTGTTTACGAGGAAATACTGACGGTCACATTGACAGCTGATTGACAATGATGAACAGTCTGTTTCGGAGTTTCCAGTGATAAATGTGACGTGTGATAAAAGTGTTTACGGACACATTTTAGTATGTGATTGGCGTTGACATTGGAAAAGAAGGTTAGATATTTTCTTATCTAAAATTCACTAATGTTTAAATGCCAGCAAATTTAAATGTGCACACACACGCGGATGTATGTATAGTACAGACGCTGTCTGTTACCCCTCATATGATGTTATCAAATCCTCACTGCTTTACATTTTGTTAAAATACATGTGGGCATGTATTTTCACAAAGACTTTAAATACCCTTTTGACATGTATGGTTGAAACAAAAATGGAAAAAATTCAACAATACACTATCTGGCGTACTATAAACATGATATAGATTTGTAACAGGAAAGGAGAAAATGTATGGATGGACCGGGAACGAACCCGGGACCCCTGCATCACATTCAGGTGCTCTAACGATTGAGCTATGCTCGATATGCACGGCCCAAACCATTACATTTGTCTCTCCTTTAAATTGTCCTCGCCCTCGAAGACACAACCCAAACACAAGTGAATTAACGCTAAGTATAGGCATTTCTATGCAAATAAACTAATTAAAATGCCTAAGGACTATATCCATTATACAGAGAAAGTTAAAACTTATTGTCTAATACATTCTTGGTACCCACGACATAATATAGCAAGTACACATTATGACGTCATATTATAACGTCATTGTTCTTTACTACACAAGATTATAAAGGACCAACAAAAATGCTTTGGCGCAAGGGCATGCTCATTTAGTTGGACTGAAACAAAGTATATTTAGAAGCAAAATATTCCTAGGAGTGCTGGTATTGCTGCACAAATATCAACAGCTCAGTTATTTAATTACTATTTGTAAAGTTTTTAGTTGAATCAGGGTAAAAATTTACAGTCTGGTATAAGTCATTTGACAGAAGAGTACATGTGCCCGACTGTCGTGAATGAATTGGGTCTTGATCAGATTCATGTGCTGACCGAATTTCCCCCAAAATTCTTTAAAAAAGAAATAAAATCACTAACTCATCATCTATTACGGTACTGTAAAAAATCGATATTTAATGACGATGCTCAATAAGTGTTTACATTATATTTCGTATTTGGCAGGTTTATCATAATTGTATAAATATACTATAAATATACTACAAATAGTAAATATTTCTCCTCGGAGCGTTTGGGGGCTGGCTATACAAAGGAAAATTAAAGCGAAAATAATGTTTCGGTTATTTTGTTAAAATATTTAGAAGGTAAAATTGATTAAAATCTTTTAAAAAAGTAATACTAACCCCGATTCTATCACTAAGCGTTTAGAGGTCTCATTATATAAACAGAAACGACTCTCCTGTACAGGACGAATAGTCAGTGTAAATATACTGACACTCCTCACAACTATATACTGAGAGAGAGAAATCTCTGATACTAAGTATATAACAGTAATAAACTCCTCACAACTATATACTGAGAGAGAGAAATCTCTGATACTAAGTATATAACGGTAACAAACTCCTCACAACTATATACTGAGAGAGAGAAATCTCTGATACTAAGTATATAACAGTAATAAACTCCTCACAACTATATACTGAGAGAGAAATCTCTGATACTAAGTATATAACGGTAACAAACTCCTCACAACTATATACTGAAAGAGAGAAATCTCTGATACTAAGTATATAACGGTAACAAACTCCTCACAACTATATACTGAAAGAGAGAAATCTCTGATACTAAGTATATAACGGTAATAAACTCCTCACAACTATATACAGAGAGAGAGAAATCTCTGATACTAAGTATATAACGGTAACAAACTCCTCACAACTATATACAGAGAGAGAAATTTCTGATACTAAGTATATAATGGTAACAAACTCTTCACAACTATATACTGAGAGAGAGAAATCTCTGATACTAAGTATATAACGGTAACAAACTCCTCACAACTATATACTGAGAGAGAAATCTCTGATACTAAGTATATAACGGTAACAAACTCCTCACAACTATATACAGAGAGAGAGAGAAATCTCTGATACTAAGTATATAACGGTAACAAACTCCTCACAACTATATACAGAGAGAGAAATCTCTGATACTAAGTATATAACGGTAACAAACTCCTCACAACTATATACTGAAAGAGAGAAATCTCTGATACTAAGTATATAACGGTAACAAACTCCTCACAACTATATACTGAAAGAGAGAAATCTCTGATACTAAGTATATAACGGTAATAAACTCCTCACAACTATATACAGAGAGAGAGAGAAATCTCTGATACTAAGTATATAACGGTAACAAACTCCTCACAACTATATACAGAGAGAGAAATCTCTGATACTAAGTATATAATGGTAACAAACTCTTCACAACTATATACTGAGAGAGAGAAATCTCTGATACTAAGTATATAACAGTAATAAACTCCTCACAACTATATACAGAGAGAGAGAAATCTCTGATACTAAGTATATAACGGTAACAAACTCCTCACAACTATATACAGAGAGAGAAATCTCTGATACTAAGTATATAATGGTAACAAACTCTTCACAACTATATACTGAGAGAGAGAAATCTCTGATACTAAGTATATAACGGTAACAAACTCCTCACAACTATATACTGAGAGAGAAATCTCTGATACTAGGTATATAACGGTAACAAACTCCTCACAACTATATACTGAGAGAGAAATCTCTGATGCTAAGGCCAAAATAAATAATAGTCTTGTTTCCTGCTACCCGACCTACCCTATTATTTTACACCCGACCCTAAAGCTTTTTTAAGTTTTTGAAAGAAAAAAAAATTGAGAATTTCCGGAATTTCATCGTTCTCTCACCGTAATCGTTTTCCGTGTAAACACAAAACAAGCATTTCATGAAATTCTTTTTTTAAATATGGACTTTCATAAAATACCACTTGAGTTGTGCATAAAAAGACATGAAATCTGATTTTGAAAGACAGTATTGACCTGTGACATGTTTAATTTTATCTTTTATTAGTTCCTATCCAAACAATGTTGTCGGGAAAAAATAAAATAAAATATAATTTTCCTACCTACCTACCCTATTTTTTTCAGGCTGGTAGCAGGAAACAAGACTATTATTTTTTTTTGGCCTAAGTATATAACGGTAACAAACTCCTCACAACTATATACTGAGAGAGAAATCTCTGATACTAAGTATATAACGGTAACAAAAAGTGTAAACACATTCAACTTTTCCATGGTGTGGAATCCTTCAAGACTCAGAATGCAATGGGTATACCCTCATAAATTTTTCCGTCAAAGGAGCGGAATATATAGGTCCATTCAGACACTCCAGAAAATCAACATTTGGTCACTCAATAGATTCACGATATCCGTCAGTAGGAGAATTGAATCACTGAACGGCACAAGAGAGATCATCTTGAGGTGCAGCTTGAAGACGATGATGCCGTGAACATCCTTTTTCCAACTGTTGGATAAGTCTCTCCCCTGTGCAATAAAACCCAATCAGTTTGAGAGAGAGAACGGAGAGAGATCTTATTCAAGATCCATATAAAATTATTTGAAAACATAAAACTACATAATCAACTCATAAAATAATAATAAATAAATACCTAAACAATGTTAGCGTTTTGTCCTTATCCGAGTCATGGTCCTCATTTATTCTTCGTCTTTTAATTGCCACCTCAAGAGAATCTTCTCTTTTGTCAAGTTTCCTTTTTCTTGTGTTAAAAACCGGAGAACTATATATAAAACTAATATTATTTCTTTTCTTTAAAAAAATTCTTTTCTGTAAAGAAGATAATATTATTATTTTTTTAAAATTAAAAGAAAAAAAATTCACATATTATTTCAATAAGCATGTATCAACTTTGAGTAATTCCCATCATGTACATAAATACAAACTTCAAAACCAATAATTAAATTAGTTAACGCTGAACTTTTCCCCCAGCTTCAACCATTCATCCTCAAAATCTTTAAAAGGTCTGGAGGGGTGGAAGTTATTTTTCTTCTCTATAAATAAAACATGATTAAACAAATGTCTTTAGGAACAAACACAATTCCACCATGAAAATTTGTTATAAAAAAAAAAGAAAGATAACGCTGTTATTTTAAATGTCTGAATAGTTTTTGTAAGAGTTACTTGATTATTTTTTCTTAGAGTTTCTGATAAAGAATGTTACTGTGTTTTCAAATGAAAAAAAGGAGGAAAATAAAACGTTTTTTAAATTAAAATCACTGGAAAAAAAGGTAACTAAACATATCTTATAAAACTTGTTGTTTTTTTTTCCAAACGCATCACTTTACCGAGTTTATTACAGAATATATAAGTGAAAAAAAATTACTTAATTGAAAATCTACATAAAATATGTAGATATAAACACTTTGAAAACAAAGTAAAATTAACATATATATAAGATTTTTCTCCCCAAACATGTCACTTTTACTGGATCTTATTACAAAAACATCTTAATCAAAAAAATAAAAGTCTATTTGAAATATTTAGCTTATTTTTCTTTTGTTTTAAGAAAAAAATATATATATATTTTTGAGGAAATTTAATGAAGTTAAAAATTTCCTACAATACATCAAGAGAATGATAATCCCCTCAAAATCAAATGAATGGTTGATTTGTCCATACTCCAGATACAAAATAACGTCTTGTAATCTTAAAAACTTTCATCATCATCATATTCAACATCATTTCTATTATTAGAATTTCTAAAATCCAGTACATATATAGTTGTCGTTTTGTGTTAATATATAAAATTCTTTTGTCTCGTTTGCCAAATACATGGTCTGCATTGTTTCCAATGCAATATTACCATAAAAATTAATATTACACAACATATAGTCAGAATAATATAATCTATGGGAATACCTCAGGCTTAGTCCGAAAGGGTCTTTTCCTCATTATCGTCGACAAGACTAGCATCAAGTATCAATTTTCTGAACATATCCAATGCTGATTCTGTAACACGAAAGTCCAATTATTAAATGATACACATTAAAAAAAAGCTTACAGCTTTCAGCTCAGTACCTTGAGGTATGGTGCTGGAGGGGTCTGTTGTTACCATCTTAGATGTTGTACTGGAGAGGGTTGTCGTCATCATCGTCTAAGATGTGGTGCTGGAGGGGGGTATCTTAGGGGTTTTTGAATGCCTCTGTTAAAAATAACAAGAATAGATACGGTTACCCCATATCCAAGATATTCGACTTTTTATTTACTCGAATTTTCACTGTGACCAGATGATTTCTAAAAAAAAAAAAAAGAAACTGCACTGGGGTATAGTTCTTCATGTCCACACATGTAACAATTACCGTCGCCAGTCTAAATGCCATGAGCAAACAATGCACACACCTGTGCTTGCAAGACTAAATAGCCTAGGTCTACACACGTGCGATAAGATTGACAATCCCATCTTCGCAGACCTTTCCGGCGAGCTAGGAAAAACACTTTGTTTTGCCGCGAAGTTATGATTGTTGTATAACCATTTCGTTATTTAATAAAAAAGAGAAAAAACAAACACAATAATTAATGATTTACATTCTCTCTTAGAAGTAAACGTACAACAATTAACGAACAATAGTCATGAAAGTAATATAATTGGTGAAAAGATTTATCATTATCAATCGAAGACTGACCTATATATTTCCATGAAAAAGACTGAGGAGGCAGCTATGAATATGAATACTTTTGATTTGCATTTCTGGGGAAAAGGTGATTTTCTTAAAAACTTTTAATGTTTATTTTGTTTTCTTCAATATATAACATAGATATCATTGTTCTAAACATTTGTTGTAATGTATCTATTGTTCATGAATGGAAATTTATTTTTCAGAGCAATTGTGTGAAGAGTACCTGACTTTAGTAATATATCTTGAATAGATAGTACGCACTGATCGAATATATTTAAAAAAATGATTCACTTTTCATCAAAGTTTCTTCACGCATTTGTTACTTTTGCTATACCGGAAATGATTAATTTAGTAACATTTCTATTTAGGTATTCTTGTAATAACGCTCCAACGCATATGGGTAATTTATTACACTATTTTGATTTCATGCCTTTTGCAATCTTATCACATGGGTTCTTGCTCATTAATGCTAGTTATATGACATTTATGCATACATTTCCCGCGATTAGTATGACTTAAAAAAACGAAATGAAAAAAAAAACCTCTAATAATAAGAACCAAAAGAGCTAGAATATTACAACGTATCCTTACTATTTACTACAATATATTTCATAGTAAATTTGGTGTAATTTTATTGGCTACCTTTAATCAGGTGACACTAAAACACGAGTTCAAGTCTCATGACATTCATTTATACATTTTCCCGCAATCAGTCTGACTTGGATGATCTTCGGTGCTTTTTCCCACGTAAATCGACAATTGTTTTGGGTGTCAACATTTCAGCATTACGATTGAACAAAGTAAAAATATTCATAAGTCATAAACATCCAAGATTAAAGTAATAGAATAGTACAGCTTCCCTACTTAGAGTGTTTTAATAATGGCGCTCCGCGTACACGAGCAAAAGCCTATTCACGTAACTACTCTCACATTCCATAGTAAATTTGGCTATGTTTGTCATGTGACGGTAAGCAAACATTCAATAACTCAGATTCCCCTTTTCACCAAGGAGAGAGTGCGCAAATGGAATTGTGGGAAGGGGTACCAGATTAACATCGATTTTTCTCGACTTTCATTCATAACACTTTTCCCCGTGAAAATATGGGGTCTCAAGACAGATAAAAATATATCAATTTACCTTGTTGCATAACACATAAGAACATTATTCTCAACTTTACTTGAAAACATCTAGGGTAAAATAAATTTAAAATGTGCTAATAAAAGTATCTAAACTTACCACATGGTCCTCCAGAGTCCCGGACCTTGACAGTTCGCGGGTCTCCCACGATCATCACTATAGCCAGTTTACATTACTCACAAAAACTTCATGGATTTCAGACGCACTAACACAAACTTCTCGGCACGGTAAAAAACAAAACTTTACCCCTCTTTCTATTTGCAAGGGGGTAGAATGTTGAACCAACAGGGAAAACAAATATAAATATGACTTTCAAGATGTACATGGCTTCTGCAACTGATATCCCGGGCTGCACGTGGCAACTAGGGTAGAATATCCCGGGCTGCAAGTGACAACTAGGGTAGAATATCCCGGGCTGCACGTGACATCTGACGATGGACAGTTTAAAAGCGAGCGTTTATCCGGCACGGTGATTACACACGATTATTGTAATAAAACATCTTTATTGCAGACATAACAAATTTTTGACCAATTGAAAGAGAATAAATGTCCAATTATTTGATCATTGAAAATAAATTCAAATCAAAATCTTGAAAGGATGGACACATTAATTCACTAATCAAGGGCCCACAGCGGGCATTAGTACATTTATAATAAATACACATTAATGATATTACAATTGAATCATTATGCCTCAGTTTGTACATATACATGTGATACACACATAATGTGGATTGAGTTACCATCTCCAATCAAAATTCAAGATAAATTGAGACCAATGTATACCTGACAAAGTAAATACAAAGAGCTATGATCACAATGGGACGGTGCCTATATACAGTCAGTTATGATGACACTCTTGTGCCCAAAGAATGATTGATTATTGTTTAACGCCCAGTCAAAAATATATAGGACATCTTGTTCATATATTGTATATAATAATACATACAACTAGATGAGATCCCGTTGCGAGCAACGAGTGGGTCTTCCGTCCGATTTTTGATAAGATGAGATAAGAATTTGACTGAGATTTTCGTTCAAATATAATGATATAAATAAATTGTTAAGATGAACAATTTTGCTTTAGTAATGTTTAACAAAATATTGATCATTAAAGGGTTATAGATTAAAGATTTTCGCCCCTTCTTGGCCCCTAATGTGAGAGGCCAGCCATTTTTAATGTCATCTTAAAGCTCTCATGATTTTGAACACTTTTTGTTCAACAACTATTCAGAAATTCTTTTTTGTGTTCGGGATATATGCATAAGAAATATTAAGGGCCGGCCCTTCAAGTCCTAAATGGGGACGTCTAGCAAAAATTGAAAGAGTGCATATTGTTCAGAATATTAATTTGAACGTCTTTTGTTCAATACTGTTTATCAAAATATTCTTCCTTTTCGAGATATATTGCGCCAAAGATTATGCAATCTGGCCCCCTAAAGACTCCATAATGCGTAACATATTATATCAACATCATGCTATTTAGATAAAGTGTGTGAAGAAGAATTATTTCGCTTCAGTAATATATTACAAAATATTGATCATTAAAATGTTATTGATTGTATACTTTCGGCCCCTCTCGGCCCCTTATTTAAGGGGTCAGACCCTTTTCCTTGATAACACCTTAAAGCTCTCATGATTTTGAACACTTTTTGTTCAAAAACTATTCAAAAATTCTTTTTCGTTTCCAAAATATATGCGAAGAATATATTTAGGGGCCGGCCCTTCAGCTCCTTAATGGGGACTTTTAGCAAAATTCAAAAGGTTGCATATTGTTTAGAACATTATTTTGAACATCTTTTGTTCAGTATTGGTTATCAAAATTTTTCCCACTTTTGAGATATAGAGCGTCAAAGATTTAGCATTCTGGCCCCTTATTATGGAACATATGATGTGAATATCATAATATATAGTTGTAAATTGTTGAGATAAACATTTTTGCTTCAGTAATGCATTACAAAATATTGGTCGTCAAAGAGTAATTGTTCAAAGACTTTCGGCCCTTCTCAGCCCCTATTTTGAGGATCCAGCCCCTTTTTTCTTCATATCACTTTAAAGCTCTCATGATTTTGAACACTTTTTGTTCAACAACTAGTCAGAAATTCTTTTTCGTTTCTGAGATATTTGCAAAAGAAGTATTTAGGGACCGGCCCTTCAACTCCTTAATGGGGAGTTTTAGCAAAAAATGAAAGGTTGCATATTGTTGAGAACATTATTTTGAACATCTTTTGTTCAATATTGCTTAGCAAAATATTTCCCACTTTTAAGATATAGAGCGTCAAAGATTTAGCATTCTGGCCCCTTATGGCCCCTAATTATGTAACATATGATGTGAATATTATAATATATAGTTGTAAATTGTTGAGATAAACATTTTTGCTTCAGTAATGCATTACAAAATATTGATCGTGAAAGAGTTATTGATGAAAGACGTTCAGCCCTTCTCAGCCCCTAATGTGATGAGTCAGCCCTTTTTCTTTCATATCATATCAAAGATCTCGTAATTCTACACAATTTCTGTTCAATATGTTTTAACAAAATACTCATAGTTAAAAAGTTATCGTAAGAAATGTCTCTAAAATTCACTCATGATTCGTGTCCTAAATTTCAACCCCTACCGAGCTTCCATACTAGGCACTTCCGGAAAATTTGAAAACCCAGGTGATCAATGGCAACATGTCCTCTATCATCGCTAAAAATTTCAGCACTCTAGCTTTAATCGTTTTTGAGTTCCATTGCAGACAAGGAGGTCCTCTGAATTTTAATTAAAGGGCGATAACTTCCGACCGGAAGTGAATTTCAAAAAAATGAGAAAAACGTATAAGGTTCAGACAAAGATACATCTTCCCTGAAATTTTCAAGTAAATCGATCGAGCCAACTCCGAGAAATCTTCTGCACAAAAATTGTAAAGAAAAAAAAAGAATAATAACTAGATGAGATCTCGTTGCGAGCAACGAGTAGGTCTTCCGTCCGATTTTTCGATAAGATGAGATATGATTTTGACTATGATCTTTGTTAAAAGATAATAATATATAAAGACTTCCCTAATTAGATTTCAATCCTTGGATTTATATACATTATCAAAGAGCTATCGATGAATTGCTTTTGGCCCCTCTGAACCCCTAGTTTGAGGGGTCAGCCCCTTTTTCTTGATATCAATTGAAAGGTCTTGTGATTTTGAAAACGTTTTGTTCAACAACTATTCAGAGATTTCTTTTCGTTGTGGAAATATGCTGAATGGAAATATTTAGGGGCCACCCCTCCAAGTCCTTAATGGGGCCGTTTGACAGAAATTGAAAGGGTGCATATTGTTTAGAACATTATTCTGACCATATTTTGTTCAGTATTGCTTTTCAAAATATTCCCCCTTTTAGAGATATAAAGCGTCAAAGATTTAGTATTCTGGCCCCTTGTGACCCCTTATTACGTAACATATGATCAGAATCTTATCATATATTGTTGTAAATCGTTAAGATAAGCATCTTTGCTTCAGTAATGTATTACAAATTATTGATCGTTAAAGAGTTATAGGTTGAAGACTTTTGGCCCCTCTGAGCCCCTAATTTAAGGGGTCAGCCCCTTTTTCTTGATATCAAATGAAAGATCTTGTGATTTTGAAGACTTTTTGTTCAACAACTATTCAGAGATTTCTTTTCGTTATGGAGATATGCTGAATGGAAATATTTAGGGGCCACCCCTCCAAGTCCTTAATGGGGCCGTTTGACAAAAATTGAAAGGGAGCATATTGTTTAGAACATTATTCTGACCATCTTTTGTTCAGTATTGCTTATCAAAATATTCCCCCTTTTCGAGATATAAAGCGTCAAAGATTTAGCATTCTGGCCCCTTGTGACCCCTTATTATGTAACATATGATCAAAATCTTATCATATATTGATGTAAATCGTTAAGATAAGCATCTTTGCTTCAATAATGTATTACAAATTATTGATCGTTAAAGAGTTATAGGTTGAAGACTTTTGGCCCCTCTGAGACCCTAATTTGAGGGGTCAGCCCCTTTTTCTTGATATCAAAAGAAAGGTCGTATCATTCTGCACAATTTTTCTTCTATATGTTTTAACAAATTCTTAACATGTATGAAGATACAAAAGAAAAGGTGTAAAATTTTGTGAGATGTTTCTGAGACATTTTTTGAGCCCTACCGAGCTTCGGCGCCTTTTGCGCTAGAGAGATTTGGACACCTGCCCGCAAATCTACAAACCTTCCCCTACCTTCACTGAAAATCTTGACTCAATATCTTAAGTCGTTTCGGAGGAGTTTCCAGGACAGGCCGACCCTCTAAAAATCAGAAAATCCTAAATATCTCGAGATGGAAAGTTACGTCATCAACGAAAAAAATTTCCAATAAGGTTCAGATCAATACCTATCAGATCTGAAAGTTTCATGAAAATCGGCCAAGACGTTACCGAGAACTTGCGTGCACAAAATCGGTAAGAATAATAATAATAATAACTAGACGAGCTTGTTGCAAAGCAACAAATAAGTCTTCCGTCTAAATTTTAAGGAGATGAGATCGAGTTCGGGAGACATCTACGGTCATATGAGCAAGAATGAGCCATTTACCATTACTTCCGGTGTGACCGGAAGTGACGTCATTTTGACGACTTTTGATGATCTCCTTAGCTGCTACTTGTCGTTTTGAACAACTTAGCTTCTATGATGCTATACAAATTCTCAATACTTTTTGAGATATCAGGAAAACACTTTTGGCCCCTCTAGCTCCCTGATTTTAGGGGCCAGCCCCTTATTGTTGATATCTTTTGAAAGATCGTATCATTCTACACAACTTTTGCTCTATATGTTTTAACAAAATATTTACAGGTAAAAAGATATTGTAGAAAAAGTGTTAGAAATTTTAAAAATCCCGATAGGACTTTTTTCGGGCCATAGCGAACGACGAAGTACGGCACTTCCGGGGAAAAAGAAATGCGTATGTCACATCTACACATAATGCTCTATCATCGCTGAAAAATTTCATGCTTCTACCATGAAGCCCTTTTGGGGAAACTGCCGGACAAAGTGACCCTCCGAAAATCACTAAATCGCGGAAAGCTCGGAACCGGAAGTGACGTCATCAAAACAAAAAAATATACATCTAGATTTTTTAATGTTCTATCAGACCTGTAAGTTTCATGAAAATCGAGCGAGCCGTTTCCGAGAACTCGCGTGCACAAAATCGGTAAGAAAAAAAACAATAATAATAATAACAAAAAATAGTGGAAAAGAAACCTAAGAAAAACAAGAAGGTCTTCCGCTGAAGACGGAAGACCTTAATAATAATAATAATAGGGAAAAAGAAACCGAACGAAAACAATAAGGTCTTCCGTTGGAGACGGAAGACCTTATTAATAATAATAAAAGTGAAAAAGAAACAATAGAATAATAGAAGGGTCTTCCGTTGGAGACGGAAGACCCTAACTACATATGCCTATATAATATCTATAGATAAGCTCTTTTCCAGTTTTGTATTTTAACATTTTGAGGTTAAATAAATATATAATGAGGTTAAACAGTATTGCATTAGCAATACTAGTCCCCTACCGGCAACTGTAATCTGGTTCCCGTTAAAAATTGAAAATGCCATAATTCCGTCAAAAATCAATGAAGCGGAATGAAATGCAAGCTTGGTCTATAACACATCAAGGTAAAGTCACATGCCAAAATTCAGCTCAATACCTGCATGCGTTTAGAAAAAAATTGCGGAAAACCCAGAAAAATTGAAAAGGTAGTTATTCCGTCAAAAATCATTGAAGCGGAACGAAATGCAAACTTGATCTGTAACTCATCAAAATACACTCACATAAAAGCAAAAATGTGTGACAAGGTTACCGGTATACAAATTTCAAGAAGCAACTTTCATTTGTAGTTGAATTAGTGGAGATCATTTAGAACATGTAATGTTGGCTTTTGATGTTGTGAAATTCAACGTTAGAAAAATGACGTAATGTAGAAAATTCGCTAATTTTTAGCTCTACTAGTCAGAGACCAGAAGAGCTTGTGCGATAGTAAGGTGTCCGTCGTCCGTCCGTCTGTCTATCTGTCCGTCTGTCTGTAAACAATTTTTCAAAACGCTACTCCTCCTACAGTTTTGGTGTGATTTCAATCTAACTTGGCACACAAGTAGACTACACTAAGATACATAACTTAGTGCATCGGTTTTTGATTTCCATGAACGGTGTTGCCATGGTTACTAAAAATAGAAATTTCTGTGAAATTCCTTTAAAACGCTACTCCTCCTACAGATTTGGTCTGATTTTAATATAACTTGGCACACTAGTGGATTCTGAATAAGAGGAAGAAATTATGTTGCTGAAAAGAATAGAAACTATGGAAGTGAGTGAAAGGGTAGAAAAACAATTTGAAGAAACCACACATTGTCACATATATGGTTTGACTTTTAACTGTAATTCAAACAAATTGAGAAACCACGATCATATCAGCGGGAATCTGTTTGGTATTGCACATCCTGACTGCAACCTACAGTTTAAACAAGTAGACTTCATCCCAGGTATTTTACATAACTTGAGAGGATTCGACGGACATTAAATCATGCACAAATTGGGTCTCTTTAAGAACAAAAAGCTTAATGTCATTGCCAATTGAAATGAGCGATACGTGACGTTTAGCTTGGGTAGCTTGAGGTTCATCGATTCTTTTCAATTTCTATCATCATCCTTAGATACTTTAGTTCAAAATCTCAAATCAAATGGAGATAAACATTTCAAAAACTTTAGCAGACAATTCAAAACCGACAGAGAAAAATCATTGCTCCTACAGAAAGGTGTTTACCCGTACTCTTTCGTCAACGACGCAACAAAATTTATGACCGAACAATTACCTTCGAAGTCAGAATTTTACAATTCTCTCGGTAAAACTGACATATCCAATGAGGAATATCAACACGCACAGCGGGTATGAGATGAGATGAATATGAAAACAATGGGTGACTATCATGATCTTTACTTATTGTGCGATGTGCTTTTGCTAGCTGATGATTTTGAAAGGTTTAGAGAAGTGTCTATGGAGAGCTTTGATTTGGACCGTGCGCAATATTTTACATTAGCTGGAATGTGCTGGAGTGCTTGTTTAAAGATGACACAAGTACAGCTGGAATTACTAACAGATATTGATCAATAGCAGATGATAGAAAGGGGTATTTGGGGAGGTGTAGCCATGATGACAACTTGTCACGCAGAGGCCAACAACCCATACATACCAGAGACTTTTGACAAAAACAAGCCGAGAGAATATTTAGGTTATTATGACATGAACAATCTTTACGGTGGAGCCATGTTAGAACCGCTTCCCGTTGGAGTACTGTGCAACAATATATTCGAGAAGTGGTGTCAATCAGATGTGGATACTTAAAAAATTCCAAGGAACTTTTGGAAAATTTGAAATCACAAGATTTTACCAAAATCAACAGCATCAACAGATTCGATACGCAAGAGCATGTTCTACGTATGTACAATTTCTAAAACGAGGTTAATTATTGACAAACAGGTTGATGGAACAAGAATATCAGCAGTCTCCTTTAAAGTCATCATTTCTTAAGTTCTATGGTCGATACAATGACCTTGTCAGCAAATACAATTTATCATCGAGTCAAATGCTGACTGACGTTTTTCATACTACTTGTTAGGCCATTATTTATACACTGAATTGTCGGCGGATTTTTCCGTAATTTCCCGATCATGACAAGGAGCACACGGCGGGTGTGACCGCTCGGCAGGGGATGCTCACTCCTCCATGGCACCTGTGATTGCTACGTGTAGATATATGCCGATATCGTGAATATATATTTCAAATAATGAATGACTTTTAATTTAACAATGTAATTAATTAATAAAGAATTGTGATTTTGGAGAGAGAGAGAAAAAAATTCATCCCTTTCACAATACATTGTGTTTTCATTGACAGTTTACATAAACAACAAGAAGCTTTTAACAAATCATTAAAAAACATATATGTTACGTCTCAACTTGTTTTCATTGTTATACAAAACTATCAAGTCAAAGTGGTGAAATTACTTAATTTAAACACATACGCATAATTAGCTACGAGCGGAAATATATTTATTTTTTTTTCGTTAAACTGTTTGTACATGTTTAAAAATCCACTTCAGTACATAAGAGGAGATCTAAAAATGGAAACAGTGTATCGACTTAAAATTTTTCACATAATTTTGAATGATAGTACAATGCGTTTTCGTTTTCATAAAATTCATTGAAACGGTAGTCCATCTCATCAAAGATTTCGAGACCATTGTTAAGAACATTCTCAAAGTCTTGTTTTTCGTTCAGAGTCAAGTGTTTTCCCCACATGTACAGTTCTGTGTTTAAAAAAAATACACCTTATATTTTTGAAAATTATTATGAATGTACATAGTTCATTATTTATCTAAAGAAAATTGTTCTAAATATGACGAGAGTGAAAAGAAATCAATAGAAAATTGTTCTAGATATGACGATAGTGAAGAGAAATCAATAGAAAATTGTTCTAAGATATGACGATAGTGAAAAGAAATCAAAAGAAAATTGTTCTAGATATGACGATAGTGAAAAGAAATCAAAAGAAAATTGTTCTAGATATGACGATAGTGAAAAGAAACCAATAGAAAATTGTTCTAGATATGACGAAAGTGAAGAGAAATCAAAAGAAAATTGTTCTAGATATGACGGTAGTGAAGAGAAATCAAAAGAAAATTGTTCTAGATATGACGATAGTGAAGAGAAATCAATAGAAAATTGTTCTAGATATGACGATAGTGAAGAGAAATCAATAGTAAATTGTTCTAGATATGACGACAGTGAAAAGAAATCAATAGAAAATTGTTCTAGATATGACGATAGTGGAAAGAAATCAAATGAAAATTTTTCTAGATATGACGATAGTGAAGAGAAATCAATAGAAAATTGTTCTAGATATGACGATAGTGAAGAGAAATCAATAGAAAATTGTTCTAGATATGACGATAGTGAAGAGAAATCAATAGAAAATTGTCTAGAAATGACGATAGTGAAGAGAAATCAATAGAAAATTGTTCTAGATATGACGATAGTGAAGAGAAATCAATAGAAAATTGTTCTAGATATGACGATAGTGAAATCAATAGCAAGAACATTCTACTATTTTAAAATTCACACTAGTTATCTGTACAATATATGCAAACAATGAAACTTTTGACGACCATACTAAGGTATTATATTAAACATTAATGTATAATCATAAATTCATAAAGGAAGAGATTAAGATACTTTCAGTGATGAATTTATTGCCGCAAATGACAATGTATGACAAAACCTTTTTTTCAAGATCATTAATTAAAACATTTATAGATGTAAGAAAAAGTTTCATATCACAAACTACGTGAAATATTCAATATATAGTGTCCCCCGCGCCGTTTACTTTTTCTGGGAGTTAAAACATCCCCCTCCAGGTCCATCACACTCCTCTTTTTACGCGTTGCAATCACGAGCTATCGATTAAAATAAAACTCGCAATGTATAAATAAGAATGCAAGATGTATGATAGTGGTTAATTAACATACCAGTTGTGGGCTCGGTGGTCCTTGGTTGAGTTTCTTCACGTCTTCAACCCCTTTACTAATCGTGTAGTACTGGTCGTAAATGGTTTCAAATATGTCATCTGGTATGGATACTTGTCTACTATTGTTGTTGTCTATGAGCAAAAAGAAAGAAAGACAACTTTTTAAGATATCTATGCAGTTTTCATTACAATTAGTGTCGCTGTATTCAAATAAAAATAATTGGTATTTAAAAACGATTATTACTTACCCTGGAAATGTAGATAAACTTTTCCTTTATAATACGAAAGCCATATCGCATATTGTCCCTTCACGTACTTTGACGATTCTTTCAACATAAAACTGCACACCCCCATTGGGTTTGTCCTCCCTTTCAAATGACTGCATAATTTGGAATTAAAATGAGTGAAAATATATGATATGAAAATTGTGAAAACGAGCTCCCTTTAGATAGTATTTAGGTGAAATCTCCTGTCCCTGAACACCGTTCACGGTAGCTCAGTCGGTAGAGCGCTCGCTCCGTGATCGGGAGGTCGTGAGTTCGAATCTCGGCCGCGACAGACCTAAGTCGATAAAAAATAGGTAGCAACTGTTCCTTCGCCATGCGCTCGGCACTTTGAAGTGAAAGTTGCGGGTCCTTCGGATGAGACCTTAAAAACCGAGGCTCCATGTCACGGTAGGCGTTGGCACGATAAAGAACCCTCACTGCTCAATGGCCCTGAGTGCCGAGTATAGGTCAAAATTTGAAGCCCTTCACCGGTATATGGTGACGTCTCTATATGAGTGAAAAATTCTCGAATGGGACGTAAAACAACACATAATCAACATAACCTGTCCCTGAACTCTTATTTCTGTTTTCGTAAAATGATAAGTGTTTACCACAAAATTTTGGAGAGAAAAAAATAAACCTGATTTTCTACCCCACCTATAAACTTCACTCCCCAACAAGGGGGAACTTGTCTTTGAGTTAAATTAAGTTCATTGACCAACTGTTCTCATACATAAACAGTGCTCAGACTAAAACTTTGTCATGAACCTCCACCCAGACAACAAACTTTATTCATCCACCGAGGGCGACCTTACCTATGAATTTAAGTACATTGTGAAAAAAAATAAATTAATTCAAAACAACTGTTACATGTATACTTGGAATGAACGTATCTTGAAATTCATTGCGATAGGATATTGCTCATCACAGTTTGACGTGTCAGTCTACAAATTATCCTCTCTTAAACTCGTTTAGCTGCTCTTGGTTTATATTTTAATACATAGAAAATATTGATGCATTACAAAAATGTAACCCATCACCCTTCAATAAAGCTATTCGGTGTAAGTCTAATATTTCACTTGTTTTTTTTTTACTTTTTACTTTATATTCTAAATTAGAATGAATACTGCATATTATTGTAAGCATGTATGCCAACCCTTTCCTTTATTATTTATTTTTTAACATTTATTTATTTTATTTTTTAGCGTTATACATCGTGCTCGACGTTCAAATTATTCTTAGTTTTGTAAAGCGCGGTTTTGAAGTCAGAAGTGTACAGAACTTTACCATCATGTGTAATTTCAAATTGTGGGTCCTTGTGTGGGTATGTGGCAGTGAAGCTCCTGTCCCTTACTTTGACGCATGTGATGAACACGGAAATTGTGACTGGTATCCAACCAACAGATACTATGGATGCGTGGATTAGATTATTTTACGATTTTCGTATTTTGACCTCTCGTCATCGCTAGATCTGTCATGCTCTACGGTTAAACAGATATTCATAGATTATAGTGACTATGGCTGTGACAATCTTAGGAGAGTGCTGAAGGGAGCTCACCATAACCTTCCTGAGCTAATCATAGGACACTCTGTGTGTGCAAGTTCTAGTTTATGTACTTCTCTAACCCATTCAATAACCACCCCAGCGTGTTTAGAGACTTCACAACTGTATATACAATTAAATTGATTTTTAAAAATAAGAAGCTAAGGTGAAGGGAAAGACTCAGTCAGGATAGGATTTAATTCAATGTAAATGTGATCCCCCCTCCCCCCTCAACACACACACACGCCACCATCATCAAGCACATAGCCTCTTGCATGATACTGTAGATTCTTAAATATACGCGAGGAATATATTATCACGTAATTACGCGAGAAGCATCTCTCGCGAAATAAAATTACGCGCTTTTATTTTTATGGTCCTTTAATGTGTGTAAAATCTCTAGATAAAACATCCATTCGCGAATTATTGTTCTCGCGAATTGACGCCCTCGGGCCATTTCGCGATAAGTACTCGCGTAAAATAAGGAGTTTACAGTATTTTTTATTGTTGTTATAGGTACCAATGACCAGCTCCTGACGGTTATCGACCATGACGGTGATTAAGACCAGACTTACTTCAAATAAAATCAACATACGAGGGCTGTTCGGAAATTATTGAGACATTGTGTATATTCTTCTTTCTAATGAAAATCTTTCGGTAAAAATTTGAATATACGTTTGACAGACACTTAGAATTAATAAAAGCAAGAAATATATTACAAATATTTTATTTCTTCTTTTCAGTAGTATATTAATGTGTCACTGGTAGGGGTACCCGGCGCAGTCGCAGTCACGAAATCAGTTATTGAAAATGTGTAACACCAACGTTTAAACTCCCGGTGGACTCATAGTAAGAGCGAAAATAATTCAAATTATGTATATAATTTTTCAATTTAACTTTGTCTTCATTTTGTGCAAATTTGTTAGAATTTCGATCAGAAATACAGAGACCATTAAAAAAATTTCAGCACGGTATAGAAATCTGACAACGACGACCAACTGGATTTTGACGTCAAGGCGGCGCAGCGAGCATACCTAAAAGAACTACGCACGCTAACTCTAGATTCCCGCCTACATTTTACACTCATTTAATTCAATACTAATGGCAATTTGACCGTAAAATCTTTGTTGAATGCGAAGAACAGTTCAATGGTAAATGACTGATAATTTTAATGCCAGTGTTAAATAGTTAATTTCTCCTAATTCAAGCTCTTAAAATAAGGGGGTAGACGATATTTTCCATTGAAATCGGGCTTTAAAGCATCAACACATTTTAGAATATTCTTGGATATGAATAAATGTTCCTTAAATCTTTTCGTATGTTTTACACATGTAAAATTAAACATATATTATTAATAAAATTCAATATTTCAGTTGTAAAACCCTTTGAAATTCGTGAAAAATTCAGCATTTTTGTAGTTTTTTGTCTGTAAACATATGTTCCCCCCGGTGAAACACAAAAAGCTTTGGTATGAATTTGTGAAACGACAGTCCATATTACCTGTAAAAAGGAATTTTTGTTTCACGGGGGGGGGGGGGGGGGGAAAGATGTTTTAAAAATATTTTCCCTTTTCCGTTGATTTGTATAGTGAAAAACACAAGTTTTACCCAAATTATAGAGTTATCTCTCTTTGTTTTCCCAAAGAAGTACTGTTTTATGAAAATTCATATAAATATCTATATAAATATGAAAAATCATTCAAATATGTTAACATTTGAAAATTGACTTGGAGGTAGGCGGGAGAACTATGCTATCGTTCGCAGTTCTTTTGTGTCGCGCTATGGAGAAGTCTTGTCCAGACTAAACGACCTGCTAAAACAATAACAATGCCATAAATCATGTCTAAAGGTTTGTTTTTTCATTGGTATATATTTTTTCTTACAAATAATTCAACCAGAGTAAAAACAAAAGCTCCGGACGACCATCAATTATTACAGACTAAATAACGTTGACCCGCGTTGCATAAATCGGTACTGCATGAGGCTAAGTCAACCTGAATATGACACTTCAATTATATTTTACAGTGGGATATCAACAGCACACTTTTTTTTTGAATTTTATATGTGACAACATAGAAGGAAAGGATAAAAGCTTCCCGATCGTTTCACAAGAGAAAACATCTCCGGCTGAAGTGACGTTAAAATGACGTAGCGATGCTGCTCCAAGTCAAAAGACATATGCATGTTTATAACTTCACCGAACCTTATTTAATTATCCTATAAATTAGAAATTTTGCACAATTGTTTCATTTGTTCTTTATAAAATGTTGACGAATTTTCATGAATTTATTTTTGTCCATTGTGGAGTAAAAGTAAATGTCTCAATAATTTCCGAACAGCCCTCGTACATTATAAAAAATTATTTATTATGTTCCCCAAACGAAGTTTGGGAACATATTGTTTTTACTCTGTTTCTTCTTCTTCTTCTTATTATTATTATTCTTTTTTTCTACTTTCTTCTCCGGTACTTTTTTGTCCGGGAGTGTTCTCATAGAACCACTCATCCGATTGACATGAAACCTTTTTAGGGTTAATAGGCATGTTGTGTAGGTGTTCGGAACGAATGTCATTTTGCGCGCACATGCATGCACGTGCGCGCGCGTGCAATGAGTGAAATGACTGATATACTTGATGAAGCCGTAACTTTTATATTTCTTGATGAATTGCTTTGAAACTAAAAATATAAAGATATATCAGTAGTCTAGACAAGATAACATGGTCAAATTAGCGTGAACTCACGCGCATGCACGTGCGCTCTTCTCTGATTGGCTGATACAAAAATCTCAATAATTTCCTTGTTTTTTGACAGAATACTTTGAAATTTAGAATATAAGTATATATTATAAGGTGCTACAACATGTTATATAGGAAATTTCTTGAAAACACGCGCATGCATGTGTGCTGCAATCTGATTGGTTGAAACTTTAAATGTCTATAACTCCCTTGGTTTGCAACAAAACAGGATGAAATTTATGACATGGATAGGCACATAGAGCTCCTACATTGTGATACTATCAAAATTGAATGCAAGGCCATGCATGCGCGTATGCTGAATTCTGATTGGCTAATACTTAAAGGGTTACATCTCTCTTATTTTTCAATGAATTTTTTTAATATTTAACACAAATGTATGTATTGTGAGACACTATAAGAAAATTAATACGAAAAATGTAGAAAACATGTGCAAGCCATGCGCTGAAATTTGATTGGCTAATACCCATATGGCTATATCGGAGTAGTTTTCCAATGAAATACCCTTAAAAATAAAGTGTCCATCTATATTACAAAAGTATTGCCTAATTTATTGAAGCTTGTAGGGAATGGGGCATCAAAAGGGATTTGGGAGCCGTTTGGGGAACATCTGTAACGGTTCCCGTTACAATTAGCACTAGTTTATTTTGTTATTTGTTTAAACAATACAGAGTAATACATTTAATTTGAAATTAATAACAAAATTCGATCTGTATTTTGTAAACATATAGATTTAAACACTTTGATACAGAACCCTAAAAATATCAAAGACAGGGCATCATTTCTTTCACAGAAGTCCACTCCCGTTTCACCAGCCACAACCATCCCCCAGCCACAGGATCAACAGCAAGGACACCGAAGTCCACTCCCTTCTCTCTAGCCACAACCATCCCCCAGCCACGGGATCAACAGAAAGGACATCGAAGTCCACTCACTTCAACCGTCTCACCAGGCACAACCATCCCCCAGCCACAGGATCAACAGGAAAGGTACTTCAAATTAATGCTTCAATTAATATGTAGGATATCATTACTGCTTGTCTTACTGTGTTGTTATCATTTTATAGCAAAATGTTACTGCTTTATGTGTTGAGCCAATTAAATAAACTAGTTCATATGCGCTGATACTGTGATTTATTTATTTATTTTTTACAAATTTTCTATTCAACATTTAAACTGCGCAATAAGAACACAATAATTATATTTCAGTCAGAGTTTCCTACAGAGGAAGAACATGCTTCAACAGTAACCATTCTCATAAGTAAATATTTATCTATATCTTCATTTTTTATTTCTCATTTAACAATGATTTTAACAGTTATTTTTCTGAGTATATGGCATCAAAAGGTATATAAAAATCAATGTTACAGGGGCTCAGTTTACACCGGATCAAACATTTCACTTGATTTTTTGATTCAGAGGGACGTCACATTGATGAAATATGTGATGATGTTCTTTAGTTTTTTTCCAGTTGTCTGCACAGCATTGATAGCCTCGTTAATACTGATATTAATTATAACTGCTATTTCTTGGCTTAAAAAGGAAAGACAATTTAATTTGTTATATCCAAAGTCTTGTGATCAATTAGAGATAGAAATGAGAGAGCATCATTATGAACACAAATAACATTCATTTAAAATTGAAGTACATCTGACAATATGTGTTTATATATCAAAATATATATATGGTGATCAGGTTATATATAAGATATATTGCAACATAACTCTTGTGTTATTTTTTCTGCTTTCAGTAGTATCAATCTGCGTGACTAGTCTATCGACTGGCAGCTTCTGCATTTATCTCCTCTGCTTCCTAAAAAAACATGTAATTAGGACACGACTTCAGCAAACACATTTTGCCGATGTAGAAGAGCACTTAAATGCAGAGGAATTGAGAAATAAAAGTTTATTGTGACTTTGTGTGTATTTTTTGTAGGTGTAGTTGGCTTTCTCGCATATGGAAACAGACATCTTGACATAATGAGAAGAAAATATTTAGGTGTATATGATGTATTAAGTAGAATTTCTGTATCAGTTGAACTGTTCCTGAGAAAAATAATAGCCATGCTGCAACATGTACACCTCCATAATTAAAATTGTGTAAATGAAACTGTAAATAAACAAACATAGGAACTTGGTGGTCAAAGAAGATTTACAGCTAGAATTATGGGGTGGCTAAATAAATTTGTTATCACTCGATCTACCATAGCCATTTAAGTTTACACTTCAGATTTCAAAATGAAAACTACTTTAATTTTCAAAAAAAAAGTGAAAAAACAAAACAAAACAAACAAACAAAAAACCCCGCACATTCTCTAAGTTACGCCATCAAAAAATTTAAAGGTCACATGCATTAAAAAAAACAACAACAAACAAACAAACAAAAATGTACGTTAACATATTCCAACACATATGTTTCATCCTTTATATAAATCTGTATCTGAATTTTAAATACCACTACACAGAACAAGAGTTGTTTCTTCAGAGTGTGTGTTGTTTTGTCGAGTTTACAATATTGAAATCATAATCAAGTTTAGTGATAAACCTACGTTGAACACCTACATTGATAAACCTACACTGAGTATTTTCGTGTACCTTCACATTCTACCTTTACATGCTACCTACTTGCAAAAAAAAAAAAAACCCAGCAAGTTGGATAAAAAGCTAACCAATGCATATTGTACGAATGCATGTGCGATTTTATCGTTATACCGGTATATCGTGACTTTTTATCGCGTGATACGTATTGTGATACAGAGACTATAATACCAGTATTTGGTACATAACTAAAAATTCCAGAAATTTTTCATTTATTTCTTCGAAGTATTAAAAAAATTACAGGAAGTCTAAAAAATGTTGAAAAAAATTAAACTACGGGCATCCAAACATACTTTATATTATATAAATTAAATTGAAAAGAATTGAAGTTATGTTTTTACAGCGTATTTGTACGAAAAATTACAGAAATTCATTAGAAATTGTAGTAAAAACTTCCGTGTAAAAAATATCAGGATATTATCATGATATTTTGGAGAAAAAATAGTGATATATCACGATACGAAATTTTTGGCTATACCCATCCCTAGCATATTGAATGAGTACCATCAGAGTCTACCCGTCTGCAAAAAAAAAAACAAAACAAGAAGTTTGTGAGCTAATGCTCACTAATAATACCCCCGCTCTGATGTGAATACACAAGTTCATTTTTTGACAGACACAGGGATAAACAAGAAGTTGACATCAGATTCATACAAAAATGAATCCCACCATATGATTGATTGAATGTTTAACGTCCCATTGGAGAATTTTTCACTCATATAGAGACGTCACCATATACCGGTGAAGGGCTTCAAATTTTGACCTTTACTCGGCACTCAGGGCCATTGAGCAGTGAGGGATCTTTATCGTGCCAACGTCTGTCGCGACACGGGGCCTCGGTTTTTAAGGTCTCATCCGAAGGACCCGCAACTTTCACTTCAAAGTGCCGAGCGCATGGCGAAGGAACAGTTGCTACCCATTTTTTTATCGACTTAAGTCAGTCGCGGCCGAGATTCGAACTCACGACCTCCCGATCACGGAGCGAGCGCTCTACCGACTGAGCTACCGTGAACGGTCCCCACCAATATGACATGCATAATCAATGAGTGTGCTAAACTTTCAAGCATCTGCAAAAAGTAGTTGCTGAGAAATCTGCAACAAAAAATTTTTAATGTATGGTACTGACAGGCGCACGGATAAACAGGAAGTTGACGTCGGATTCTCAGAAAAATGAATCCCACCATATGGCATGCCTACACAGAGTGTGCTAAAATGTCAAGCATTTATGATGAATAGTTGCTGGGAAAACTGCGACCAAAATTTGTTATGTATGGTACGGACAGATGCATGGATAAACAGGAAGTTGACGTCCGATTCTCACAAAAATGAATCCCACCATATGGCATGCCTAAACAAAGAGTGTGCTAAAATTTCAAGCATCAACGATGAGTAATTGCTGAGAAAACTGTGACCAAAATTTGTTACGGACAGACAGACAGCTAGACACACAAGGGTAAAACGGTATACCCCCCTCTCCTTCGGAGCGGGGGTATAAAAAAACACACAAAAAAAACAACAACAAAAAAACATTCAGTTGGTCAAAAAGCTAACCAATGCTTATTGTGTACCTTTACATGCTACCTGCTTGCATAAAAAAACATGAAGTTGGTTAAAAAGCTAAGAAATGAATATTGTGTGCCTTCACATTCTACCCTTTACCATAAAAACATTAAGTTGGTTAAAAAGCTAACCAATGCCTATTGTGTGCCCTCACATTCTATCCTTTAGCTTAAAAACATTCAAGATGCTTACAAAAATAGATATGTAGAAAAAAGAACATGCATGCATTTGCATCACAAAATTACACCACTTACATGAAGCACTGTACCTAATAGGTGTTGGTAAAAAAAAGTATTAGTTTATGTAAACAATCTATAGGCTAAGTTTCCTCGGTGCCTTTGATCTTGTACGTGAGGAAACTACGCCCTCTGGAGTTATCAGGGGCTTAGTCGATCTCGCAGTGCTTGGAGGGGTAGGACTGATTGTGCTGGGGGTTGTGGCCAAGAAAGGAGGAGTATGTGTCATCAAGTTGATTCCAAAACCAGCTGTCTGCGGGGTGAATGTTGGATTCAAGTGTGCAACTGGTGGTGTAGCACATGATACAGGTGTTGAAGGTGGTGCTGGGGGTACAGATTGGGTATCCGATGTTGATGGTGCTGGGGGTACGCAACTGCAACACTGGCACTTCAACTTTGCCAATAACCACCGTTTTAGAAGAATCAAAATAATGATGATGGTCGTCACAACAGCCCATGCTAGCATTCCTATCAAAATTTGAAAAAATTAACAACATACACCCTCCCATACTTATGCAAAGCTTGTGGCATTATTAACACACAGATTCTCTGTCAAACATTACAGAGTCATAATCATTATCATCGGATGCAGACATGTGTGACTGGATTCGGTTTAAATCTATTTCTGACCTGGAATGTAATTTACTATGTCTTGGTTTAAATATTGCATGATTTCTTTTAAATTTCTATTTCGGTATCTTAGTTCCACATTTCAGCTTGTTAAACTTATCTCTGATTAAAATTAACAAGCCAATAAAAATACAAACACTAAAACCAAGAAGGAGCAATGCGTGTGTTTGTTTGTTTATATGTTGTTTAACGTCCACTCGAGAATTTTCACTCGTATGGAGACGTCACCACTTGCCGGTGGAATGCTGCAAATTTTGTCCTATACTCAGCACTTACGGCCATTGGGCAGTGAGGGATCTTTATTTGATGGACACCATTATTGGCGATACAAAGTCCGCATCTTATAGGATAGCCGGCAATGGTTTGCAAAATTACCAAATACAAACTGAAAAATCGCTTGACCACATGAATGAGTAGTAAGTAGTGCAGTGTACAGTCACTTTACAGTCATGATGACGTCATGGGGTTTTCCAGACTCCACCCACAGGTCATAATATGGGTCACAGTCAAAGGGGGAGTCTACAGTCACTGACGTCATAGGGTATTAAGTCAACCCCACCCACAGGTCATAATGGAGGTCACGGTCAAAGGGGGAGTCTACAGTTACTGACGTCATAAGGTAATAATAAAGGTCACAGTCAATAGTGAGTCTACAGTCAGTGACATTTATAGAATATACCAAAAGATACACCCCAAAATGGGTGTGTAAAGTTACACCCAAATAACAGATATCAGAAGGGGTGTCCTATCAATAAAATGGGTGTGTAAAGTTACACCCAATTAATATCCTATAAAATGGGTGTTAACACCAGCATTTACATCAGTCTTCACACAATCGGACCATTTAGCACCAATGCTTTTTTTACGATCATGTAAGTCATATCATTTAAATACCATGATCAGACATTTTTTAAATACTTCATGTATGAAATTGGAGATGTTACTGTTATTTGAGTTGTGAAATTTGCTTTTAAGGAAATCTTCAGTTAAAACAAATGATAAAAAGAAATGGTAGAAATAATAAAAGTCAACATTTTGTTATCCATGAAAGTTTCTTTTATTCATGCAGTACTTAGACGCAAACTTCATTATTTTTTGATGTGTTATAAACAAGGGAAGATAACTCCGATTAACATAATATCGTGACAGACAATGAACCATACACAACAACAAAGGGTTTTGTGCATTGTTGGTAGATGTGCTTTTGTTGTTTAAGATATACATTATTTTTATACTAAATTTGTAAAATATCATTATCTGCTTGTGAATGTAATACATACATTAAATACATGATATACATAATCCATCACATAAGTTTACCATAGTTAACAACATTATTATTTTCTAAAATCTAATCTGCTTGCATAATCTTGTATATAATTAATGAACAAGGATGTTTGTAAAAGGCCGACTCTCACTGAGTCGACCAACTCAGACAGTGCTAAGAGCTCCGGCTTCAATAAATATTCATGCGTTGGCGCTGGTAGAAACAATTCAGGAGACTGGGGGGAGTAACCAATCTCCTGATTTGTTGATTGAGGGGAATCCATTTCATCTGTGGGTTTGGAGGGATAGGTCAAGCTGGTTGGAATTTCATCTGTAAGCTTGGAGGGATGCGCCGAGTTAGTTGGGATTTCATCTGTGAGATTTGAGAGATGCGCCGAGTTAGTTGGGATTTCATCTGTTAGCTTGGAGGGATGCACCGAGTTAGTTGGGATTTCATCTGTGGGTTTGGAGGTCGAGCTGGTTGGAATTTCATCTGTGGGTTTGGAGGGATGCGCAGAGTTAGATGGAGTCTCATCACAGGGTTGGGAAAGATATGAAGTGCTGGTATAAACGTTTTCAGTGCTGGTACTCGTGAAACCCTCCGAAAACCGAACAGGAGCCCCATTTAACTTCATCTTCCATTCGAATTTTTCAAATTTCTCCGGATATTTCTCTCTAAAAAAATAAATTCAATGAAAAAAAATAATAACAAATGAGGTATATTTTTTAAAATTTTATTTTAAGAAATGAAAAAAATGAAGTAATTGTGGTCAATAACACAGCCACACACACCCTCACACACACACATATATATATATACCTGAATGTAGAGAGGATTAAATTCTCCTAACTTAATCGTGGCTTCTTCGTATGACTGAAAAACAACAGGGTAGAATAAGTAACACAGCATGCGCCAATGTATAAAATTTACAATAAATAAGCTGTTGTTTTATAGAGAAACTAAAACTTTAAATTATTTTTTGCGCAAAATCATAATTTCTAAGTCAGAAAAAAACGATAATATTCACAGTGTGATTTATAGGAAATCATTGCTTTTAAAAAATTGTATACCTTGTCAAAATCAATATTTTAATCAGTTTATTAATACATGTATTTGAAAACAGTGTATGAAACAGTGTATAAAAATACGTAAAAAGGGTTGTAATATCTCTTTTTAAATTATACAATATACATCCGTCATTATACCTTGGTCCTTCACAGGAAAAGTCGACTTCTAGCTTTCTTTTTCTGACGTTTGTGTCGGTGCCCTCTTTTCCCATAAAATCCCTACAACATTAATTAATATATCAAGTGTAAGTTCTATCTTTTTATTCCTGGTAATCCACTTTCATTTATGAGACATTGGATATGTCATTAATTACCCTTCGTTAAACGAGGCAACCGCAAATTCCTCCTCACCGATCCACTTTGTTTGGAAATCGCCAAATAGGGGGGGAATATTCATTTATATCTTCATCTTTTACAAAATTTCTATCAAAAAATATTTGGAACTGAACGTAAATTTTTTACCGTTATAATTTTTTTTTACATTGACAATGATGAGCAGTAAGTTGTAACCTCTAGCTTAAAGCAATCCAATCATTATCATTTTTAAAAATTCTTCAAAAACCAATATAGTTAAGTCATAAAATATACAGAGATAATGTGATCTGTTTTTAAAGTGTAATGTTTACGTTGCTTTGAAAATAATAATGCTGATTAAAGTTTAGAATTTATTGAAGTCCAAAAGTACAAAACAAAACTGCATTTTTACACAAAGGTTTTTTTTTAGAGAGTGTCCTTACAGACAAACTCACGCACGTCTCATCCTTGACAACTCCACCCACTTTTCATAGATGAACCAATCGAACAATTTTTAAGACAGTGGTAAAATTAGGGAAAAGCTCAATGGCATTAATTTACAGAACAGGAAACAGTGTGAGTAAGCGTAACAAATTCAAAGAAACATTGGTCTCAGATCTGACCATAAATCTGATAATAATTATAAGCGAATGGCATCGATACCGTGGGACGGGAGAGAGAGATGTCAAGATGAGAAATTACAAACACGTGCGGTAATGCTCTTTCTTAAGATCAAACAAAACAATTAAATTTCAATTACAGATTTTCAACAAGTCTAAAAAAAATATTTAAACAATGCCTAAATCATTATAAGTACATGAAGAAAATATCTAATGAGTTGTCTTTATCAATAAATTATACACATGTATACAAAATCCGCCCCCTTAAAAAAAATTGACATTCAATTTTAAAATCAATTGAAAAATTAAACAGGATAAAGACAATTAAGCATAATACACAAAATAAATAAATAAGCAATCATCCATTACAGTACAAGATGATAAAAAAAAAGATCGTTTTATCCTAAGTCGGCAATAAACAAAACTCAAAAGAAAATGATCATGTCACTCATGGACTCTCTCATCAACTCACACAGTACAGGGTGCCATTGTACTTTAGGATGCACACACCTTACGCTGCAGTGGTATGATTATTAACTTTCAGCTGTTCATTGCGGAACATCACAAATTTGTAAGTACATGAAGTAACTAACTTCAATTCCTCGCACAATTATTATTAAATATAAACAACCTTGTCGGAATACCACATCCTCGGTTATAATAAGTAATTGGGGGGAAAAAAATGTTCACATACCACAGATTAATTAAATTGGTTGAAGTATAATCTGGTTGGAATAACACATCCTCGGTTAGAGTAAATCATACCAAATTCAAATAAAAATAAAACATAATACATTATATTGTAGCTGCAAGTCACAATCTTTAGTTACTATAGAATTGCATTAGATATAACCCTGTCGGAATAAAACATCCTTGGTTAGAGAAAGCAATTACTATATCAAACCCAAACAAAACTTACGTTTCACAATAACGAATCGAATACCACAATTATTGCATCCTAGAAATTGTAACACTCTCAATACAATTGAAATTTGTGTAATAATTGTTAAACCTTGTCGATGCATACAAATTGTATTCTCCCCACTAGAAATATATCTTACATTTCTTCCGTCTTCAACAATTTTGGAAGATGTTATCCTTTGGGAATAGAACATCTTTGATGACATACATGTACATGCACAGTGTAAAAATTCGATAATATCAAACACACAGTAAATTAATACAGATCAAACAAACAAATAGACAAATACAAATATATTCTGCAGAAAAAAAATCATATATCGACAAAACAAATAGACATGCAATTTTTTTTATCATATTAATACAGAGTAAAAGTCACAGAGTAGGCGGCGGTCTTGTTTGAATGGCGCGTTTAGCTTTAGCGTTTAGTGCCGAAAGATGAACCCAAATTTCATTGTCGGCTGGTTCACCAACAATTTGCACTAAATATTTTGAATCTCGTTTTCCTAAGACACGTTTAATTTTGTGGAATCCGTCTGTGTCACTGGAAACGGAAAAGGTTGGTAAGTCATTCGGATCCACATGATCACTGCCGCGAAATCTGGCTGGTTTTCGTCGATTTCTTTCGGACTTGCGAGTTACATGTTGCTGATCCGTTTGTGTTTCGATGGATTTGTACGTCTTAGATGTAACACATTTTGTAACTGTAAAGTAATTTGCTGGAGTGGGTTAACGGACATAAGCGATTTTGATCCTATCTCGATGTACAGGGTTCAGAAGCTTGTTGACAGTTGGGTCTCGTAATACCACCATATGTGCGCTCGGTAAGTTTTCGACGACATATGGACCATTAAATCGATTCTGAAATTTCTAGCCCTCTCCAGATAGTACCGTCTAAAGGTATACATAGTCTCCTTCTTTAATGTTTATTTCTTTTGAATTTGCGTTAGCGGATCTCGTCATTTTGTCTGCTTTCACCTCTGCATTGTCTTTTGCAATACTTCGAATGACAGCGAGTTTTTCAGCGTGCTCATTCATATATGATTGTATACCTTTGTGTAAGGTTTCAAAGTTCAAAATCGGGTTTGTAAGAGGAAATTTTGGTCGTTGTCCATAAATTATTTCATATGGCGAAAATCCTAAACTTGTATTTACAGAGGTGTTCATTGCAAAAGACGACGGCAGGAAGGAATTTCTTCCAGGATTTTCTGTCGTTTGAAATATACGGCGTCAATTTCTCGGCTAATGTAGAATGTGTCCGTTCACAAGCCCCGAGACAATGATGTACAAAACTTGGTGTGAATTCCTGCGTGATGTGTAGACTTTTACACAGTTCTCTGGTAACTTCTGCTACAAATTCACTGCCCTGGTCACTAATACGTGTATTACACACACCAAATAATGTAAATAATTAGAAAAGTGCATTAGATACCGTTAAAGCATCTTTGTTTCTGATGGGAATGGCAAATAAATATTTTGAAAACATATCAACAGCTGTGAACATGTAGATATCACCGTCCGGTGTTGGAGGTAAACGTCCATATAAATCAATCTCCCAGACTTCAAAGGGTGATGAAGGCATGTGATATGCTGTAACCTTTGATTTTGTTGCATCTTGCGTCATCTTTCGTTTTTGACAAAAATCACATGATCTGACATAATCAAAAACAAGAGTTGCTAATTTCGGACAGTAAAAATGTTCTTTGATTTTATCCAATGTGTCCTGAATTCCTCCATGTCCGCCCATTGGTGAATCGTGATATACTTCTAGCACTTTTAAAACAAGACTTTGTGATAATACCATCTGGTATGGATTCAAAGTTCTCGATCTCTTGAATTTTATTATCTTTGAATGATACTGAATTCCGTCAAATATCGCAGTCTGTATGCTTCAGCATAATTTCACGGGCTGCCTTTTGAGATGATGGTAATTGATTATTTGTCAGATACGAGATAAGCGGCAATAGCGATGGATCATTTCTATAATATAATCTTGGGTCACACCAATTTCTTTAATTATGTCTGGACGTGTCTGCGCTGATATGTCCACCTCTGATTCACTACGACCAGCGTGGCCCGAATTGACCTCTTGTGGGGAATGCCGGTCAGTAAGTTGATCGCATTTGTTCTGGTCATTAGTGCTGCATTCCTCGCCGTCGGTGGGAATTGCATCACAGGAATCACTGGCGGCTGTGGCCGGAATATATGTATGTCTAAACTGTCCCTGGTCAAAATTTGTTTTGTTCATTTGCGTGTGAGACAAATTAAACGGGAATCTTATGTCATTTGAAGTACAAGGCATTTTTCCTTTATAGCATGGAATATTTATATTGTCCTCAGTATCAGCGTCATATACATCCTCAATATTCACAAAATTGCTACAGATGTGATCTTGTGCTAATAACGTTTTTAGGGACTGTCCATTTGGTAAAGTAATGGATGTCGGCGGTTCTGTGACATAAGGGAAAAATGGATCGTCCTCGTCTGGACTCGCCTCTAGTATTGTTGGAAATTTGGAGTTTCTTGATAATGCATCAGAAACTACCATCTGAGATGCAGGTTTATATTCTATTGAGAAATCATAACGTTGTAAGAGTGCCAACCATCTTTCATATATAGAGCCGCGTAGTTGTTTTTGAAACAATGGTTTCAAAGCCTGGTGGTCACACTCCACAGTAAAATGTTTTCCGCTTAAGTATGTTGAGCAGTCAAGAATAGCAGTAACCATTCCTAATAATTCTAATTTAGTCGGCCCATAGGAGCTCTGCCACTTCGTAAGACCTTTAGACCCAAACCTTACGACACAAGGGGTCCCATCAGGGTGTTTTTGGTATAACATGTATCCAATTCCCTTGCTAGACGTGTCTACTGCAAGCCTAAATTCGAGGATTCAAGATATCAGGAGTTAAATACTTAAAGAATACTTCCAAATTACTTTGACATATCTATGGTATTTGAGATGTCTGTGTTCAAGATGCCAAAGTTCAACTGTATGGCTATGCTAAAATAGTAAATATTATTATAATTTACTAAAACTTTCTAACATTGAAACATGTTTAATGAAACAAGACAAGAATGAAAAATAAAAATAGGGACATGCACATATACTGATTTCTGGCTGGTCAGTATTCTGATGACTGTAGTTTCTAAAGTATTCAGTGAAACACTTTTAAGCTTTAAATGTTGTATATGTTTAGTTAACTAAAGATACTACAAGGTACTGGTAATATTTATAAATGAGAAGTTTTGAATAAACATTACAATATGCATGTATGCAAATTGGGGCTATAATTGGTTAATGGATATTGCCTTAATTTTCAGTGACATGAAACAAGATTTAGAATGTAGGTAAATAATACTAGTATGTGTCTGTACATATCATAAATTATGGTATAGCATATAGAACTTGTACTAAATGTTTATTAGCTAAATCTTGAATGGATGTTATGTTGGTCGATTTCGATGAAATTAAGATTAGTTGTATGTAAACTGAGTGTACATGCAATATGAAATTATTCATAAGGTATTAAACATGATTAAACCATGTATGCAATGCAACATATGATGATTTCATATTAACTTATACGGATATAGCTTTACATATATACACATTGTTTTTTTTTAGGGTCCTGTTCTACGGATGCCATGAGATGAACTGTCTGCCCATCTGATATCACTTGTTCTGAGTATATTTTCTCTCCTCTTAGCCCAATCTCACTCAAACTTAACCCATAGAGTGCCTGTGGATAGAGGGTAAAACGTGACCTTGGACCAATTATCCAAGTCAAAGGTCAGTATCAGAATACACTATATATCTTTATTTAAAGTCCTTGTCCAGAACATAATTTTCTCCCTTTGTATGATCTGGCTTGTGTGCCATGTGATGGAGGGTGTGTAGTGATCTTTAAACAATTTTCTAGGTCAAATGTCAATTTAAAAAAAAACAACAACTCCTTGTAATATCCTTGTCCGGAGCACATTTCTCTCCAATTGACTCAGCTAAAAGCAGTGTTTTATGAGATGGTTATATTCTCAGTCATACATGCAGGGGCTGACAAATCCCATTGCCCGACGCCTGGGACTAGTGAATTTTGGGGACGAGCAAATGAATTTTTATTAACCACTTGCCCGAGGGTAAGTGACTTTTTCAAGAAAAAAATAATTAAGTCTTGGTTTAAGTGGAAAAGGGCACTTGCAATAATCAGTTTTGTCTTCCTACTTTTCATAGTTTATGGTGGGGCAAGTAAAGGTTCAGGTAGGGCAAGTTAATTTTGACCATGTGCTTGCCCATGGGCAAGTAATTGAAAAGTCTATTTGTCAGCCCCTGACATGCTTTGATATTAATCTGGCTTGAAACATTATTGTGTAATGTTCATTATTCTGATTTCATGGTCATTAATTTTAAAGACTGAAACTAATTACTGATATTGGTACATTAAAGGACATTGAGGTGATCTTGTCAGATTTCTAAATAATATTCAAGTATACAATTCTTACATCAAATAATAATTTTGTACGAAAATATATTGCAGATCGCAGATGATGTGAAGAAAATACAAGGGAAGCTGATGTTGAAAGAAGTACGGAGTATTTAATGAAGCTTATGAATGGACTTAGATGTGAAAGACTACTACATTGTTTACCTAAGATATATGATTATATTTATTTTGATATCATTTTAAAATAATGTTTTTGTACATAAAATGAATTATTAAACATATGATTTCATAATGCTATTTCTTTTTTATACATTTTTAAATAGATTTTGAAAAGAAAACACAGTTTACCAAGGAAATTAATAATATATATTTTGATTTAAAACTGCTGTTCTCTTTTCACATTCTAGAAAAGAAAGATTTACCATGGAAAATACAGGGATCCTTGAGCTTCCAGTAGCTTGTCAATCATTTCCCAAAATTGAAATGCTCAACCTACCCTGTAGTTTCCATGGTATGGAAACTATTACACCACACTTCCACATTGCTTCCCGTCTCAGAAAAATAAGGAAATCTTCAAATTTCCCTGCAATTTCCTTTTATGGGACACCAGATAATTCCACCAAGTTTCCATCACACGGAAACCGCTACGCTCCAATTCCATGTAGTTTCCTGAGTCATGGAAACTTGAGGAATCATGAGGTTTCCTCTAGTTTCCGTTCATGGGACACCTGAGGATTCCATCCAGTTTCCTTTTTTCATGGAAACCACTACGCTCCGATTCCATGTAGTTTCCTAATTATGGAAACCAGTGGAATCTTCAGGTTTCCCATTACGGGAAACTACATGAAGGCTCGGGAAACTTAAGGTTTCCCGAGGTTTCCGTGGTTCGGGATACCTAATGGAATCGGAGCGTAGTAGTTTCCGTGTCATGGAAACTTGACGGAATAACCTGGCATCCCCTGCGGAAACCACTGGGAAACATTATGTAAACTTGAGGTTTCCATGTGGTTTCCATGTAGTTTCCCATGACGGGAAACTGCTTATTTCACCCAGTGAAAGTTTCATAATTTCTCTGTAGTTAAGTAAAGTGCTTTGGGCAAATGTTTCTATATGCATTTAAAATTTGTATTAAGGTAGGTTATTTAATTTTGTCAATTTCTTTAAAAGGCCCCCCTGTTCTGAAAGTCAAACTGTGGCCAAAACTGAAACAATGAGGGAGGAGTCATCCGTATTAAGAACTCTTCTTAATACGTGTAGTAATACACAGCCAATTGCAACTAGCGAAATAAAAATGAAAAAGGAGAATGTCCAGCAGTCGGACGCAGGCAAAGCTGTAAAAACAGAAGTACCTTTCAAAAGGTAATGAAATTCACTATTTTATTTTAATTATTTACTATTATTTATTAAGATAAAACCAATATCCTAGGAAAAAATCTGACACACTTTTTCTTTAATTTTTCCCATTAAATAGATACACATCCAGTAGCCCCAGTAGTACAACTAGTACCACGAGTTGTACATACTCTCCACCTCTGGATGAGAACTGGCCACCCGCAGCAAGTGCAAGTTCTGCACCATTTGCGAACGTTGAGGATTCTATCCTGACGACTTTCAGGTAATTTAATTGATTTGACTATTGTTATCTCTCTTTCTCTTTCTCACACACATACATACACACACACACACACATGATAAAATAAATAATTAGGTACATAAAAAGATATTCTATCTGATAAATAATATTTAACATATTATTTTGTATTTGTTTAGGAGAAAGAGTCCCAAGAAATACGAAGCTCTGAACCGGAGGTTCACAGAGCCACGGGTCAGTGCCACAAGGGAATTTAAAGTTTTAAAGGCTCTTCAAAAGAGGATTCTGCAGGACATGGATCAAAGTGACATAATAGTGAATTATCTCACTGATAAATACGGCGGAGATGAACCAGAGAAGAAGCGGGCAAAGTTTATTTCCCTTCGATAAGCTCAATCGCTTGTACAACGTCATGTGGTATGAACAAAATAATTATTAATTTTTATGCATTTGAAATTATTATTCGAAGTTTAAAAAGCTCTCCAGAAACGAATGTGGATATACAACAGCTTGAAATAATAATCAGATATCGGGGACAAGTATGGAGATGAACTGGAAAAGTTTTTAAATAAGTAAAAATTTGTTGTAAATATTTCTTGTGAAATGAACAAAAGGGTATAAACCTTTATTTTTTATGTACTTAAATAAGGGATAATATGATAAGTCTACAGATGTTTTACAATATATACAGTCCTGTTTATGCATGTATTGAGTCACCATTAAATTATAATTACAAACGGTACGATTTTTTTGTCATAAATCATATTTCTAATATACTCATGGTCCTAGGATTATGAAACGACTTAGACTCAAGTCAAAATTTTCAATCTTTTGTAAAATTTTTATTACTTATGAATTAAAAGTAACATACACTGAAAATAGCAATTTAAAGATGTAAAACTGTATGTTAGCTTTATTTCGAGACTGTTTATTCTCTAAAGAAAGTTATTACCTAAGATTTTGACCAAAGCGTAAAATGTTTCATGTTCCTTGGGCCTGGTATAATTATTATCCCTACTTGGACCTGTTTTTAAAAACTAAATGAAAAATAAACGTACCTTCAGAAGGAAAAAAATCTTCAGTTACTCTTCCAGCGATAGGCCTAAGTTCTTTTTAGAACAGGTCCCTGACTTCTTTCTGACCCGGTGAAGAGGGAGGATTTTGTTTGTTTTTTTTTTTCTAGTAAGAAAAAAAATATTTCCTTGCATTTTTAAATCATTAACTAATAATTTTGGATCAAACTGTTAGGTTTTTGATAGCTTCAGTTCAGGAAAAGTTACATCAGAGACTTTATTGCCTCACGAGAGTTTTACATTTTCATTTACTAACAAGCATGGTAATCATAAAAAAAATTCCTACCTTCATTCGTAACAGTTACTGGGCTTGTGAATAAATTGTTGGATTCTACTGTCATGAAATGCAAGTAATTTACAACAAAAGAATAAGGTTACTTCCGGTAAACACCCTCAAGCAAAGGGAACGTTTCAAACTTCGATTTCACATTCCCTGTATGCATCCCGAACCCAATCATACGAGTACTTAAATTGATGCCACTCACAGTTAACACTGAAGACGCGTGTTGTAAATTTGTTCATGCTATTTACTGAAAGTCTAAGAATCAGTAAAGACTAATTTACGTAATTTAATACCAAAACACATTCCATAGTAAAATATTTCAAAAAAAAAAAAAAACATTCCATAGTAAAACGCAGTGATTTGATTGGGTTATGAAAATATCACGTGGTCACATTTTTATCACGGTCTTCTCGATTACAAATCGTTTCTCTGGTTTTCGAAAAGTAAGTAGGCTCATTGGGGGCCGCCAGAGAAACCAAACCTTTCAAAAACCGATTAAACTGATTATACCGCCGATATATGGCTGAAAGATTTGCTGCATTTACAGCTCTTTGGATTTAAATTTGCATAATGATATGCACATATTAATGAGATGTGATGACGTCATAATAAGAATATTGGCATAATGAGATGACGTCATTCTTCTCTAATGCATAAGAATGAGAGGTGACGTCATGATGAAGGGGAATCCCCCTTGGAAAATCCGGTGGAAAAACCCAAAATCCAGAAAATTCAGTGTAGAAATGTTTATTTATATAAAGCCTTTTGTAATGACTTCTTGTATCATTATATGCTTTTTATAAGAAATATATTTTCACTCCAATTTGATATGCCACAGTACAAATGGATGATTGTGGAATGGTGTGCCTTATTTCCATCGAAAAGGGAAGAAATTGTAAGGATGGAAAGCAAATGGTTTGACAATAAAAAGGACTGTATAAAGGATTTCAAAGAAAATACTAAAGGGGGGTACGATATCATAGATTGTTGGCGCTCAGAAGAGTATATCGTCCAACGGAAAAATATGAAAGATTGATGACACAAAGCGGTATATAAAAGTCGACACTGCTGAGGAAAATCATTTAAATGTAAATTACATCTCCACCCAGTAGGATGGCTGAACAAATCAAGCTATTTACAGAGCTTACAAATAATTGCGTCGAAGACTGCGGAAGCAATGTGAAAGAACGAAAGAAAATATATGTTGTATTATCGATCATTATGATGGCGCTACTCATCTCATCCTTGTGTGTTGTTGTGGGTGTTTTGCACGAGAAAAAAGAAGACTCAAATAGGGTAGACTGTATCTTACGACCTACGTTCACCGAGACATTGCCCGAAATCTGTCCTTTTATGGATCAATATCCCCTCTCGAACGAGGTATACCTGAGAATTTGTGTCAATGATACGGTAAGGATCGACATCAGACGCTTCAAAGAGAGAAGACCAAGCAATGACGGGATTACCATCAGTCAACTCCAATGGCAATATCTGAAACGATCTATTGATCACGTAGATGGATTCATTCTCAAATCCCAAGTACACGTTTAAGATGTGCTGAGTCATACCTTATTTATAAATAGCCTGGTGGTTTTTCCGAAATATTGTGTATGAATAACTAGTGTTCGGCACGCCGATGAACAATAATGGCTTTGCAATATAAGTGGATGGTCGTCATCACTTTTCCAAGTGGGGAGGAAGCCATTTTACTTGAGAGTCCTTGGTTCGATAGCAAGACCGAATGTAAGGGAGACTATAACGTAAAGATATTAAAGGAAGGTTACAGTTTACCTGATTCCTGTGGATCGAAAGAGTACATAATTAGAAGGAAAGAAATTTGTTTATAAAGAAATGAAGAAATCAGTGAGATTTTCAAACAATGTGGCAGTTATCGACATTCCTTTTGAGAACCGAAAGGGAGAATGGATGAGGATGGCCTTAGACAGATACCGTTTTAAGAGAAGAGTCGATCAAATGGCTCTGATCATTAATCCCGTTTAATCAAAATCCGAAATCCCCCCAAAGTGACTTTTGTGAAAGGAGACCTACTGGAAATGAGAAATGTTGACGTCATTGTACAACAGTGTAACTGTCTGGCCGTCAAATCACACGGCCTCAGTCGGGATATTGCCCGAAAGTTCCCATGGGCCGACATCTACAGAACGAGAAGATCTGTGACACGAAGAAACCTAGCTGTAAAAGAGGATCGCGGTGTTCCAGGGTCCATAAAGATTCTTAAATCCCCAGGAGACGGACCCCATGTGGCCTGTTTACTAGCCCAATGGGATTTCGGTCGAGCTCCCAAGCGAGTAATACCACCGCACATAGATACAAAAGAGAATCGAAAAACATGGTTTAAAAACTGTCTGACAGAGCTGGGGAAAAGGGATTACTGCATTCTAGCATTTCCTTACAAAATTGGATGTGGATTAGCCGGAGGTCATTGGCCAACATATCTGGAGTTTATAAAACGTTTTGCTGAGGTGTATCAAAAGGATGTGTTGATTGTTGATCATGGTCTCTAATCTAATTGACTTTAAGGATTTCTTGACTTCCCGATGACGTTTATAATGATATCACTGCCACGCTAGATTTCAAAATGAAAACCAGATTCGCATGATTATGGATTTTATGACATCATCATGAATCAAAGATGACGTCAATATCCTCTTATAAAAAATCGACAGCAACTCCGAGTGCTCATTTCTTGACAAGCGATCATGGAGACAACTTCGTTCAAGTTGATGCCTTTCAGGCGCGTCAAGAGGGTTCTTGACGAGGATGAAAATGCTAATCAGCAGCCCTCAAAAAGAATGTGTGACGAAGAAAGGGTTCATACATCGAAAACAGAGCCGATCTTAAAGATCCATCTTGGAGGATCCATGTACCTGGTGGCACAAGAATTCAACGGATCTTTATTGATACACATTCGATTTTACCAATGTGTCAATGATGGCAGACCTTTTCCAACAAAGAAAGGCATCGCCTTAGATCTGGAAAAGTAGAAGAAAATCGTGGAATTATGTTTAGAGGACGTCAACGCAGGAATTGAAAAAATGAAGACTGGACAAGAAGTGTCCTACAAAAAACACTTGGGAGAGAATGTGTATCTTTGTCTGAATTCAAAATACCCTTGTGTTAACCTGAGGCATTTTTTTTCTGCCAGAAGGCGAAACGGAGTTAAGGGCCACCAGAAAGGGGTGTGCTTTAAACCTAAACCAGTGGCAGGAGTTAAAAAAGGCAATACCGACCGTTCAACGGACTTTTGAGAAAGAACTGTCAGTAGTAGAGTACTGTGAAATGTCACCAGATCATCAAAATCAGATGGGCTTTTACACTTGTAAAAGGTGCAACCCTAACGAGTGGATGAATTATGTTTGACTATGCGATGACTGAAACTAAAAAAAAACTGTATATATTTTGGTCATGTGAATCTATGTTATCGTCATTTTGCAAAGATTTATGAATGTATCTGAATAAAACCTTTAAAAAAGCAGACATGTTTAGTCGTGTCTTCATTGAGCAAGATGCTGTCAAAGGATAAACAGCATTATCTGGAGAAAATATGGACAAATGTCGGGCATCCTGCGGCTTTCGGGGGTCCTAATCAATTGTACCAGGTTGTTAAAAGCAAAGGCAAATATAAAATTGGTCTTCGTGCCGTCAAGCAATTTTTGTCCAACACGGACGCTTATTCTTTACAGAAAAGAGTACAGCGTAACTTTAAACGCCGACACATTGTCGTCGAATCTACCCTAACAAAAAAATACTATAGTAAACTATAGTTAACTATAGTTAACTATAGTTTACTATAGTAAATCAAAGTTCCAAAGTTTTCGCCATAGTAAATCAAAGTTCCAAAGTTTTCGCCATAGTAAATCAAAGTTTCAAAGTTTTCACTATAGTAAATCAAAGTTCCAAAGTTTTCACTATAGTAAATCAAAGTTCCAAAGTTTTCGCCATAGTAAATCAAAGTTTCAAAGTTTTCACTATAGTAAATCAAAGTTCCAAAGTTTTCACTATAGTAAATCAAAGTTCCAAAGTTTTCGCCATAGTAAATCAAAGTTTCAAAGTTTTCACTATAGTAAATCAAAGTTCCAAAGTTTTCGCCATAGTAAATCAAAGTTCCAAAGTTTTCGCCATAGTAAATCAAAGTTTCAAAGTTTTCACTATAGTAAATCAAAGTTCCAAAGTTTTCGTCATAGTAAATCAAAGTTCCAAAGTTTTCGCCATAGTAAATCAAAGTTTCAAAGTTTTCGTCATAGTAAATCAAAGTTTCAAAGTTTTCACTACAGTAAATCAAAGTTTCAAAGTTTTCACTATAGTTAATCAAAGTTTCAATGTTTTCTCTATGATGCATTAAAGTATCGAAGTTTTCATTAAAGTTAATCAAGGCTTTTACTTGATTTCAATTGATTTTATATAACAGTGATATATATTTCTAACAGTAGGTTAGTAAAGTTCCATGGAATGGGACATTTCAATAAATAAGTGTATTGTGGTATTTTTTTTTTTTTGTATCTTAATTTAAATTTACTACTTTAGCTAATACAAATAAAATATATTTATTTATAATATCATAAGATACAAATCAGTGAAGTGAATGGAGCAGGTATTTTAGTTCTAAATGACTCAAAATTTATTTTATATTCTCTTTCTCCATAACAATGAAACTTACACTACATCAGTGTTATAAATAAATACTGTTGAATTAATGTTGTTATGTGTTGGACAGACAACCTTATCGTTAAAATGAATTTTTTCTCCTTTGTTTTTCAAAAGGGTATTACATGTAACAGTCATTGAAGTTTCTATGAATAATTGTATCCCGAACACTTAGAATACGCAATAATGGCGATAAGTGATTATATGTCCCAGACAGAATATTCTTCTTAAATGTTCCTTTTTTTTTTTTTTGTACAGTTTATAGAACAGCTTCCAATAACTTCATGATAAGTAAAAGTGGCGAAATTGAACAAGTTGAAAATTACATAAAATTTGTTTACCAAAAAGCAGTAGAATTCGGAATCAAACAAGACTGTATGGCTTATACAATACTCAAACATAAATATGATCATATAGGAAATTAAACCACTCAAAGTTAAAAGTACCAACTAGCTGTTATTTCCTTAAATGCTTATTATATTGTATCCCCATGCTTTCTTCGAACGACAAATACTAAATAGGATATGAATCAGCACATTGAAATATATAAAACCAATTCCGTGCACATCGGATTTTTGCGAATTGAATTCTCTCAAAACTATTGAAAATTGCGGATTTAAATTACTCAGCAGTTATAATATATCGTTTTTAATTAAGGTATTTTATATGGACTAGTATACAAAGTTCTGTATATTAGCTAGAAGTATTATATCTTTTCTGGTGTGCATTTCAAAATGATACTGGGTCTATATAATACATGCCTATAAAACAACTCAAAGTAATTATATCAGCCAACCCCCCTTTTTAAATATAAAATCCTTACATACAAATGAAATTAAATGTTGTCATTTTTTTCCTCCAAATCATAAATCTTAAAGAATTACCTATGTGAAAAGAATTGTACATCATCTTTTTTTGTAGTTAAAAATCCTCATTTCTGATTCTTAAAGTTTATTACAAATTTACAATTTAATGCGAAATTTCCTTATGCAGAATAAAATTCATGCAAATACCAATATTGATTCTACCTAATTTTTGTTTTGAATTACCTTGGTAATCACAGTGCAACAGTATTCTGGTCACTGTTACATTTTATATATTTAATCACTTGCAAGATAAAAACAAGAGTTAAATGCATTCATATACATTTTATTCAGTACAAAATCATATATTTATTCTAACATGTTTTCAATTATTTGTTTCAAATGTATACCATGTATATACAACCTAATATCAGCTAGAGGAAGTACTAATTTTTGTTGAGAAAAAACAATTCAACATACAAGTTGGAACAAAGACATTTTTTACACTAGCACATACTGTTTACACCTGCACGCTGTCAGAAAACTTTGGTGATGAGTTCATAAAGCAAACTTGAATACAATTCATATTTCAGTTTTTTCATGGTAATTTCAACTAGGTTCCATAACAGTACTGACACATTTATATGCATATATATTTAATGAAAAAAATGTTCAATCCCATTCATAATGGTTTGGCAAACACACAACAAATTTCACAAGACCACTGACCAATAACAGACACTTTGAGTAAAAGTCCTCAATATCAATGACAACTCTAGCTTGAGTTTCTTTGACTCTTGTTATGAAAAAAGATGAAGCACCAACATCGGTGTCACTAAACAACAGATCATTTTGTTTTTCAAGTTTTTTCCCAACAATGTAAGGTGTTTTACATCCACATTCATAAGAGACATGTTGACATTCTTCATTAAATAACATCAATTTCTCAACAATGTAAAAATCACCAGACAGAGTTTTGATTACATAATTGATTTTCCATCACTCTTTGAGTAAGACTGAGAATAAATCAAATTGTCTTTAAACAAGAATCTGTCAAAAAATACAGCACATGGACTTTCCAAATTAATGTTCAAGCGATTCTCTAATGCTAGTTGTTCAAAAACCGACAAAGCTCGGTAAACATTCTTGCCAACCCCAAGAAGCTCCTTACTGATTCTGATGTAAGATTTGTGATGTTTTTTACCTTTTAACTTTTCACAAAAAAATTTAACAGAGTCAGATGCTTTTAACAAATGGAATAAGGAAAGTCTCTTTGCTTCCTGAAACAAAATCAAAGATTTACATATCTGCGTGGATACATGTTGGGTGCCGTTGAACATTGTCAATAAATTTCCTCCATTGCTCTCAAAAGGAAATGTAGAGGTACCCCATATTGGACCCCAATTTCGCACACTCTGGGCAACGTGCAACAGCTGATGAACATTAAAACTCATGTGTTCAGTTCCATACAGTTCTCCAACTTGCTGTACAAACTTTCTGAGAGCCCTCTCAGCACAGTCAACTTCGTCCAATGTTACAGATGACTGTAGCAGCGTGTATATAGCAAACACCAACAGGAAGAAATGGTTGACGTACTGTTGCGGAAGAATGCCTCTTAGAATAATAAGTGCATAGAAAATAAGGAAAGCTCTCCATTCCGATGCTTTCCAAAATCGCCGGGTGGAAAGAGAGCGTGGTCGGCGTGTGATTTCAAAGGGGGGCTTTAATTTTAACAGCTTCCTATCCAGTTCCTCCCACTGTCGTCCAATATAAAATGGCTTCCCTTTATTATGGGTGTCTAACCAAAGGCTTGTAAACTGACGTGTCACACCCTGGCATACATTATGCAAGTAGTCTGGCACAAAGCCTGCAACCATATTGAACACACTCAGCAAGCATAATGGACTTAGTCCTTTAATTCCATTAATCACACGAGATGTTGTACAGGCTAAGAGTCCATCTTCAAGCACTGATGCATGGGTCCTCTCTCTGTATGGATCAGAAGGATATGCTCTAACATGTCCATCTCCTTTACTTACAACTTCTCCCGGATTTAAGCACCAATCACACCCAAACTGCCCATTAAACTGTTTCGCGTTCCTCAAAGCTGGCCTTGCCACTGCATCACTGCTGCAGATAAGGGTGTGTACCTTTGTGCACAGCTTCCTTCCAATAGAGTCTGTCCAGGTAACTCCCTGCTTACTAAGCTTGTTGCACATCTCAACAAATGGTGTGAGATAACTGTCCATTCTCGGCTTGCCATTACCAAACCACAGAGCCGCTAAAATGACATTCTTTTTCCTCTCTGATGGGGAACATTCATTCAACATGAGTTGAATCGGCCAAATGGAATATCCAGAAGATTTAAAAACAGGCATCCCATCACAATTCCATTGAAAACTAATGTCATGCTCTCCAATGGTCCCATTTTCAATCAGCTGTTCTGTTTTGTTTTGGCAGTCCATTCACCTTTAAATAGTTTTCTATTTGGGAATGCAATGGCATAACCAGGAAGAAATTTGCTGTTGTTTCATTTTCTCTGTTCTCCCAGCCACAATACACACATATTGGAACAATCTCCTTGCCCATATATCCTTGGCACTGTTCACAAACAAAATGTTTTTCAATGGTGTCCATGTGATCTGCAACATTGAAAAACTTCTCGATGAAGTAATTGGATCTTGGGAAAAGATTAGGAATGTGAAGGTTTATGAGTTCCAGAAGGTCAGCACTGGCAACTTTTGTTAGTCTGTGTGTCAGGGTGAACAAAATATACATCAGTAGACTTTGTGCCCTGGTGACTGTGGAGTCGTTGTGGACTTTCTCATCCCAGTATCTTTCATCCTAAAGAAAAAAATTAAATTAATTTTCTCGCATGACTTCATACATTATGTACTATTAATGACCTTTCAGAGTTATCACCCTTTACAACTTCTTTCCATTTCAAAATAGAAAGAAACAAAGAAAGTCTTTTCCTACTGCTATTGTAAAGAAAAATATTATTGTTTAGTTATCCATAATTTGCTGTTCAATATTGTGAAAAATGTGATTAGAAAAATTTCATTTGAGATCAGCATTAAATACAGTGCCTCTTCTTAAAACAATTCTATTTATTCAGACTGTGTGGTGTGTAAAACTTAAAAAATGTCACTACACAATCTCAAATTTTGAAATGTAAAAGGCTAGATGGAAATTTATATCTGAGAAAAATCAGAATTTCTTCATACTCGAAGCCAGAACTTTTTTCAGAAAAGTTTTCCTGTTCTCTTTTGTTTTTTTCTTTTTTAAATATTCCACATCATGTTTTTTTCAATATAAATAAAGGTCCAAACATTTACATTTTATTTATTTCAAATCCAATTGTTACTTTGTAAGCTATAAGTATTTTTGAAAGAATTGAAATTATGGATAAATTCCCAGTGTTGTGTTTTTTTTCCCTTTCAGTACTGGTATTGTTTAGGAATTTTTAGTGAAGCAAATTTCAATTGAACAGGTTGAATGATGTTTTCCCACTTTTCAAACAATTTTTCATTACAATCTTTTCAGAAAATTTTAAATAACAGTGAAAATTATGGGCAAGGCATAAGCGAATTTATCCTGTGGAAGATTTTTTTAATAAAGTTCATTTTCTCTGAGTTAAGCAAACCATTCCATAATAATTGTTTACATTGTGACATCATTTGATGCTTATGTGAGGCCATATTTTAGACTCCTTGTTTTCAAATGAAAACAACTTATTGAATATGATCTGGACAGTATGATACATGCAGGGGGCATATTCAGGGCTGTCACAGCACTTTTTGGTACAGGGACTGTGTTCCTCTCAATTGGGAAAAATCCTCGACATTTTTGTCAAATTGGGAAAATTAACAATACTTATTATCACCCCCCCCCCCCCAAGCAACACATTTAATCATGAAAGCCACTCATTACTTAAAAATCCAAAGCCCTAATTGTTTCATATCTCTGAATTTGCTATGAATTGATCAATCTGGTTTGCTGCAAGTCTCTCCATCACTTACAATGCGAATCATGCAACATTTTCTTTGAATATTTTTTTGTTAACTTGTACCTAGCTACCAGTTTAAAGTTAATTAAAAATAAAAAGAGTAAATATTAGTGTTGTAGATACATGTAAATGACCCTCTATTTCACGTCAACTTTTATTAAAAAAATTACAAATAGTTCAATCAGACAATACACTTTATCCATGTAGTTAATCTTTCGTAATAATGTTAAACACCAACAGTATTTTAAAATTCATAGAATTCAAATTCTAAGAACAACTTAACAAAATCCTTCACTTGACACTCGTTAATTTTCTTTCTTTAAAGTATTGACATGATTGAAAATATCCGAGGAGACAATGATCTACTACACATAAGAACATTTTTTTTTCTTGATTGCATCCAATAGTTTTCAAAACTACTTTTACCTCCATGACTTCTTGCTGACTAAGCATTTTCAGTCATGCCCCCTTAACAGGACTCAACATTAACTTAAATGCACATCTGACCTAATCAGAATAGTAAAAGTTTGGTCCAGTCTAGTCTGTTTTGTGTCAAGGTTGTCATACAAACATTAAAATTTTAGGGTTTCTAAACAGTTGATTTGATTGTTGTGTCTTTTCTTGTTTAATCAAATTTAAGTCAGGTCTAGTAAAATTTCAAGTACTAATCCGACTGGTCTAGCTTGTTCAAAAATGTGCTGATTATAAGTTTTTCACCATAATTCCCTAGTTCCACTGACAGTAAGAGTCTAAGAGGGTTTCCAATTACTGTCTAATTTGAGCTTCAAAAAGGCCACAAACATGTGTATGTTATTGGGTTGGCAATTTAAAATAAAATGTACTTCATCTTCATTATCCATTTCAGTGTCTTCCAAGTAAAATTCTTCACCATCATCAGCATCAAAGTAAAAGGAATCTTCTCGTACATCATCAATGTGGTCAGAATCAAAGAAATCAATCTCCTGAAAGATTGAATTGTAATACTTAATTTAAAAAATTAAACAAAATCAACATGAATGATTATGACAAGATATTTATTTTAAAAAAATTTACTCTCAAGTAGATTCAAGTTAGTCAGATATAATGTTTTTGAACTCAATGAACTGCACCACTTTTGAACTTTTAAGTCACCTGAGTCACACAGGTGACCAATTGCTATAATCGGTTTTTGTCTGTCATCATACGTCGTCTATCGTGTGTTAACATTTGAACATGTCTCGTTACGGAGGGTTAGTTCATGTTTTAAAAGAAAGAAGACATATCACCCTTATGTCTTTAGCATATAAGAATCCTACACTCTTGAAACACTTTGTTAATAAAATAAAATATAAAATGACCTATTAAACGTGATCGGTTGTATTTACCAATCTGTTTTAAAATTAAGTACATAGAGAGTATGCTTAGGCCTGTAGACCCTCCTCATGATACCCCTCATGAGCAGACATGGGGCCCACCTTGTGAACAAACCAATCAATTTCACTGCTTTTTATTTATTTTGAGTTTTGATATTATAAACACTTCATCAATATTTCTATGTTTACTACATGTATATGGCACCATAAGAGTTGTAAATAAGTCTGCATATTTCATCTTCATGAATAGAATTCAAACATTCTTTCTTCATCCCTTTCATTCATGGGTTGTATGGTATTCTAGCTGTTTACAAATTGCTTTCTTTTGTATTTAACTTATTTATAAAGGTATCATTCCATTTAATTTTAAGAATGTATATTCAAAGCTGCTGTCAAAACAAAACAAAACAAAAATGTTTGCCTACCTACCTACCCAACTTAGATTTTTGGGTTGGGTTAGGGGAAACAAATATTTTTAATGATGGCCTAAATCTTTTCTATATATTTTCCTTTTTAGAACTTTAATCCCCCTTGTTGCCTCATCATACTCCTGGGGGTAATGATTTCAACAAACTTGAATCTACACTATGTACAAATGTAATGAAGCTTTCACATGAGGTTCATCTTTTCTGGCCCACTGGTTCTTGAAAAGATGCAATTTAATTTATTCTCATTCTTTATTATCTCTCCATCAATGAGGGCATGGGCCTTTATTTGAACAAACTGGAATTCCCTTTACCCAAGAATTTTTTGGTTGCAATGGGCCCAGTTGTTCTGGAGTAGAAGATGAAATTGTGATAAATTTAAGATGATGCTAAAGATGACAGACAACAGACAAAGGACAAGATAGGCTATGACCCCTTTTTGGCCCCTGGTTCTGGGTGTCTTTCAGAATGATGCAACAGTTTATCAACAGAAACCTGTTGTTACCCCTGCCACAAAATGAGTATTGGATCTAAGTTATGGGATACACAGAGGTCACAGGAAGGTCAGAAAATATGTCAATTTCCGAATTTTCTCATTTTTACGCAAATTTTCATTGATTTTGCAGCATAATTTGTTTCAGAAAACATATAGCACAAGCTTGCCTATCTACCAAATTTATATATTTCATACACTAGTATCAGATGCACCTTATACATGTTATATATAAAAATCTTAGATAGGCAAGCTTGTGCTCTATGTTTCCCAAAGTGAAAAGTATCTCAAATTTGATGAAATTCCACAAGAATTGAGGAAATTCAGGAAAATGTCCTACTTCTGCACCCTCTTGTAGCCTCCGTGTAAGCTTTGAATCAAAATTAGTGCTGGTTTTAAAACAAGCATCATTTTAAATTCTTAACTACACAATATCACAATTTCAACTCTGTTCTGATTTTTACATCAAATCAGAGGCCAGATTCAGCTGTTACAATACCTTGTCCTTTGATCAGAAACCCTCATATGAGCTTTTGGCTCACTACAAATCAAATTTTTAACTAAATGTACCTCCTCTTGGTGGTCAGTTGCCAAGTACAGCAAGTCTTCATCTCTTTCAACTGCATCTTCGTCATCTCCACTGATGGGAAGCTACAATATAATCAGTATATTTTTTATTACAGTATTTAATCATACAATTATTACTATCCAATACGTAAGAAACTGACAAGAGGCCCAAGGGCCTTAACGGTCACTTGATTATAAAACAACAATCCATAGAGGATCCATGAAATATAAATTGAAAGCTTCAAAAAAAAATAATTTTTTTTTATCCAAATGATGTGCTACATCCAATATTAAATTATATCAAAATGACTTATTATGGTTTTGTTGTTTTTGAGAAGATGTTTAAATGATCTTTCCTATAAATTCCTAACTAAAAAATCTTTGATCAGCTGTTGTGCCCCCTCCCTACCCCAGGGGGTCAAGATATGAACAAATTTGAATTAACATTAACCAAAGATGCTTGCATATAAATAAGAGTAAAGAAAAATCATGGCTTTGCTTGAGAAGAAGATTGTTAAAGATTTTTCATAATTTTTATGTATACATTCATGTGTAAATCTTTGATCATCCATTGTGGCCCCACTCTATCCCCAGAGTCATGATTTGAACAAACTTGAATCTATACAATCCGAGGATGCTTCCAAGTAAATATAACCAATCAAGGTTTTGCTGTTTTTGAGAAAAGAATTTTTTCAAGATTTTTCCTATGTATTCCAATGTAAAACTTTCATTGTCCTTTGTAGCCCTACCCTGACCCGGGGGATCATGATTTTAAAAAAATTAACTTGAATCTTCACTACCTGAAGATGTTTCCACATAAGTTTCATCTTTCTTGGCCTAGTAGTTCTGGATAAGAAGATTTTTCCAATGTATTTCCATGTAAAATTTTGTTCATCCATTGTGGCCCTGCCCCACCCCAGGGGGTTATGATTTGAACAAATTTGAATCTTCACTATCTGAGGATGTTTGCACACAAGTTTCATCTTTCTTGGTCCAGTGGTTCTGGAGGAGAAGATTTTTAAAGATTTTTCCTATGTATTCCTATTTAAAACTTTGGTCATCCATTGAGGCTCCACCCTACCCTCGGGGGTCATGATTTGAACAAAATTGAATCTACACTACCTGAGGATGTTTGCACTTAAGTTTCATCTTTCTTGGCCCAGTGGTGCTGGAGAAGAAGATTTTTAAAGATTTTTCCTCTGTATTCCTATGTAAAACTTAGATCATCCATTGTGACCCAACCCTACCCCTGGGGGTCATCATTTGAACAAATTTGAATCTACACTATCTGAGGATTTTTCAGATTTTTTACCATATAAGTTTCATCTTTCTTGGCCCAGTGGTTCTTGAGATTTCTTAAAGATGCCAATAATTTTTCACTAATTCTTAATTATCTCCCCTTGGAAAAAGGCTTGGCCCTTCATTTGACCAAACTTGAATCATCGTTATCCAAGGATACTTTGTGGCAAGTTTGGTTGAAATTGGCCCAGTGGTTCTTGAGACAGTGATGATTCTGTGAATTGGCCAAAATATCTGACATAAGTTGGGGTCGAGGGGCTGATGGAATATGGGCTTTAGCAAGCCTAAGATAGGTGTAAATGAGTGAAAAAGATTGAAGTGTGACAGTCTGTTCAACATCCTGACCTGGCTGAAATGAACTGCCACACCATTAAAATGAATGAAATCATGTATGTATACATGCCTAAATTTTTACTACTTAGCCTTATGAATAAAAAAAAATTCAAATTATTTCTTTCAAGGTGTAGATTAAACTTGTTCTTAGTATTCATGATATTGTTGCTATCACGGTCATCTTAAAAATAATTAATTAACAAACTAAGAAATACACACCATTTCAGAATCTTTGTCCTCTTCTATATAAAAATCATACGACATGGTGAAGCTTGATTTACTCAGTCTACTGAAATGGAAAAAAAATCATTTTAATACTTCAGTCTTGATATTTTTCTTTACCATTAAATGTTTTGCATCATCTTTGTTATTTTATTGAAATTATATACCTTAACACTGTTTAAAAATATTTTTCTACATTTATTTATTCCCTAAAAAAAAAAAAAAAAAAAAAAAAAACAAAACAATGAAAACTTTTTTTGCTTTGGTCTAACAATTTCATTGTTGATCACTCTGTCAACACAGAATTGTAAGATTGTATCATCACTGTTATCAGTTATGTCACAAGTAGGTAGTCATCATTCTAAATCAACATCAACAACAAGGAAATATTCAAATAAGCCATTTGAAAGCTGGCATCTTAGGAAAATTAATGCCCAGAACATTGACCTCCCAAGAACATGAAGAATTAAAATGATTCCACAGACAATATTTCATTGACAAGTGAAAATAAAGTGCCCCGCCACAGCATGATACGCCCGTCAAACATTGTTCAATTCTCATAAACAGTTTAGAATGCAAGAAAATCATGACAACCTTGATTCAAAGATTTCCATGATTTTTCCATTCCTTATAATATTTGCTGTTAATACATCTCCTGTAGTGTAGGTATTAATTATAACAAATATTACATCATAGATTTCTCAACTGGTTGTGTCAGAGCTAGACAAATGCCATTCTGCAATCCCCCCTCCTCATCATTCATATTATTTGTTTGATATTTTCAATAAATTAAATAAAAATATCATATTAAACAATATCAAATTAGTCTTAAGAATTTAATCTACACCAAATTATTTTTGAAAATAAAAAGCTGGCTATCAAATGAAATATGCTATAAACTGACAAGTAGATCTTCTGTCTAATTCTCAAAGGATGCAAATAAGAACTGCTTGATCAGAGATGCTTTAACAGAAATGATTGAGACAGCTAGCCCTACATATCGTGATATTTTTGGAAAAAATCGTGATATATCATGATACGAAATTTTTGCCAATACCCATCCCTAATAGAGACACATCTTTTTTTTTTTAAAATTTCACTTAAATTAAAGGTCACAGTGACCTTGAAATAGGTTGTGACACACCTTCTACCTAAGGTGCATAAATTGGCCAAGTTTGATGATTCTAAGTCTAATAGTTTTCTAGTTATGAGCCGGACAGAATTTTTCCATATTTGGCCATAGCATTTTAATTAAAGTTCAGAGAGACCTACTTTTAATGTGCGACACACATTCTACCCAAGATGTATCAGCTGACAAAGTTTGGCCTAATAGTATTAAAGTTATGAGCCGGACACGAAAAAGCTAACAGACAGACATGAACGCCATAACATAATACGTCTTATGACGGGCGAATAAAAATGAAGTCATCCTAACAACCAGATGACTTAAACTTATTCTGAACCCGACACTCTTAATGAAGCATTTGGACAATTGCTAATATATCAAAACTAATTTAGAGTGTTTCAGTGGTAGTAATAGCACATCATTTCATATTCATAATAAGGCCTGTCTCACCATATATATATACCATGTCCTTGTCAATTTAAACTGTTTTGACTAAACATACATATCATGATCATGATGATCAGGGTTATACATGTCATGATACTTACATTCTGAGTGTGAGAAATATATCCATTCTATTAATTTCATCAGAAGAAGGTAACAAAGTTGTTGTATTAACTATTTACCAAGAAAGGAAACCAAATAACTAACATGATTTCTAAAGTAAAGGTATAAAATTGAAATTCTACCATGGGATTCAAAATTTCAAATTGCAAAAACAATCTACCGGTAAGTCACGTACCCAGTGGATATTAAATGTTCAATTTATTGTTATTTATAACCATGATATTAACATGTTGAAAACCAATATAATAAAACTAGATAACAACATACATTTGTATTAGAAAAAATCACTTGCCGGATCAGACAAGTTGACAGTATCACTTGATTGCTCAAACTGAGAATTTTCTTGTCATGGGCAATTGGACAACCTTTAACAGGTCGAGGAAACTATTTTCTGTGACATAAGAATAAATTTACATGCTAAATGAGGCACCAATGTGACTGACAAACCCACCAATCATCTATTAAATGAGTTGCATTATGAGTTACTACAAAAAATACTACATGTATGCAGTGTTCGAAATAACAGTGCACCCCTCCCGAGACGCACAAAGTTTGCCATGGGCGAACAGATCTGCACTACGGCTGTATCAATATATATATACGTATCGATATTCAAGAATGTATCGTAACGAAAAAATAACTTCCAATTCGTATCAGGCAGGCAGTTTTTCTTATAATTCTGTGAAAAAGTTGGGAATTTCAATCACCAAAGATTATATCTATCCTTTTTTAATTAAAACTGATCAATAATTACATAAACATGATGGAGATAGGACATAACAAATAAGTACATGTATTACAAAATACATGGACAACTATATTTTAACATGTTGGTTTTACAGTCATTAATAAGTTTGAATTTGAAGTGTATTTTGTAATGATAATGATCAGAGAAGAACTTAGAAGTGGGTTATAAAACACTGAGTTTTTAAAAAATATATACATTAAAAGATTTACAAGACTTTTTTGATAGACTTATTAAAGAATCCAATATATTGCATATCGCTTTATAAAAAATTGTATTGTATCGAAAAATTTTGGTCAATACTCGTGACTATTCCCTCGTCCAAAACAACCGAGTCTGAAGTGAATGTATGATATACCAAATAACATAGTTAGAATAATCTAACTGTGTCTCGGGACAGGCCCTTAGGACATTTATCATTTTAATGATAGAACATTCTATGTAGTGTAGACTTTGTATGCAGCATTTCAACATACTATCTAACACAGAAAATTGTTTGTTAATGTGAGTATGAGAAATCCTAACTATAGTACCCTTTCTTCGTATTTTTCAAAAACATTAAAATAATTACAAGTTGACTTTCCCGCAGCAATTTGAAATTGCCTCCTAAATTTGCCTGGTCCATGTGTTTGTAGTAAAATATAAATATGTAGTAGACCATCAAGCCTTTCCGCTCATTCATTTTAATAGGGATTTTTAAGAAGTTTTTTTTCATTTTGGTAGTCGTATAAACGGCTGCACTTTTAAATACTTCTAACAAATATACTTTGCATGAATGCTATTAGTACGCGACAGAATATTTTTTCGTATATACAGTGTATAAACAGTATCGTGCAATTAACACGATAAAGAATGCAAGTACATATACAAGATACATAAAGAATATAAATAATTTGTTTAAAACATAATACTTACCATTAGAAGTCTACACAAGTCTTCGAAATCAATCGGCAAAATTTCAATGTTGATGAACACAGCTGGCTTCTTCAAAATTCAAATTTTCGTGTAACCTCGTATCTTTCCGCCACCACTTCCGGTTTTCTTAAAGTCGTCATTTTATTCTTTTATTTTGAGTGCAACACATATCTAACAAAAGATTTTATTTTTGCTAACAAAGAAATAATATCAACACAAACTATTTGTAAATAAATCTATTGAATTTCATTCGGTACATTTCGCTTTTGACGGAAACAATCGAAACAATCTAATTGGTCTAAGAAGTCACGTGGTATTTGGTACTGAAAACAGGGGAGACGAAGAAGATGAAGAAGTTTGCGGTTATCAACTTTTTGAAGGAGAAAAACGTCGGGGTTGCACCTTGTGACAGGTTAGATCGTGACTGTGACGTTAATGAAACAGTTATTGTCAATTGGGAAGAGGGAAAGAAGAAATCACCGTATGATGTAGTGGTCCTTGGATTTTCAGGTCGGTGCAAATTATCCCCCTTAGACGCCATTTTGGATTTTCAAATCCATTAATTAAAATTTTGATAAGTATCACAGTATTTTTGATAATTTGAGAAGAAAAACAGTTTTTTCAGGGCTTTTTACAGTTATATTTATACAAATGTGTATTTCTCTATTATTATACATGTATCTATACATCTGACCAAGTCTGGCCTCGATCAAGACAAGTAATGAAGCATTAAGGTCAGACGACACGTTCCTCAAAAACATATAACTTTTCCCAATATTTTGTGATTGAAATATTGCTACTTTAAGAAGTTCCCTCACAAGAAATTGGGATACATTACCAGGCATTTGTGCAAGATTCTGTAGATGGTATTTCCAATATAATCCTATACTAGAAATCACTTGAACTGCTGATGTTACTTTTTTGGTGGTATTACAACATGTACAAAGGTATTCAAAACAGATATACGAGGAATGTGTCGTCTGACCTTAAGATGTTGAATATCTTGAAGTCTCTTGAATATACACCTAAAAAGTTGAAATTATGTTAAATATAAGCACATGACGAAAATTTGTTCTGTTATCAAAATGATTGGAAGTTGCACTTATTTGAAATTTTTGACTTCTCGGATGTTGATATGTCTGATAGTAGATTTTGTTTAAAGACAGGTATTTTTAATCGATCCTATTTTGTAATTGAATTGTTATGGGTACCTATGAAATAGTATAGTCATGTTAGTGGTAAAAAAGAGAGACCTGATTTTAAATTTCCTAATAGGTCTTGCACAATCTCTTGAATTAGCTATATAGCTTGATTGTGCTCCATTGATTGAAATAGTTGTATAGCTTTATTGAGCCCTTACTATTAATAGGTAGCAGTTTTCAAAGGTCCATCTGATGAGATTTGTTGTACTAAAATGACTGCAATATAAATTATAAATGAAAGTAAAAGGGAAAAAAAATCTAGCAATATCGCTGAAAATTCATTGCGCACACAGCGCTATCAATGGTTGATTGTAACAATTTTCACTTCAGTGTGACTATGACGCACACCCTTCCCAATTTGTAAATGATCCCAATTTGAAGTGTTGATTTTTTATGTAAGTGTAAAATGCTCTAAGAAAATCTCGGAGTGTAGTATACATGTCAAAATTAAGAAGAGACCTTTCAGCTGTACTCAAGGTAATTCTCTCTTAAAGCAGCATAAGCCAATTACCCAGAGAAAATTTGTTTAAACAACATGTTTCATTGTAAAACCTGCAATGTTTACATATAGATTTATTTTGTTTTTGATTAATTATATATCCTAAAATGCTATAAACTAAAAATAAAATAAAAAAAAAAATCAGGGTTCAAAATTCACTTTATGTAACTTGCAAAATGTGAGTTAAAATATCCAAATTGCGAGTTAAAAAATTTGGTAACTTGCTAAAGATTGCAAGTTGATTTGTGACACTGTAACTTTTCCCGCAAAAAAAGTCCGTTCCTTCCCATTTTCAGTTTTGTTTGCTACTGTTTACATTTCCGCCATTTTTAATTACCAGCATGGCGAATCAGAATGCGAAAGTTACCATGCTTTGAAAACGACAGGTGGAGGTGCTTATGGTAATATATTGAAGAGCACCAGCGATGATATTCATGTGCTTCAAAAAAGAAGTTGAGAATGGTCAACATGATTAAGCACCCTTTCAGTGTTGTACATTCATCACCTATTTTTACTGATTTATTTACTTGGAAACATATTATTATTAAATTGCAAAATGAAACTCCAAAACTAAAATCTGGAGAACAACTTATTTATTTATTTATTTTGTTACCAGGGTATTTATTTTTTAATTGTGAATTCTTTATAATGTATACAACACTTAAAAGCAATCAGTGTTTGTAATTGTTTATAATTCTGTTCAAATATCTATTGATTTAATCACATATATAATCTTTTTCTTTTCACAACATCATTTCTAATGAAGCCATTCTGTAATTTTGCGATCTTTCTGGCTTTGTACAAGCAAATTCGCTACATATCCGATGATGAGAGATAAATTAAATAAATGAAATGTAGTGCTCAGTCCTTTGCAGATTCTGATATTTGGATATTAAATCTTGATTTATTTTAATAAACTACAGAAGTTTTGCTGGCTTAACCTGAAATTTATTACTTTCCTGTTTGGGTAAGTTTATCATGAAAACTATTTTTCCCGAAATGTCATTTCACTTGCCCCGGCACTGGGAAAGTGAAATTCTAGACCCCGGCTGCAAATCAATAGCTTGAGTAAAAAACAGTGAGACTGCAGTTGAACATGTATTTTGTGTATTTTACAGAAGTTAATTTATCTTTAATCGGGTTTTATCCATTTATAATGATTTCCAGGTAATAAGTCACATCTAATGTTATAACTTATATAGGGAAAAATCAGTAGAGGTATAATAAACTTAATTAATGATGATAGTATTTACACTCTGGATTGCGGTTTGACTGTTTGAGACATATTCATCTTGTCATTTTAGGTTAACTTTGTTTACATTATTTTTTAATGATGTATTTCATTTAATAGATCAGTAATGAAAAGAGCTTAAACTTTATGTTTTCCAATGTTTCCCTGTTTAGGCCAAAAAAAAAAAGTCTTGTTTCCTGCTACCTGACCGACCCTATTTTTTTGCACCATAAAAAGTTTTTTTAGCTTTGGAAGAAAAAAAAATCGGAAATTTCTGGACTTTCATTGTTCTGTCACCGTAATCGGTTTCAGTGTTAACACAAAACAAGCATTTCATGAAATTTTAAGTTTTAAATATAGGGACTTTCATTAAATACCACTTGAGTTGTGCAGCAAAAGACATGAAATTTAATTTTAAAAGACAATATTGACCTGTGACATGTTTAATTTGATCTTGTATTAGTTCATATCCAAAAAATGCTGTCAGAAAAAATAAAATAATAAAATAAAATAATTTCTCTACCTACCTACCCTATTTTTTTCAGGCTGGTAGCAGGAAACAAGACTATTGTTATTATTATTTTTTTTTTTTTTTTGGCCTTGGAGGAAATGAGTTAAGTTTTTTGCAGGATGGGAAATTGGTTCTGGTAATCATTCCCCTAGTTCTATTTCTGGGCAACCCTTATTCTATATAACTTAATAAAGCTATAAAACTACATGAACTAATTCAAGCTATGTAGCTAAATCAAGAGAATGTGCTGGACCTGCTTAAAACAATGCCCTGTTTATTGAAGTATATATATGTATTAATTGACAGATGACAGAGAAGATGCAGAATCAATGATGGATAGATATATTGAGACTGGGCGCTTAACAGAGAAAAGGAAAATGTCAGTGGGATTTACTGACCTCAGTGATTCATCAGATGATGAGGTATTAATATATATTTGCTTTTAAAATATAAGTATAAACACTTCTAAGATGACTATAAGAACATATAACTAAATCTGTATTGTGTGGGTTGGCTTCATTAAAAACTTATTATATATTCCCCCTCCCCCCTTCCAAAGGAGAGGGGGGTATACTGTTTTACCCTTGTTTGTGTGTCTGTAACAAATTTTTGTCACAGTTTTCTCAGCAACTACTTATTGCAGATGCTTGAAATTTGAGCACACTCTTTGTTCAGGCATGCCATATTTGATGGGATTCATTTTTGTATAAAATCCATGTCAACTTCCTGTTAATCCGTACATCTGTCAATACCAAATTTCCGTCACAGTGACAATAACTACTCATGCATCGCAGATGCTTGAAATTTTGGCCGAATCTTTGTTTAGGCATGCCATAGGGTGGGATTCATTTTTCGAATCTGATGTCAACTTCCTGTTTTATGGATGGTATCTGTCCCTATCAAATTTCCGTCACAGTTTCCTCAGCAACTACTCATTGAAGATGCTTGAAATTTTAGCACACTCTTTCTTTTGGGTGGCAAGTCATACGGTGGGATTTATTTTTGTGTGAATTGGATTTCAACATGAGGGGGTATATTCACTTCAGAGTGGGGGGTATTAGTAGAGAGCATTCACTCACAGACTTCTTGTTATGACTCTTTTGTTTGTGTATTTTTTTAACAATACTCAAATTTTCAGCTGTTGAAAGAAAAACAGAAGAGGATGAGAATCAGCTATGCTGCAGGACAGAAGAAAATGAAAGAAAAATACCTGGAAATAAAGGTATTTGACTTTTCTTTTGCTTATGAACATAAATATCTTCCTTAGAATTTCCTAGAATTCTCTGAGTCCTAGACTTGAGCATTAAAAACTTTTGGAACTCCTGTTTTTTGTGTTATAATTTGATTTTACTCCATTTGCTCTCACAGCCTACCAATATCTGTCAAAAATTTAATCTATAAAACTTTACTTTTAGGAGAAAGAAGACCGACAACAAACAGATGAAAGTACTTCAAGCACCACTGAACAGGTAATTGTTGCAATTAATTTACTATGTATTTAAAAAATATGCATGCAATTAAATCATGTGTCATTGCTTAAAACAAGATTGTTATGATATCTAGGAACATTATTATTTTTATGTTGTAATAAGCTTTATATTGGTTCATCTGTGCCATGTGTCATAGATTAAGGATAAATAACACAAATCTTTTTTCCCCCCAAAATTCAAATATGTGCCTCTCTCACTTTATAAGTGAAATTAGTTTAGGCCATATTTAAAAAAAAATTCAAATATTATTTTGTCAATCTTTATAAGATTTAGTATAACAAATGTAGCCCTTCAGTGCTCCAAATTGTGACTAAAGTGGTGGCATTTGCAACCAAAAAATCAATTTTGCGACTAGAAGTTAAAACTCGCATTTTGCGACTGAGAAACTTTGGACTGGCGATTGTCCATTTTTATGATCGGGATCGAGATAACTTTTTTCAAGATTCTCTATCAAGAAAATGTTTGAAGACCTAAAACTTTGTAAAGCATCACAAAGACTGAAGTTACATAATGCTGTGACAGCATGTTGTATAGAACGGCTGCTAAATATTGTAGACTTTTTAAAAACCCAACCTCATGGTTGGCAAAAAAGTGGGAAATACTCATATCTCACAGGACAGTGAGTCATAACAAGAAGCTTTACAGTTCTACTAAAGGTAATTCTCTCTCCAAGCATGATCACAAAATTATCCACAGTCAATTTGTTAATACAACATGTTTGATTGTAATAACTACAATGTTTATAGAAGAATTAAAACAAGTTTATTATGTTCTCAGATTCTAATTGATAAACTTTATAATTTTACTAAACTGAATAGAAACTTGAATCAGAAAACTTCAGTTTTGTTCTTAAAATACAATTACGAAAACATGTTCTGCTACATAAAGCTTATTGGTAAGGGATATACACTAAATATGTTAAATTGCAGTTAGAGACACATTCAGTTTTATTCACCTTCTGGTTTTTTTTTTTTGTTCATTTTATCTCTGAATTTTGTATTAGATTAGATAAATTTAAGAAATAAAAACCTTAAATTTTGTAATTCCCAGTTTAAAGAAAATTTGTAGTATTTACTGGGAAGGGAATATGGGTATTTATCATGGTAATTCCCACTGGTATTTCCTGGCCAACCCTACACAACCTAGTTATTAGAGCATATGTTCAATATTGCTTATGTATCATCATGTTTTGGCAATATTAACAGCAGCGTTTAATAGGTTAGGTACGTAGTAATAAATTAAACATAACAAACAGCTGACAAAGTCCAATCTCAAAGTTTCCACCAGATGCACACATCAGTCAAACTTGTAGCAATTCCATTTGATTTAACTTTTATTCTAGAATACTTGTGTTCACTTGTGTTCTTTTCTGTACACGTGGTTTTATGTAATAATATTTCACAATTGGTTCCTTGTTTAGTACCAACACAGTAATAAGTAATCATTGATTTAAAAGACAATATAGATGTACATATTGATGAGTGAATGTTCTTTGCTTTTTTAATATACTTAATGTGATATTAACAAAATGTTTTCCCTTGGCGAGGCAAAAGTCTGTTGAGTGCGACCAGAAATTCTGAAATGGTGACCAAAAAAAAAAATTTGGGTCACCATTTAGCAACCTGATAGTAAGTTTGACTTGGCGAACTGCCCTTGCATAATGTCAATCCTAAGATATATTGCTCTACAGGAAATCTTGCATTTGTGCGTAGTTGATATGCTTTTTTGTGAAGTCAATATGTTAATTAATCAACATCATTAAAATGCTATATATTTGTTTTACATCACTTGCTGATTAATTTGAATTTTAGATTGTATTTCCTCATCTTCACTTTAGGGCCATATCAGGGGTGAAACGATATGCCTCTTTCACGATACGATACATGTCGTGTAATTTTGTATCCGTTCAGTTATTTTCGATACGGTACATTTTGATATAAGGAAACAATGTTTTATGTTTTGTTTCACTGAATACTATCACTTAATCTACTCTCAAATTGGCTAGAAGAATTTGATTAGATTAAATGGACTGTTAAAAGATTATTTTACATACTATCAGTCCTCAAAAAGTTGTTTTTAAAATTTAACTATGCTGAGTATTGGTTTTACCTATGCCAAACCTGAATAAATAAAGATCCCAACTGAAAAATGAACCAAACCAAAGATGGAGATTTTTCACCCTGCATTAAACCGAAAAAAAAAATAACGACGGCGAATCCATGCCGGGGGGAACTGTTTCAACCCTATTTCGGTAAGCCCATCATCAACAATGACGTTAACACAAATGTTTTATTTTATTACTAGGAAAACAAGCAACAGAAAGAAGAAGACAACACCCAGAAGGAAAAAAAAGCAGGTTAGACAATTTCATCTTTAATCCTCTATGATTTTAAAAATTTCTTGGATTTTTAAAATTTCCTGGTTTGCTTTACAACACAATGAAACAATTTTAGCATTACAACATGTACAAAGAAAAAATTGTCTGATTAAATTGAATGGAAGGTATTGAATTAAATGACATGGGCTAGAAATTATTATTATTTATTTATTTTTATATTTTATTTTTTTTTTCTTTTGGTTTACTGATCACTGGCTATTACATATTCGAAATAATCTGGGAGTCTAATGCCCAAGACCTGGTAAGGTTGCAGGTGGGCATGTAAAAAATGAAAAGTTGCATGCCCACCAGGATCTGTATATAATGTTTTTTTTCCATTGAAGACTGGCTTTTGTGTAGACATATTGTATCCAGTGAATTGCCAGTCTATGCTTTTGGTTCTGTCATTTAATGTGTACATATTTCCCCCCCCCCCCCTTTCCCTCTTTGATAATTTGTATTTTAGCATTTTTTTTAAATTGGAGAATAAGCTTAGAAAGTAGCAATACTTGTTTATTAAATCTAAATTTCTTCAAATAAAAGCATTGATTACCACATTGTTGTGAAGATTTATTGACCTTTCTTATCAGCCCTGTTTTTGCGTGTTCACAATAGTACCAAATAAATACATCAACAGCTGGTCCAGTGCTCCCACTGGAGCGAAAATTTTCGCCACTTTTCGCAAGAAAAGAATTGCATTCTTACATCTCATGTATTGACAACTGCATATATGCTATACACTCTATTAAAAGCTTTATTTCGAATTGTTTTTATCACAGACATTGTTTTAAAAATGTTGTGAAGATTAACTTAAATTTTTACTGGTCAACTGGTAACTGCCACTGTCCAGTGGGGATAGTTAGATATTTTAGAGGAAAAAAAAGCATTAAAAATCATACTACAATGATATCAGGTTTATATTTCAAATTTAATAAGCAAGTTTAAAAATCTCGACAAAGCACTACCCAAATCTAAAATATACAGGTCCCAGACCAATGGGCTATAAATTATTTCAAGCTCTGATGGTATGATTATAAAAATCCTTAAAAATACATAATTCAGCAAAAACATATATGACACTTTTGCAGGACAAAGAATCACCCTCTAAAATCAAAGATATCCAGGAGGCTAGAAGTTATGATGAATGTCAGCAGGTACAAAAAGCTGTTAAACTTTCATGAATTGTCTTCAGCAATTGTTTCATTATAAGCACGATGCAACAGTTCAATTGATATGTGTCATATTGTTAAAACATTATTCTTAAACATCAATGCTAAAATCATATGCTTGCAGCAAATTCAAAAAAGAGTCACATTTAGTCAAATGGAAAAAAATCAGTGTGTGTAATAAATTTGGTGAACTCAATCATAGTACCATATAGATCAAGAAAACAGTAAATACTGTATTGCTCTCTTTTTAGGTTGAAAAAACTTGTGAACAGACGCAAAGTGATGCTATTGAAGATGAAAAGACAAATGGTGATGCCAACAAAGAAAATGAACAGGTATAAATACCTTTAAAATGTAAGAGAAGAAAATTTTCACATACTTTGATCTATTTATGCTTTCAAAATTCAACTCTCATCACAAAATCTGTACAAAGGGCAGAGATTTTCAATTTTTTTAATCTTATCTTATTCCTAATCATGCCAACTTTGTTGTGAATTTTTGATTGGATGTGTCATTTATTGATAAGTACTGTATAAATACTTAATGATATTAAGTAGTATTATTAAGTAGTACATGTATACCATGTATACAGTTGTTATAATTTTTATTTTTATTTTCATAGACGATTTTCAAGATCAAGAAAATAACACACTCAGAGGTATGCCATATTAAAATCATTATAATCTCCAAGACTTTCAATAACACATTTGTTCAGCTTTGTTTTGTTTTTTTGTTGTTGTTTTTTTCATACTGTAACGTTCCTTGAAAATGAATTAGGCAAAATCAGTTGTGCAGTATAGATCTCTCTCTCTCTCTCTCTCCTCAAAACATCAAAATTATCAATTCTGATACTGTGGACTTAACAGACTCAGTTTTTTAAAACACTTTTTATGAATGAGTGGACTTAACTGGGATGTTTTAAAAGGAACTGTATGAACCATGTAACATGTAATAAGACTAGTGTACATTCAAGCAATTTTTATTCTTCAGACGCCAGTGAGATTTAAGAAAGGAGCACCATCAGAAGTAAGTCTACCACTGATTTACTCATCAAATGTCAAATATAACATTTTAGATTCATTTCCATTATTTTAAATATTTTCAAATATTTTGGCTTGTGCTTATCACAATATTTGCATATGATAACTGTATAAATTTATATTTTAGGATAGCAGCATTACTCGCCTCTTGAAGAAGTCAAGGATTGACAGAGTAAGACTTAACTTTTTTTTTTCATAAATTACTATAAAAGGAAATGAACTTTAGTTGCTGCCACTGAATAAAGTGAGCTTTTTTTTTCTTCAATTTTTCATCAGACATGCCAGAATTTGAATTTTACTACATGTAATGCTCAAAGTGTGCGTGTGAACATATTGTTTGTAAGTTTCAGTTTGTAAGTAACAGTTTTTTTTCAGTAACTCACAAAATCACAAATATCGAGTAATTTTTATCACATTAAAAAGAAAGAGAAAATCTGTCCACTTATAACTGTAATTATCAAGGACCAACCTATACCCCAAATTTAGGGACACATCACTTCTCTTAGAAATTTAGGAAGGGGTTTCTAATTCTAGAGAGACTTCTCAGTGTGGGCAAAACTCTGCATGGTGCACATTGTTCATTATTAAAACTATAAAAGTAGATATTAATTTTAAAAGTATATATTAATTTCATTAGTGTGGATCCACACCCTGGAATAAGAAAGATTATTAAATGGATATATTAAAGAAACTTGATTTTTAGTCTGAAACAATTAATTGTGGTGCACCTGAATTGCGATGCACAGCATTCAATTCAATTTTTAATTCAGCAGCTTCAGATAATGTTTGCATATATTTTTGGAACAGGGATACACATTAACGGTTGTCGGATTGTCCAGGGCAAGTGAATTCTCAGTTTTACATGGGAATACATTGTAAAAAAAAAATTTCTTCACCAGAACCACTGGGTCAATAAGGATGAAACTTATGTGGAAACATCCTCGGGTAGTGTAGATTCAAGTTTGTTCAAATCTTGACCCAAAGGAATAGGGTGGGGCCACAGTGGGGGATCAAAGTTTTACTTAGGAATATATTATACTGTCAAGAATAACAAAGCCATAATTGGTCATATGAATATGGAAGCATCCTCATATAATGTAGATTCAAGTTTGTTCAAATCGAGACACCAGATTAAACCACATTGACTCACATGAGTGTTGTGACCCATGGGCCTTTAATGTTGTGTTTTAGTTTTTATTTGCTCTATTCTGCTTATTGTCAATTTGTCTTTTTAGAAATCATCCTGGTTGAGAAATTTAGAGGAAGTTATTTCCTCGGATGATGAAGAAGATCTTCGCCTTTCAAAAGAAGAGTTAATGACCAAATGTCAAATGCAAGCCTTTGAACTACAAAAGAGATCAAAGGAAATTAGAAGATTGTCCCAGGAAAATGAAAATTTACGTGCCGCTCTAGGACTTGCAAAAGGTAGGCTGTTTCACTCATACCCTAGTCACCTAGTAAAGCTAGGGTTATACCAGTGCAATTGTCTGAGGGGGGTTGAAATGCCACTAACACGCCCCCCCCCCACACACACACACACAAATTAGAATTTTTACTGGAATATTTCCTACATTACAAAGAAAAATTACTGCTATATTTTTTTAATCAAGTTACAAGCATGAGGCAGGTTGTTTCTTAGAAACTTTTTCATTCATCAGCTTTTACTGTCTCAAAAAGCTCTATGATATCATTTTAAATGATTTAAAATTAATGTACATGTATATATTATGTAAAATTCTAAAATAATCGTGATTTCATACGTAACTAATTTGAAATACTTATGCCGATTTGAATTTGTATTCATGAGCAAGCAAAATTTTATGGATTAGTGGGATGTAATTTCATGGGAAATTTTTTTATACAAAAGATGCAATGTGTCTATATATTGACAAAGTATTCATTTTTGGGGATGTATATAAGTTGGTATGAGGTGACCCACAAAATCCATGAACATTGGTCCTCCCGAAGGATGATTCCACAGTATCTGACAATATCTAAAAAGAGACATTCCAATTCAGATGTAATCAGTATTGAATATCTTATTATTTTAGAACTTCCAGAACTTCTTCAGAAAATTAGGAGGCTGAAGAGTTCCCCTACACCCTCCCCAAGCACTAAGCCATCTGCTGTGTTGTCAACACCAAAGTCTACATCTCCAACGCAGGGCTTGGGAATAAGAAGAGCTCCATTAGAGGCCATCTCACCTATGACTCCAGAAAGTGAAAATGGAGAAGAGGTATTGATTATTGGAAAATTTTTAATGTTAATATTAATTCACAGTTAAATATTTTAGTCTCTTTTGGCTTAAGAACAAAATTATCTTGCACAGAGGCATCAAGATATAAAAATTTGGAATAATATGTTTGGTCAGGAATGTATATAATATTAATTCACATTTAAATATTTTAGTCTCTTTTGGCTTAAGAACAAAATTAACTTGCACAGAGGCAGGAAGATTTAAAAATTTTGAATAATATGTTTGGTCAGGAGTGCATTAAAAAAAAATGGAAATAAAGAGGCATATTAGCTTCTATGAAAATTTAAACTGCATGCTCTCAGTGAAATCTAGGGACCAACACAGCATTTAAACTGTGAAAAATATATGTACATACTTCCATTTATATTATACTTCCTGCATTATTAGTCCCCTACCGGTGAAACCGGAGGGGACTATAGGTTTCCTCTGAGTCTGTCCGTCCGTCTGTCTGTCCGTCTGTCCCTCCCTCTGTCTGTCTGTCAGTCTGTCCCACTTGGTTTTCTGCACTTTTTTTCTAAACGCTTGCAGATATTGAGCTGATTTTTGGTATTTGAGTGTATCTTGATAAGTTACAGATCAAGTTTGCATTTTGTTCCACTTCATTGATTTTCGATGGAATAATGGCATTTTCAGTTTTTAATGGGAATCAGATTACACTTGCCAGTAGGGGACTAGTATTGCTAATGCAATACTCTCAGAATGCTTGTTTCACCTTCATAAGCACCTTAATTTTTGTAAAAATCCATTGATGCCAATTTTCCATCTGTGCACAAGGCAGTATATCTTCTTTCAGTGAATGATTAAAATATAAATTATATATGCTCAACTTCTGAATGGGTGTAAATGGTATGGCTTTCCCTATATCTGTCCATCTGTTTTAGGAGTTTGTGGCTGGGTCACATTTTTCACAATTTGAATGTAGAACCACCCATCTTGGTCAGCTATTTCATTTTTGGGAGGGCGATTCTTTTAATCCTTAAGTAGGTTAATACCATGGCCTCAATTTTGAATTATTTGACTGTTTCTGCATTATATTTTGCAGTCTGTAGGGTTAAGGGGCCAGTTTTAAACTTGGTGGTTCATTTCATTGCATATTTTCCTCTTAAGTGGCCACTTGGTCCATTTTGCTCAATACACTTGTTTTGTCACATGAGTATGTTTCTTACATGAAACAAGACAATTAAGTTGAAGTGATATATGTTTTTAACGTACAAAGGTCAAATTGAGAATGTGTTAAGGTAATATAAACTTTTGATCTTCAAACTTATCAAGGTTATTAACACATTCCAGTGACCTTCTTTAATTAGGGTCCCACAAATATTTATCATTACAACTGTCAGTTCATCAGTCTGTCATTCTGTCTGTCCACTAAATTTGTCTTTGAATTTTACAACTTTTTACTTTACTAAATGTTAAATCAGTGCAGAGTTTGATTTTTTTGAAAATTAATATAATTTGACTTTAAAGCATTGATTTTAAAGCTGAATTTTGAGGCCACCTGTCTTAATTGGTTAGTTTGTCTTTTTCCCATTATGTGCAGGTGCAACTGTAATTACGCTACTGCTAGGTGAATTTTCCAGATAGTGGTTGTTTATGCATCTTATATATACTATGGGAATGGTCATTTATCTTATAACCTTATACAGAAATAAATAATATAGACTCAAAGGTATTATAATTTATAATTAATATCAGCTTTTAATATGAAAATTCCTGTTAACTTAAGGAATTATCTCTTATATCTGTAAGAAATTTGTCATTAAATTGGAGATAATTTTTACAGGTGATACATTTTGGCAGTACCTGCATCTCAGCTAAAAAGCTAAGGAGCAATATTGGTTCGAGGTACAGCCATCTTGTCAATTTCATAATGGAGGAGATTTTCACAGAGGAGGAGATGGCTGAGTGTAGCCTGACTGGTTCAAAGGGAAGAACAAAAACAGAAGACATTAAGCCTGCGCTGGATGCTGATAAATTAGCAGACATCATTTGTAAGCCATTTCTTAAAAAATCTTTTAAATTAATGCAATAAATGCCCATACGGCATAATAAATAGGGTTTATTATTATTTTTGTTTGTTTTCCTAGCTATGTGATTGGCACAAACTAGGACACATGATCAGGTTAACACTGTTTCTATTTTAAGCTTCTACAATAGTTTACAATCTTGTTTTTAAATTTCTAAAACAACAGTATTGATGACATCACAAAAGTCAATAATAACTGAATGTTTTTAAAAACAATTCTTTAGCTGCTGTTTTAAATATGGTGTCATAAAGAGTATGACTTAACAAAAAACAATTCTTTAGCTGCTGTTTTAAATATGGTGTCATAAAGAGTATGACTTAACAATCGCTTATACAAGATCTTGTGTATTAGAAGATAACCTCTACTAAATTGATATAAAAAGTAATGAAATTTTATAGCCATCAAACATGACATGGGACTGCTGGCTGTATTTTTGTGTTCATCAGTGAGCAGTATGTCTTATACACGTCTCACATATTATGAAGTTTGCTATTGTCTGTATGCAGAAGTGTATTGTGGGACTGTTATTAAAATCATATATAATATATGCTATTTACTTTGTAGCTTATACCAGGACCCAGTGGAAAGTAACAGACGAGGAGATCAAGAAAACTGTAAGAACAAAGTTAAACAACTGCCATAAGAAGAAATACCAGGCCAGGAAGATCAGCACACCTGAGGATTCTTAAGTGGACAGCAATAATTTAACTGTGATAAAGTTTCAGAACAACTGCTCAGTAACTTCTTCAGTATGATTCAGTGATTTTTCCCCCTTTTTTCAGCTATAATTGTTAAAAAGACTTGCCATATCCTGATGTATCAGCAGTTTTAAATATCAAGAAAAGGATGTTTAAAAATTTTCTTATTTATTGATGTGCCAACATTTATCTTGTATATATTTAAATAGTGCCAATTAAGTTTCTTGAGTTTTAGTTTCAATAGTGCGTATGTATTAATATTTATAGAGTAGTTTGTAGTGCTGTTATTTTCTTTTTCTATTTTTAACCTATGATATTATATTGAATGACTTACTTTGTTTAATTTAAGGCAATGCCAGAAAACTTGTCATCATTTTTGTCAGTTTTGTATATTTTGTAAATTGTCATAATTTATTCCTAGATGCTGGATTAAAGGATATTTGTTGTCAAATCCTTCGTAGTTTGTATATGTGTTTGTGTAGTTTGATGCAAAGTTTTGTTGATCTTTTTTGTTGAATATTTCCTGTGTTCCATTTTTAAGATTTTTATACTATATTCCTCAGGATGATAAATCAAGTAGATGTGTTTTATAAGATATATTTTTTTAAAATCTTTATTCCATTGCTTTATCTTTATGTCTCAGAATGATGTTTTTTTGCTTTAAAAGTTTTAAATAATTTGGTTGTATCATGTCTGTGATTTGTAATTTGTCAAAATGAGCTTTCACATGTAGATAAAATACAGGAAGCATAAATTGTGATATACATTGCTAGCTCATTATTTTATATAGCTTCATAATTGAATTAAGTATTCACATTAACTACCAAAATATTAAAGAGACTATTCATATACTGTACAGATGTATGTATGCCTTTTATAAAACAATGCAAAGAATACATAGATGTATTTTTGTATTTCACTTTTAAAATTTATTGTTATTATTTATTTTTAATTGAAATCTTTGTTACAATAAACTTTTTAACTTAAACTGTTTGCTTCACTTGTAAATGTTTAGGAACAGTCTGAAGTTTCAGTAAAGTTATTCAAAGTTTTCACCATAGTAATTCAAAGTTCCAAAGTTTTCGTCATAGTAAATCAAAGTTCCAAAGTTTTCACTATAGTAAATCAAAGTTCCAAAGTTTTTACTATAGTGAATCAAAGTTCCAAAGTTTCCACTATAGTAAATCAAAGTTCCAAAGTTTTCGTCATAGTAAATCAAAGTTTCAAAGTTTTCGCCATAGTAAATCAAAGTTTCAAAGTTTTCACTATAGTAAATCAAAGTTCCAAAGTTTTCACTATAGTAAATCAAAGTTCCAAAGTTTTCGCCATAGTAAATCAAAGTTTCAAAGTTTTCGCCATAGTAAATCAAAGTTCCAAAGTTTTCACTATAGTAAATCAAAGTTCCAAAGTTTTTACTATAGTAAATCAAAGTTCCAAAGTTTTCACTATAGTAAATCAAAGTTCCAAAGTTTTCGTCATAGTAAATCAAAGTTCCAAAGTTATAACTTTGGTACTATAGTAAACTATAGTTTACTATAGTTAACTATAGTTTACTATAGTATTTTTTTGTTAGGGTATAGACACACTCTGGGACGGAGACTTGCAAGACGTCAGAAACATATCAAACTATAACGATGGGGTTCAGTACATCTTGGTTTTGCAAGACGTGTTTTCGAGGTTTCTATTTACGGCTCCTTTAAGGCAGAAAAAAGCTAACGACATCATAGAGGCTCTGAAAGACATTTTTTCTAATGGTAGAAAACCTAAGGTGCTGAGAACGGACAAAGGAAGCGAATTTAAAAACAGATGGTTGAAGGCTTTTCTGAAAAAGGAAAACGTTCATCCCATATACTCAGAGAATGAGACCAAGAGTTCTCTAGCCGAAAGAAGCATTCAGAATTTAGAGAATCGTCTACAGAGAATGTTCACTGCAAATCAATCGTATAGGTTTCTAAAGGAATTGCCCGCCCTAACCAAAAGCATTAACGATACTCCGTCCCGACCTCTAGGCGGTATGGCACCTTCTGAGGTCAAGGAAAACAACATAGAAGAGACCCGGTATGCCTCTTATTTGGCTAGAAAGCGGCTAGACAAAATGAAGTCGATCTCAAAATCTAGCAAGAAAAAAAAAGAAAGTTTACAAATACAAAATCAACGACAGAGTGCGCATCACACATTTACGACACATTTTTCAGAGAGAATACGCGCAAAAGTGGACGGGGGAAATTTTTGTGATCATGAAACGTTACCGTAGTCAAGGTATACCCGTCTATAAACTTAAAGACTTTGCCGATGACCCCATCAGTGGAACATTCTATGAACAGGAACTGCAAAAAGTAAACAAAACCGACGAGGAGACGTGGAAGGAGCACAAGATTCTGAAGACTCGCAAGAGGAGAGGCGTGGAAGAAATACTGGTATCGTGGTACCAATGGCCCGCAAAGTTTAATTCTTGGATCAAGAAATCTGAACTTATAAAGGTATAAAAAGGCGTGACAGTCAACTCGAGCTTCAGATCAAGATGGGTCATCGGATGGTATTGCGTTCTTCTGATAGTGCCGACATATATCCGTCGAATGTGCCTTGGAATTTTTGGGTACGCTTGCCGAAACCTCTGTCTTTCGAGGGCATCTGGACTATATCTCTCCTAGAATTCAGTTCTACTCCCAATAATCAGGCGAAAGAATGTACGTGTACTGCAATGCTTGTGAGAACACCATCGTCGGTGACGTGAGAAGCCATTGCGTGTTCAAGGGCAGAGAAAAGAACATCATTTATCAGCTCCCATACGACGTGCCTTTAAGACTGGGTGAAGTACAGTCTGTGAACGTGTATATAAGGGATTCCCACGACAATCCGGCCTCATTTCTCAAAGGGGAAGTGACAGTGACGCTTCTATTGAAAAGACATCTCTTGTCGTTGTGACGATGGGTTCGACCTACGTATCTGATCCTCGAGTGTGGAAATCCTTTAACAAGAACATGTTAGGTGGACAATTTAATCCTGGAGGTTATCGAGGTAGGCAAGTGGGTGGAGGTATCGCGGGAATGTATTCCAAGAAACCTTACATGATACCCGTCAACCCTCACGTGACTACCAAAACGGGAGGGGAAAAGATTATCGGGAAGCAAGTCACCCCCGTGGCTGCCGCAGAAGAAAGAGCCAATACGGAATTAAAGACGGCCAAGAAAGAGGACGTCCCTCACGTACCAGTGGGTACTATAAAAGCCGGTCGATTTCAGAAAGCCGTCAGAAGCAAGAAGCGCATCAGAAGAGGTACGTCAAAGAAAAATACACAAAAGAAAGCCAAGAAAAGAAAATTAGAAACACGCTTGGAGGGATCAAACGTATTTGAAAAGTAAGATGGCTTTCCTCAACGACAAGATCACGGACATCGGACTACCACTGGAATTGTCTCTCTTTACTGTGCCGCCCAATCAAGTAGCTGTCGAAAAAATTTACTTTTCGGAATGTCGTCCCGTGACCTCCTTCGACACCACCGATGCCCCCATCGAAATAACCGTTCCCAATCAGGGCAACGAGTACATAGATTTGAGACGCAGTCGCCTCTATGTCAAGTGCAAGATCCTCAAAGTCGACGGCACGCCACTGGCTGCTCAGGAAAAGACCGGCATCATCAACGTCCCCCTACAGTCCATGTGGTCTCAGATCGACGTGTACATGAACGGGAAACTCGTATCGCTCAACACGAGTTATCATCCTTGGAAGGCTTATCTCAAACTCATTCTCTCGGACGGCGGGGACGTGACGGGCTCCCAGTTACAGTCGCAATTATTTTATCTGGACGATTCCGAGATGGACGACCCGGACCCTTACGCAGGGTCCAACGGCGGACTGGCCAATCGATACGTGTACACACAGCAGAGTCACATCTTCGATCTGGAAGGACCCCTGTACGAGGACATTTTTCGTCTAGACAACTATCTTCTGAATGGCGTAGATCTTCATCTGAAACTGTTCCGTACTTCATCCTCATTTGTTCTGATGAGCGAAGAGAGTACCCCGGCTTACAAACTGCAACTGCTGGACGTATCGTTTAAGGCATGTATGGTCAAGGTAGATAGCGGGGTCTTAATCAATCACGCCGAGATTCTGACTAGAACTAAAGTGAAGATGAACACCTGTCCAAAGGACTCGGGATCTTTCATCTGGCAGAACATCTGGTCTAATACCCTTCCCATGAAAGCCGTCTTTTGCTTTGTGTCACAGACGGCCGTCAACGGAGATTACCAGAAAAATCCATTTAATTTTCAAAACTTGGCCGAGGAAATGGCCTTGTACGTCAATGGAGAAAGTCTGCCAGCTCGACCCATAAGAATGGACGTGGGAGTCAACAAAAACTACGTTTCCGCCTACGTCAATCTCTTCGAGGCTTCGGACAAGTGGAACAAAGACGCCGGACTCAAGATCACTTGTTCCTCTTTCGCCAACGGATACGCGATATTTGCTTTCAATCTGGCACCGAGTGACTTGGGAGAAAGCTATTTAAACCTGATTCGTCAGGGAAACGTCAGATTGGAAGTCAAGTTTGCAAGCGTTACGACCGAAACCCTGAACTGTCTGGCATATGCAGAATTTCCCGCACTCTTAGAGATAGATCAGTCCCGGGACATCAGATACACGAGAGCATGAACACCAAACAACTGCAGTGCGTCTTAAGAGAAGACCAGTGCCTATCAAAGATTACAAGCGGTGTTTTTGCTTCGGATACGCTTCCTGTTTATATCGGCTTCTATCCTGCTGCAATTGTCTGTAATACGGACGAATCCAATATGCCGGGAAAACACTGGGTGGCGATGTGGTTCGACAGAATCGGAAAGGCAGAATTTTTCGACAGTTTTGGATGTCCTCCGGATAAATACGGCGAGAATATCCAACGTTTCTTATTAGAAAAATCCTTGTCTTACACGTACAACGAAAGAGCTGTACAAAACAAGAGTGCCAGTACCTGCGGATATCACGTGTTGTTTTTCTTGATGATGAAATGCAGAAACTTTACCATGAAAGACATCATAAACATTCTGGTCGACTCGGGTCGACCTGAACAATTTGTAAACAGAGTCGTGAGAGACTATTATCACTGCCTTTAATCATACTTAGTTGTATATTTGCTAGAGTTAAACTTGTTGATTTGTTTTCTCTGTGCACGTTATTGACAATAAAGGAATTGGTGTCATTTCTGTATAAATGAGAGTGTTCAATCAGAAAATATCATTTGGAGATTTGATACCCTGACATGGAGGGTTGGTGGAAAAGAGAGTCTTTGTTGAAATTCACGAGTCCCACGACGTGTATGGTGGTAGGACCAACCATGTGTGGAAAAACCAGATCGTGTACGACGTCATACGTCAGGCTGGTGGCATGTTCGAGTCGCCACCCGAAAAAATTGTGTATGCCTACACGGAATATCAAACGTTATTCGATGAGATGGAGAGGAAAATAGACAATTTTGTGTTATATCAGGGTCTGCCCACCAAGGAACAGATAGAAGAATGGAGCACCGATTGTAAACACACCCTTTTGATTTTGGACGACATGATGACTCGAGTCACAAGAAACGAAGATTCCGTGACTCTCTTCTGTGTGACAGCTCACCACAGACAAGTGTCTGTTTTCTTTCTTGCACAGAATCTCTTCATGCCGGGCAAATACTCTAGAACAATATCTCTCATTTGTCATTACGTCGTCTTGTTTAGACAGGTGCGAGATTCGAGACAAATCTACACTTTTGGATCCCAGGCCTTTCCGTCTCGATTAACTTATTTCAAGGATGCTTATGAAAAAGCCACATCTGTGCGATATGGTTACCTGTTAGTAGATTTGACCCCCTGTTCGCATGACGAGTACAGGTTGCGCACGCACATCTTCCCCAATGAAGACGTCACCGTGTACGCCCCCAATAAAAAGGCTTGCACTCATCTGAAGTATTCATTATGACAATCATGAGTCGAAGAGTGAGAGGTCAGCTTCATTTCTTGTCTCTCCTGCAGAGCACGAGTCCCCGACTGAGTCGGGCACTCATTCAGACCATATCTAAAGATCAATTGACGGCCCTTTCTGAAGTGATTCTGAACGTCTTCAAAGGAACTTTTCCTCTGAAAAAGGAGACGATAAAAAGACTGAAAAGGCACAAAGCGGCCATTCGAGTTTTGGCTTCACGACGAGAAAGCAAGTCCGACAAGATAAAGATTCTCTCTAAAAAGGTGAACATACTTCCGTACCTCATTAAACCGGCCTTGCAAGTCATTGAAAATGGCACGAGAACTGATTCTAGTACCTCGCGCAAAATACCAGAGGATATTAAAAAACGTGTCTCAGAAAGATCAGACGAGTCGTGACTCCGAGGACCAAGAATACGACCCTGCAGAGAAGAAGGAGGATGCAAAAGAATCTGTCGAAGTCATCTTACGCAACCTTCCAAAGATATTACAAAGAAAGGCTAAAAAACTTCTGCATTACATTGAGGAACAAGGCGGTGATTTGCTGAAATGGAACGAATCGAAAGAGCTCGTTTACGAGGGTAGTGTGGTGAGGGGGTCCCACGTGAACGATTTACTGAAATATGTGCTGATGAGAAATCCCAAACAGGTTCCGAAAGGATATCTACAATTTAGGGAAGCTCTTAAAACAATTCACACGCCAGCCTCCCTGTGGATCGATAGGTTCTCATCACAGGAGACACACCAACACGGAGAGGGATTCCTCGTCCGAGGACCGGTCGGTCCTCCACCCGGACTACGACCCATCCAGAAACAAGAGAAAACATTAAATTGGATCAAATTTTAATGTGGAAAAACTGTACAACACATGCCATTTCGTAATAAATCATGCACTCGCTTAACAAGTTTTATGTGTTCATTTGTATGAAGTCAATATCCGTACGGTAGAGTGTCGAGAGTGTCCCGCTGAATCACTCGTTTACTGTACACTATTTTATAGTCCTTGCGTTCTGGTCTACTATAAATGATCCTCTTTCGTTTTAATCTGTTAATTTTGTTCCGATTCACGACACTAAGGGTGTCATTCGACATGTCTCTAGGTCGCACAACCATCTCTATCATCGATCTAAAGTTCAGTACACGGGCATTGGCGTGGTTGAGCGAGAAGCCTCGGATTTTACACACTTCTGTTCCACTGGACGTTCTATACGCATAATTCTTGGGACCTCGAGAGACGAATTCGTTGATATACTCTCCCGGTTTCAGCTCGCTCGTCAATTGACCCAGAAAAGACCCGACTTGGGGTTCGGCATCCCCGGGTCTACTGACAAATATGACGGAATCCGTATCAAAATACAGGACACGCTGGTCCAGCATTTGCAGGACTTCGTACAATTTCAGGCGAGCCCAACAGGTGGTGAAACTGGCCACAAAGATGTTGGTTTGATAGTCCTCTCTAGTGTTCACGTCTTTGTGTTCCCAAGACAACTGTAACACGTTTTTGGACACGATGTGAAAATCTCTGAGCTCCTTACCCGGGTCGGACACGAACTGGAAGAATTTGTCAGCCTCGTTTTCGTGAAAAAACGTGCTCTGAGGCATGTTAAGACGTTGTCCGAATTTACCCCAAAAAGAGTTCAAGAGTAGTTTGGCAATGGCACGTAGTGCCGGATTTTTTGTAATGTTCTGTCTGTCGAGTTTTATGCCCTCTCTCTCTAGATACTGCCTGAGATAGTGCATGGCATCTTCCTCGTCCTTAACCCAAGAAGGCCATCCGCTAGCTTCCTGCTTGATCTTTAGAAAAAGGTTGATATATTCTCCAAAAATGCCCCCTTCTCCCGTCGATAAGTCAAACTGTGTAGACTCTTCCCAATGGTAGACCTCATAGATCTTTTGCACGAGATAACCGCATTCTAATGCTTTCTCGATCTCCGGCGTACAAAATACTCCTACAAAGGACCTGTCTTCGTCTCTGCATGCACAAGTGGTCTGCCTTTGAACTTCAGCACAAGTTCGGCACAGGGCAAAGGTAAGCTTTCCATTAATCTTCTGAGGCAAAACGGGATGGTAAAGTTTCCTGGGGGGTAACACTTTCACTTTGACCATGCCGAAATAAGAACGAATGTCCTTGAAATTGTTGGTGATGATGGTTGGTTCCTTGATGGGGTACCTGGCATATTTATTGACAGAAGGGTACAGAGAACAGAAATCCAGGTAATGTATTTTCTCTCCATCTTTCACTTTGTAATGCAGTTTGACGGCGTTTGTTCTGCCACCGAAAAAGGATTCGCGAGGATTCAGACGTTCTTGTATATCTAGAGATTCGATGAAGCGACGTGCGGAATCATTTCTGGCCAGTAGCTTATAAAAATCGTGTTCCCAAATTTCTACATAATACATGCCCAGCGATTCTATGTATTTTTTCTTTTTAAATGTCAAGGCCAAAAGTTCATCCATGGATTGGTCGGTTCTGACGTGTTTGTTTTTTCGTCTCTGTTGGGGGTAACAAAGGGGGCATCCGTGCCAGAAACAACCGTGAAATTCATAGGCCGTGTTTCTTTCGGCGCAATAGCCGTCCAGTAGGTATTTCGTTCCGGCCAAGTTGAATTCTCCCTCGTTTAAGGCATGTCTGATGTACATCTGTTTCCCTGTAAGTCGGAAGTGCTCTTCTTGCACCCATAAAAGCCATCTGATGGACGCCATGCTGTACTGACCTACATAGGGACCGTATCCCTGAGAAGGGACTTGCGCAATGGGCGAACTGACGAATTTCGTTGACTCGATGGTGTGGTCCTGCATGTCTCTGGCCGAGATCCATTGTCCATCCAAATTGATGGAGAATTCTCCGTCCATCCGCAAGGCCGGTAACCATTCCGTCAAATTACCATTAGACCTCAATTTCACCTTCCAGCTTTCCTTGAGAAACTTACTTCGAAAGACTTGCATACACACGCTAGCTATGGTGATGTGATTAAAAGGGTCGACCCCTCCCCGAACTACTCTTTCCAGGCCTTCCTCACCTAAGACGACTTCTTCTTTTCCCGTAATAGTCATGAGGATTTCTCTGAACTTCAGACATGCTTTTCTCAATATATCGACATCGCTCTTGCAGTATTCGAGTAATTCTTTAGAGAAATCGAAAATTTCTCGAGTTTCGACTTTTTCTCGATACCAATCCATAAAGGAGTCTCTATCGCTCGCATTCATGGTGTCGCATCCGTAAAACTGAGCGGCTGGATAGGGCCCCACATAGCGTTGATTAGCTCTCGTGTTAAAGTAATGAGGAAAGAAACCCTTCTTCACTTCTGTCAAGCCAAAGGCACTTGGAAGATTGGCTAATCTCATGGGTAGAAAATTGAGCGAAGCCAACATTCGAATGTTTAATCCTCTCTCTACGTGCATATACATGATCTTGGAGCCTGCATATATGACCTTGGGTATCACAGAATTCTCGATCAAATATTCTAAGACAAAGTAACCATCGTAACCTTTCATGTTGTGTGCTAGAACAGTATAGCCTTTGTGGTGCTCTCGAAAGAGCCAGTCGCAAAACATTCGGGCGGTGTCGTCTCCACGAAACACGGTCTCTCGAAATCCACACGTATCGACACAAGGGGGACGGTTGTAGCACTTTTCTTTCTTGTCTCTCGCCCCACACATCTTACAACGCATACCACAAGTCTCGCATTTGGGATGCATACTAATGTCGACATCGTTGATGCAGTCCGGGCAGGTTTTATGTGCCACGACCAGATTGGGTTTGTGTTGCAATCTCCCACACCAGGATTTCTCGCAGTTGGTGCAGAGGTCACAGCTTCCACAGGAAACTGGCATGTCTTTGCACGACGAACAGTCGGGATTTCTCAGGGGGCGATACCCTTCTTGACACTGAAGAACGTCTTCTTGCGTGCACTCGAAATCGAAGAAAATGTATTTCGAATTGGATTCCTTGTTTTCTCTAGCTCTCATGTAGCAGAGATGGTCATTGGCGACAAACTTCTTACAGTTGTTACACCGCCATTCTCCACAGAAATGGATTTCTGGTTTTCTGTCGCTCCTCTGCATTACTTTCTTGCAAACGACACATTTCAACCACCGTTGACAAGAAGATTCTTTCGCCCTTTTTTTCTTCTGCTGATGCTGTTGAAAACAATCGAACGAACGACAGGTCATGAAGCAAATGAGACAACTCATTTCTTCCTCTTCTTTCCGAACACAATTATCTCGCTTGCAAACGAAGCAAGTCGTCAAACACTGGTGACGTGTGTGGTACGGTTTGAGACAACGTTGACAGAATTTAGTGTTCCCAAAGAAACCACAGATATTAGATATAGCATCAAAGTGAAGATCATTCGTGTCCGTTTCGGAATTATATAGATAAATCCTTTTTCGGCTATTGGATTCTCTGGGACCCTCATTCATCTCATTTTCTTCATTTGCGGGGACGGGGCGGATGAAGCGATTGCCCACCGTGGAACTGACTACGAGAATGTCTACGTTCAACACTTCCTCGAAAGGGGGAATGTCTCGTGTCGTGAGATACACGTCAGTTGTCATGTTTGCTCTGCGACAGAGGGCTCGAGCCATATCGGTCTGACAGTCTTGAGATTTTTTGTCGTGACACAAAAGTTTTTTATAATACCAGGTAGGACAGACTTTGACTTCGAGCACCTGTTCTTCAATGGGCATGCCTTCCCGTCCCTTGATTGCTTCATGCCATTCGGTCGTGGTCACTTTGACAATTTTCAGGAAACCCATGACTATGCTTCGGGCTAGGCACATATTATCGTCATTCACGATTTGAATGAGTGATTTTTTCCTTTCGCGGTCGTTGCCCTTTCCCGTTAGTTTAACCACAGACCGTCCTTTGCCGCCCTTGGGAATCTCGATGGTTCCGATATCAATATAGAAGCTGTGATCAAAGGGTAGATCCTCGTGACTGGTAAGAACATTTTGTATGTGGTCCATCACATCGCTGGCAGTCAGCTGAGCAAGAAGTTTCAAGGGAATATAGATGGCATTAGACAATTTGTCGTGGTGCACAATCACTCGACCCAAGTCGGAATCCTGAAGTCCGGATCTAGCTTCATTTATTGATTCTTTAAACATGTTTTCTAATGGCCGATAGAGATCTGCAAGTCTCTGTCCCTTAAAGGACTCCTCTTTGAAAGTCACTTGATATTTTCGATCGATGGCCCCATTTTTCTTGAATCTCTTTTCCCCAACCTTCTTGATAGTGTATAATAACTCCTCGTCATTGTGAGATGGTCTGATGTGTACATCAAAAGATTCAGATGATCTCTCAGTTGTTGAGGAAAGATTCGGGTTTTTTGAGGGTCTTATTTCCGTTTTTGGATCAGGACTTCCTTGACCCATTTGATTTATGATTAATTCATTGCGGTTTCCAACCACTGGATATATCTCGTCGAAGTTACCTCTGAATTCTTCAAGAGATATGTCAGTGGATGGGGAGTCACGGTTTCTGGGGGAATAAATTTCCAGGAGGGGTTTGGGGGGTTCTTGTAGAGATTCCATGCAGGAATGCACCAATTCGTGAAATTGCAGGTCCGAGAGATTGCAAAAACCCTCACCACAGATGCAGCAGATATGAGATGGAGGTGGCTATAAATAAAAAAATTGTTTGTACATACAAGAAAGTACTAAGTTTTTCATATTTGTTTTATTTAAGATGCAAATTTCAACAGATGACTTGATATTTGTTTTATTTAAGATGCAAATTTCAGTAGATGACTTGGGGGGGGGGGGATAGGGTGATTGGAGATTACGAAGGAATGTTCAGATGCAATAATCATATTGATGCGTTTACTGTACAACTCTTGCATAATTTCTAATGCGTTATTCTTCCAATCCATAATTTATATAATTTCCTCATTTACTAGAGTCCAATTCATAATTTATATAATGTCATCATTAACTCTAGTCCAATTCAAGTTGTGATTTTTTTTGTCCAATCCATAATTTATCATATGCCATACTCTATAATTATATAACTCGGGTCCAATGCAAGTTGCGATTTTTTCCAATCCATAATTTATAATATGCCATACTCTATCATCATTAGCTCAAGTCCAATCCACGTTGCGATTTTTTCCAATCCAGAATTTATAATATGCCATAAACTTTCCCCCATTTCAATCATTGCACAATCTATATCATACCCATAATTAATTATACCCATAATTAATCCTTCATCCCCCCTCTCCGAGTGTCCAATCCTCAATTAAAGGATTCGTTCAGTCCATAATTTACAATATGCAATTCAAAGGTACGGTATGGAAGGACTTACAGAATTTTCCACATCATTTTCCTTATTGCTTTCTGTGCTCTGTGTCCTTCCTTTCTTTTTGGGCGGGGAGAGTGTGGACACACCATCAAGAATCTCGTGTTCTATTTCGTGACCCTCCATGTCAAATTCATTTTGAAATTCCTTTCCACATCGTGGGCAAATACAGGACTGCTCCCACATCTACGATTTCAAAGTTCTGATTCATTAGCATGTTAGATTTTGTGGTGAAGAAATATAGACCTTCATATCTCCATAGGTAACCAGAAAATTGTCCCTTGGACAGAGTACCAAATATATATATTAGGGGGAGGGTATATGATAAAACAACAAAGAAAATGGTTTACCAATTTTTATTGAAAAAACATAAAAATAAAACAAAAACAAAATGTGAGCAAATTATTGCAAATTGCTGAAATAGTGGTTCCCTCTTTGAAAAAAAAAATGTTTTCAAAATCATATCATGTAAAAAAAAAGTTTAATTACAAGAATCATTAATTCAACACCTGTCTGGTGTAAAGAAAAATAAATCACAGAAATCATGTAAAAGAAAATATCATCAAAAACATATCAAATGTTTTCTGCAATAAAATGTTTGTTGCAAGGACCAACTGATAATGGTAAAAACACAATAGGTATGTAAAAATTTTTAATGACTTCATTCAATAAACTTCTTGCAACATACATTTTTAAGCAAATACATACAATTTGTAAGGATCATTAATACAACATGTGTCTCATGTAAAAAATATATATATCACAGAATTCATTATATGGAAAAAAAATTATCGAGATCATAATAAAAATGTTCATTGCAATAACCAACCGGTAATGTTAAAAACATTACATCTGTAAAATTTAAACCACCTCACTGAACAAACTTTTTGCAATTACGACATTAATACTACATGTGTCTCATGTAAAAAAAAAATATCACCTTCATTTTCTTAAAAAAAAATATCAAGATCATCAAGTTGTCATATAGACATACACCTTACTGTCACAAGAGTCCCATGTTCATGACATAGAGCAAATATCGGTAGATATGCAATAAATGAAAGTCAACTAAAGTTCCTAGTAGATCATACCGAGTTTGCAAAATTTTGTACCCTCTACTATGATCTTAATCCCGTTTACTGTTTCTCCTCTCTTTTGTTTTGGCTCTGGTCAAGATAGGACTCCTACTAGATTTACTTTTTTGATTCTGTTCCTTGGGAAGGGATGGACTGGCTGCGGAAATTACGGTGGAATCCAATAAGCTTTCCGACATTTCGTGTTCTGGGGTATGAATGGGTGATGGCGTATAGTCAGGTCCAGGATATCCACTAGTGTGAGTCAGAGTTGTTTGTACAGTTATATCAGACCCCAAATCTAGGCTGCTTGGGATTTCAGGTACAAGAGACTGAATGGGGGATGATGAACGGGGATGGGTGGGGGTTGTTCCAGGGTCTGTTTCATCATCAAAATGAATGAGGTCAGAGTCATTGTCTTTGTGCATGGACGGGTTGCTTTCCTCAGGAGGGGGGTGAGGGAAGACTGGCCTTTCTTCTATGTCACGCACTACAGATGGGTTGGATCTGAGTCGTCCAAGTCGACACTTCCTCCAGCAGAAGCAAAGTACGACAACTCCCACCATTGCAAAACCGATGACTACCAGGGATAACTCTGTTTAAAATAAATATATTCTAAATTAGCATATAAATGTGTAATACTACCTACATTTCTTTATAAAGGGAAGAATTATAACACCTCTTTTGAAAAGTATTTAGAGTGCATTCGACATAATTATACATGAGTGATGATGGGATGTAAATAAAACAAGCTATGTCTAATTCTGACACAAGTGTAGAGCTCGTGTGCTCCTAAGTTTTAGCTTGTAAATTCTTTAATTATATATACAATAAAAACAAAATGACCAGGCACTGTATGACCAATGAAATTTTCAAAAAAAGAAAAAAAACACCTCTAAAACAATTTAGAGAAAATATAAATTTTGTTACTCCTTCATTTTTCTCCATAATATATAACTTTGAAATAAATTATTAATCATATAAAAATAATATTACCTGCTACCTCCAGACCCTCAATATCCCAAAAGATCACTTCATGACTTTGGGTGGTGGAAACTTTAACTGTAACATCAAACGTTGTGGAAACCTCATCGCTAGTGGTTGTCACTCTGGCAGTAACATCAGAGGTTGTGGAAACTTCAGCGCTAGTGGTCGTCACGGGACTTACTCTGGTAGTAACATCGGAGGTTGTGGAAACTACGGCGCTAGTGGTTGTCACGGGACTAACTCGGGCAGTAACATCGGAGGTTGTGGAAACTTCAGCGCTAGTGGTTGTCACGGGACTAACTCGGGCAGTAACATCAGAGGTTGTGGAAACTTCAGCGCTAGTGGTCGTCACAGAACTGCCTGTAAAGAAAATACATTGGTTAGAACTAACATTTATGTTTTATTATTTTTTTGGAAGTGTAAACAAACAGTTTAGTAGTTCAAATACACCATGGGGAGCGATTCATGCATTGTACATTATTGATATAATACAGCTACAGGATTATTTCACCACACTGGTCTGCAAGTTACAACAGTTTGGAATTTTTTTTTTGGTATTTTGAGATTGTCCCCCCCCCCTTCAAGTGGTTTTAACTCTCCGTGTTTGCCGAAATCGAGAAAGGAATGTGACAAGTTAGTTTAGGTGATTGTCATTAAAAAAATAAATACGATCATCACAAGCGCTAAAAATAAGGATATTTTGACTGCTCGTGTCTTTGCGATTTTTTTTTTTATCTTCATCACTGGACAATCATATCTTACTTTTGAGACCTACCCTTCTAGAATACAAGCAATTTAATACAGAAAGTCAACTCCATGCCAGTTTAAAGTTTAAACAATGACAAACCTATTCGATCGCCAGTTTTAATTAAAGAATAAAGGAACCAAAAGACTTGATTGACTCGTAATTACTAACAATGTCAGCTGACATGCGAAAAATACTAAAAAAAAAGTACTTACCACACAAACCCGGGCGGCATATCCTGGTGTTTGTCGTCATCTCTATTTTAAAAACAGGAGATCTCGCATAACTGAAATTGGGTTTCTTGTTGTACTCTTAGCACCACGGGGATGGACGATGGGTTTCTAACTCCCTGATCCCCCCGAACCCAAAGTTCGCTACATGGGGGGAACATCTTAGGCACAGTTATTATGGACGATATGTCCTCTCTACAATCCAAAAACCTCTGTTTCTGTACACAGGGCAAAATGCTCCGAGAAAATGAGATAACTAAAAATATGACACTCCACTTGACCGCCATCCTGAACGCCATGCACGGTAGTGATCCCCGGATGAAGTAGGTGCAACTTTCCCGCTACCGCGAAAAACGTTGGAAGGGTGCGGATCCGATCTTACATTTTAGGATTAATGTCTTTTTTTGTAGCTTATTGAAGTGTATGCGTACAGCAGTAAAAAAAATTAAACAATTATAAACAGAAATGATCTTATTAAGGCTCTCTCTGAGCGCTTTTACAAAAAATTTTTAATTTTATATTTGTTTCATTCAATTATTTTAAAAAGTTACATGACAATAATTTTATGTTTGTTTAATTGAATTATATTTCATAATTTTTTTTCTCTGTCTTAGAGGGCAGAGAGTTTTAAAGTAAAATCACTACGTTTCATGAATTTACAGTAATACATTTATGAAAACCGGTCAGGGTGTCCCAGTTATGCAAAAAGTATATGTCAAGTTATACAGAAATATATGTATAACCTTGGGCTAAACAACCTCGATGTCCTATATATGTAACAAGTATTGTAGAGACCTAATTTTTTTTATTGGACGAGTTTGAAATTGGAGGGAAAATTGAAATGCGAACAAACACTATAAAAAGACACGTTTCCTCCCCTCTACCTCCTTCTTCTCTTGGAAGCTTCTATAACTACTTGTTTAGCTACATTTTATTACCATTTATTTTTGTGGAATTCCAGAATGGATCAAATGAACAAGTGAGTTTTCTCAGTTTATAATTAAAAACAAATAAAGGGGGGGGGGGGTTATAAAGATCCTAATTATATATATTTTCAAATTAATCTCGTTAATTTTTATACCCGTAATCAAGTTAAAACAAGGTTTTTATTTTCATTTATTTTCAAAACATTTAGACAAGTTGTTACCGCAGAAGTTCACGAACCGGTTTTGGACTCCCCCCTTCTGACGGAAAGTCAGACGGGTAATCTGATGAGGGAGATAGATGGGTCTCTCTTCGAGGAAATGCAAGACATTGACCCGAATAAACCATCGGTTAGGAGAGAACTGTTTCCGTGTGAGGAGCCACCCGTGGCTATTTCTTTGCCGGAATCAGAGTACGTATAAAGTAGATACAAGTATAAAAAAGAATGATGTCTGTATGTCCTGTTTATTTTTTTTTTCAATTCCTAGAGAGGATGCACAATCCATCGGATGGTTGGATAACATCGAGCTGCAGTCAGTCCCCGAGGCCTCAAATGACGCCGAGGATGTAATAGTCATTTCCGACGACAGCTCGGATGATGATAAGTTGGGCGTCTCAATGCCCGACCACAGGTGTGCATTTTGACGTTTCAATAGATGATATATTCTTTTACATACGGTATTAAGAGTTGAAATTTTATCAGCATATTTATCTTTTTTTCAGACAGATATTACTAAATTATGAAGAGGACCTCATTGAAAAAAAAAATCCAAATTAAAAAAGACATTAAAAAACTGAAAAAAAGACTCGCCAAAGTGAACGAGGAGCTCGAGGGAGTGCAGTTCACCCTGCATTCCCTCTACTCCGACGAGTGAGGATACATGAATAACAAAAATAATCATTTTTGACACTTTTTCTCCTGATTCTGTATTACTAATTAATCGAGTACTTGATGTGTTTTTTGGGTGAAACATATATCCAGGGAGCAATTACACCGCTGGGACATTGTATGTGCCTGTGATTAGAAATATCTCTTCGTTGTGTTATTATTAGTTTTCTCATTTCGTGGATATAGCTGATGAAATTTTTTCTCGCAATTATCTTACTGAGGACTATGTGCGGGTGTGATTGAACATATCTTTAAGCTGTGTAAATATATGTTTTACAGTGAAGTTGTTTTCACTAGGGATTTTTCTGCAACATAAATATTTATGCTGGATTTTTTTTTTTCTCATCAATAGGTACGTACCTCTTATGAATAAAAAAGAAACATTGATACATTTTCTTTTTTGTCAGATGTTATTTATACAATCATTTGTTATGCCATTTTTTTTATCTGGATCCGTGCGAGTCAGTCGTGCTAGGGTGGGTGGATGTGTGTGTGTGTGTGAGAGGGAGGGTGAGTGAAAGGGTGTGTGAGAGAGGGTGTGTGTCTACCCGTGATGTTTTATTGATTATGAAATCAGATCATTGTATTTGTCACCTCGATCTTGCATAGAGAGGGTATTTGTAGACAGTTTGCCTGTTGCCCAATCTATTCAGTGTTCTGAATATTGTTTAAATCAAATTAAAAAAATCTTAATTTCTTACCACTTTAATTGTGTTTCTTTTCCCAAAAGTATGATATGTTCTCTCATCTAAAAACCTCAATCCTCTTGAAACAACTTATCAACAATTCTTTTTTATTTGAATACAGAATATGTGGATTTTCCGAATGGGTTTTTCCACCGGATTTTCCAAGGGGGATTCCCCTTCATCATGACGTCACCTCTCATTCATATGCATTAGAGAAGAATGACGTCATCTCATTATGCCAATATTCTTATTATGACGTCATCACATCTCATTAATATGTGCATATCATTATGCAAATGTAAATCCAAAGAGCTGTATATGCAGCAAAGATTGCCGACTCGGCGTTAAACAATATTTAATCAATCAATCAATCGTTCACTATAAACCCCCTCCACCACTTGCAAATCACAACAACATTCTATATTAAGGCAAACAACGACTTGTTCAAAAATGATAAATTAAGTGGTCAATACAAGTTAATTTGAAAACCCCTACCATTAATCCACACCCTATAAATTCCTACGATTTATTTATGTACTACTTACTGAATATATCGTCACAACGATGTCCCCTAATGTCCCGCACTATTGGAAAGTCAGTAAGGGACTCCCACTTTCTGTTGACCGCAATGTTGATAGTACACTTAGGGACGCGAATTTCACGTACTTGGGTTTGGGTCTCAAGGAAAACACTGACACAATTGTTTTAGTAATTTGCAGTTTACAACCCCACGATTGTTCGGACATCTCGGACACTGCGTAACATGCATAATTTTAGCGAAAGTATGAAAATCAAGTGTCAGAACCGCTATCACTATACATATCACAAAAGCTGTCTTTCGTCCCTCCATCTTCAGATTGCTAAACGGTACGAATGCTGCACGGCCTTAATTGATCAAGTGACGGTGAGTAAAGACCACTTGATTCATTGTTCCCTTATTTAGTTCATAAATCATTCGGGACTGGGAGGGGGGAAATTGATACCTTGTGAAATATAAAAATGACACATGCGGGTATCACACTGATTTCTTTCAATTGCTTTAGTAATGGCCTCCTTGTTTCAAAATATAATATTTTGCATTAGAAAAGCAAAGAAATAAATTGAGTAAAAACACAAACCATAATTAATATATTAATATCTTTTAATACAAGTTCATATCATGTCATGCGTATGTCAGAGTAGGGCTTGTTGTCCTATTTATCCACACATAGTGTGTACTTAAAAAAGCGGGCTTCATATTTTGGTGGCTTTGGATCAGACAACAATGCGCTAATTCATGAATACCACTAAGAAATCATTTATAAATACAATATATAGCACGGACATGTATAGCGCTAATTCATGATATCGCCAACAACTCGAAACCCAGTGGTGGTGAAAAATTCTCGAATGGGACGTAAAACGAAAGGAAAATGACGTAAGCCCCATTATCTACTCATCTCTCGAGCTTTCACACCTCCAAATATCATGTTTTGGAGGGTGTGTCTGATCTTTACCCCGTCAAATCGCGATGTTCTGTTTTTCATTTTCTTTAATTTCTAAATCCCCTATCCACATAATTTTTATGGCATATAAATAGAGGGTAGCTACCAACTGAATTATCATTGACAGAAAATCAGTAAGAATGGCTGAAGAATTCCTAGATTTTCTGTAAGTATAAACAGCTTAAAAACGTACGACTTTTAAACTTCATGCACAACCATTCCCCACGATAAATTAAACGCCAATAAATAATAAATGGTATCTACATATTGTTCAGAATCACTTCATGGAAAGAAAATCAACGATCAAGGCGACTGCTAAATGATGGGGTTAAGTGGGCCAACGCAAGTCATCAGGTCGTAGAACTTGATTCAAAACCAAGACTTTGTTTTTTTTGTTGTTTTTTTGCCGCAGCTGACATTCATCCAGGCGATGAAATAACCTATTCTTACAATAAAGGTGCAAAATGCACTTACCCCTGGAGAGTGCCTAAAAAGTGAGCTTTCTGGATATATTTCAGATTCCACCAGTTATAATGAAGTTATCTACATAAACATAATAAATTTACATAACACATATCACAAAATGTACATCATTACAGAAAATGGAGAAGATGAACTTAATATTTACATCCACTGAATATTTTCTCCTTTAATTTTAAAGAAAACCATTGCCGTTTATTAGTTCATGAACAACACTCAGCATATCACCTGTACATATTTCTTGATCAGTGGCTGTTCCATCAATGAAACGTACTATGACGTACATATCAATAATTAATCTTTTTGAATCATACTTTAAATGATTATTTATACAGATATAAATATAAACAATAAAATGTCTTCCTTTGGTTGTTAGTACGGGAATTAACGTCGCAGCTATTGCAGAAAAAAAAAATACATAACCCGCTTACATTATGTATTTTTTCTGCAACAGCTGCGACATTAATTAAAGTACTAACAACCAAAGAAAGCATTTAATTGTTTAAATCAAGCAACCAAAAATTATTTTGGAACGTTGTGATAAGGTTATGTTTATCTACAACTTCTCTATTTGTAGCATAGAACACTAAAACATTAGCAAGATTTATTCAATCCTAACCAATTTGCTAACAAATTTTCTTCTAAACAATTTCGGCAAAAGATTATGAAGTCTTCTCGTGCACCTCAGACATCTTGCTAGAAACCTCCAACATTTCGCCGTACCCCTCAGACGTCGTGCCACACCACAACATAATGCCGCGCACCTCCAACATCCCGCCCCTTCAATGTCAAGCCACCCCACCCCAACAACTTGTCACCACCCGTGCAATGTCTTACTGCAACCAAAGGCCAATTGCCATCCTGTGCCTGATGATGGACTGCATCCTAATCAACATATAGTGTGTATATGACTATTATTTTGAAATCCTTACTCCAATCATTAAGGGATCTGCAATATGGAAATTAAAATGTTGAATATTGAAAAACATACTATACAGTGGTTACCTTACAATACTCTACATATAAATTCTACATGTAATCTAATACATCTACTAAATACTGTAGACATGTAATTTACATGTAGAATTATACACTGAATGACTACCCTTTATATAAACTCTACACTTGGCCTTGTAGATCAACTAAATAACCGACATGTAGAATCTACAACCACTGAATACCCTACACATGCAATTGAACATTGAATGACTACCCTACATATAATCTCTACACTTAGCCTTTTGGATCCACTAAATAATCTAAATGTAACCATATGCATCCACTGAATACTCTACACTTATATCTACATGAAGCCTTATACCTCAAATGAATACCCTACAGGTATACTCTACATACAGATTATATACTACGCATGAATATCGTACCCTACATATACATGTAACATTATACTCTAATGAATACCCTACAAGAATACTCTACACATAACCATATTTATATAAATCCTTTGCATTTTGCTCTCATATTTACTCATGCAGAAAAAAAACTCGAGCAAAAAGTTCAGTCTCTTCCACGACACCTCCAATTTCTTGCTGCAATCCTCCAACATCTTGCCGCGCCCCTCTGATGTCTTGCCGGATTTTGAGACCTCGGCAGACTCGGTAAAATCACCAAGTTTTGATGAGGGCCGATTTAGTCACATGGAAGACTCCATCCTGACTAATTTGAGGTGATGAATATTACAAATTTTTTTATGTAACAATAACAATTCATATTCATTATTGAATTATAACTTTTAATGTATAATAAAATTAATTGCTCATGCTAATTTTTTTTTTTTACAAAAGGGTAAACGTAAGTTCTTAAAACAAAACTGCAAATCACCAGTTTGTAAGATGTACATTGAATTGTAACATGGTATCTGACACCCTGTATGGTAAATTTCATAAACAGGAGAACAAACCCTGTGAAAATCCAACTGATGGAAAAGAGAATGAGTACAGCAGGAAAAGTCGCGGTCTCAGAATTTAAAGAACAGTTTAAAATTATAAGGAGCCTGATGACCAGGGTTGGAGAAGATTGCGCGCAAATGAAGATCACCATAAACTTCCTTGAGAACAACTTGTTAAAAAAAGAGCTGTGAGGAAAGGGTAAGTTCACGACCTTGTAGTTTGGTTTGAAGTTTGTGTGAATACATATGACGTGTGTCTTAAACAGTTGAAAGCCGTGGTCTAAGAGACAATTCTGAGAATTGTGAACAAATTCACGAACTCTTTGGAAGAAAAACGAATAAGGGAATTCCAACAACAGCGATTGCGAATAGAATGAACTAATTTTTAACTCTTTTAAAGGAAATACGACTATTTTTAAAAACTAAAGTTATTGTAATAACACAGACCTCTGCTTTTCTGTACCTATAGTGTTCAGGTTTATCTTTTGTGTGTGCATCTGATCGACACTTGTAAAACTTATTTAATGTTCATCTGTTGTGAGTGCATCTGCTCGACACTTATATAACTAATTTAATGTTTATCCTCTGTGTGTACATCTGCTCGACACTTATAATACTAATTTAAAGTTTATCTTTTGTGTGTACATCTGCTCGACACTTTTATAACTAATTTAATGTCTTGTTTTATGGTAGTGTTGAGACATCGTTAAACTTTTTAAAAAGAAAAATAATGATGTGTAAATGTACAGCTTTGTACAACCTTTTTATACGATAGAAAATGTTGACTTGTATCTACTGATTGTAAACAGAATATAAAAATTTGACGTTTTTATAACAGAGAGAAAGTCGCGAAAGTGTGTTTTTATAGCATCACTCTTCAACTGTTGCTATGTGAACTAGGGTGACCCTGGTAGTAGATATTTATAGTATCACCCTTCAATTGTTGCTATGTGAACTAGGGTGACCCTGGTAGTGAATATTTATGGTATCAACCTTCAACTGTTGCTATGTGAACTAGGGTGACTCTAATAGCACAAATATTGAGTCAAGAAAGGTGTTTTTATAGTATCATCCTTTGAGTGTTGCTATGCAAACTAGGGTGACCCTGAGGTTCTATGTCCCTAAACCACAACTTGGTACAATTTCAAAAAGACACCGCAAAATAATGTTATTCCGAGGTATAATAATATGTTAGTGACTGTGTACTCCCCCTTTGACTGTATACTCATCCCTTGACTGTATACTAACCCCTTGCGCTCGCTATCATGATTTATTTCATTAACATCTATTTTAGCGTTGAGGGGCTAGGGACTGGTATTTCTATTTGATTGCCAGATTTTATCGCAGTCTTACTAATATGCTAGTAGCAAATAAATAGCTTACCACTCTTAGATAGTCATATTTTAATGAAGCTAAATGCAGGCGACGTGTGTTCCTTGGAACACACTAGTTGCTACCGTTGAAAAACAAATGAACACAATATACATGCTGGGAATTAGACCTTGATGGTCATTGGTACCCAACACACAAAATACATGCAAGTTAAGGTTTTCAAATCTTAATAGCCTTGAAAATTTCAACACCTGAACTATATGAAAAAGTCAAAGTATTATTTATGTAGAAAATTCATTTAATTAACAGCTTTTCAAAATCAGAGGCAGGCTATGGAAGAAACGGAAGACCTTAAAAAGTGTTTATTTAATACTTTTATAATTTTTTTAGATCATAATTCTACCTTCTAAAGATATGTATGTGCATTCATTTATAAATGATGTTTACTTTTTGTACAAAATATTCCTAAATGTATCGTAATAAAAATCTATTTAATGGAAGTTATCGTGATTTTAATTTCAGATCTACCAGATAAATTCCGTTTGAGATTCACTATCTTGGCGAGCATGAAACAATTAAATATACTGGCATGCCATTCATCATTGTATCATAATATGTCGCCATTGTTTATTTGGATTGATTGATTGTATGTTGTTTTACGTCCCATTCGAGAATTTTTTTACTCAAGTAGAGACGTCACCATATACCGGTGAAGGGCTTCAAATTTTGACCTTTACTCGGCACTCAGGGTCATTGAGCAGCGAGGGATCTTTATCGTGCCAACGCCTGCCTTGACACGGGGCCTCGGTTTTTAAGGTCTCATCCGAAGGACCCGCAACTTTCACTTCAAACTGCCGAGCGCATGGCGAAGGAACAGTTGCTACCCATTTTATCGACTTAGGTCTGTCGCGGCCGAGATTCGAACTCACGACCTCCCGATCACGGAGCGAGCGCTCTACCGACTGAGCTACCATAAACGGTTTGTTTGTTTGGAAAGGAAGAAGAAAGATATCAAAATTCAAGAAACCAAGCGTTATCGGTAAGAAAATTAAAAACACATTCAAAAAAAATCATTTCATACTATGGAAAACAATAAAGTACAGAGGACTTTAAAATTAAGCACGTTTAAAGCATAGATTTAGTTTACTGGATCCTAGGCAGTCTACTGGATCCTCACAAGGTTAGGAGTACCATTCCTTGGTTCCTCACTGAGTGTAAGTATAATACATAGTCTCCAGTGTGAGTACTAACACAGGAACGGTCTACTGGATCCTCCCGGTTAGGAGTACTTATCTGTGGTTCCTGACTTAGTGCAAGTATAATACATAGTCCTCAATGTGAGTACTAACACAGGGCCTGTCTACTGGATCCTAGGTCACTCTACTGCATCTTATATCTGTTAAGTATTTCATTGTTTTTTAGGGTGATCATCCTTCATCTCTAAATAGAAGGCAGTACATCCAGTCAATGAAAAAGAAAGGCTGTCCAGCAAAAATAATCATGAAAAAAGTTTTTGTATTTCCAGAATATAAGGTATGCATCTGTATCAAAACAAATTTAACCAAAAACACCTATTATGTATATAATAGCATTTATCGCGATACTGTTTTCGGTAATTATAACTACCCCTTTTTGAACCCCCGGGAAATTTGAGCCTGGTGCCTTAACCAATGAGGATTTAGCAAAGAGTCACGTGGCTTTATTGTTATTGCCAAACATTGATTCAAGGAACACGTTTTTGGACGTGTGGAATTTTACTTGATTTATCTAGCATTTGTATCTTTATTGGATATTCAAAAAAACTGTAGCTTTATTGTTATTGCCATTCTTTTACGGACTTAACTGATTTTCTACGTAATGACGGACTCCTCATTGGTTGCATCATTGGAAGTATTATTGTTTACGTGTGGGATTCTGGAGAAAAAGTCATGGCGGCTGATCAAACTTGCTCAGCCGTAATAGTTGGCCATTCTTACGTGCGACGTTTGAGAGTTTATGCAGTTCAGCATAACATTCCTAATTTACGTCTGAACACTGAACAGTTCTCAGTGACAATTCGAGAAAACGGGGGTCTGTGTTTTAAACATCTTCGACGCGATGCAAGCATTGTGCATTTTGAAAGTGCCCCGGATATATGTTTTTTTTACAGATCGGTGAAAATGACAATGTCGCCGAAAGCAATGGTTCAAAAATTGCACAAGACATTCTTGCGCTTGCAAGTTATTTACAAGAAGGAGCTGGTGTTCAAAGAGTCATTTAGGCCAATTATTGCGTCGCCTCCCCTATGCAGCATGTATTGATTTCAATGACATCGTGTTTGAAGTTAATCGGGCTCTACGGGAGATGACGATTGGGTTAAATTGAATTGTCTTCTGGCCTCACCGGGGGTTCTGGAATAGCCTTTCATATCTGGGACCAGATGGAGTACATCTGCAGTACACACCATCCAATGATCAGCCAATGAGGAAGTTTCTGCGCAGTATACACAATGCCATTATCATCACTTCAAAAGAAATTAAGCCAGTATTATATATAGCAATCAGTACTGATGATGTCCCATGGAGACGCCACCACTTGCCGGTGGAGTGCTGCAAATTTGTCCTATACTCGGTAATTACGATCAGGTCATTGAGCAGTGAGGGATCTTTTTCGTGCCAGCACCGACACGGGACCTCGGTTTATACGGTCTCATCCGAAGGACCGGTCTCCACTTCCCACAGTGGGATTCGAACCCGCGACGTAAGGATCAACTCCTTACTCCGCGACTCTAGGGCAGACGCTCTAACCACTGCGCCACGCGGGCGACTAATTTACTGTTGGTAATAACATGTTTCTTAGAAGCATCCGGAGTAATGTTTCATAATATTCATTTACTGTCCTGAATATCTTTTCTGGGTTACATTTTCTACATGTTACAAGTATAAATATTCAGTACGTTTTGTTGTTTTTTTTTTTTGGGGGGGGGGGGGACATTCAGTATAATGTTTCAACATTTTTTTTAAACATTCAGTATAATGTTTCCACAGTTTTTGTTTTTTGGAAAAATTCAGTATAATCTTTCAGCAGTTCTTGGAGACATTCAGTATAATGTTTCAACAGTTTTTGGAACATTCAGTATAATGTTTTGTTTTGTTTTTTGGAAAACATTCAGTATAATGTTTCAACATTCAGTGTTATGTTGAAGAGTTTTTATTTGTCATAAGAATTGATATTGAGAAGTAAATAAACATAGTGTTTCACCTAAACAAGTACAATTTATCTGCAATAGAAGTGTGTATAAGAGTATTTGTATATTTCAGTTATATACATACATATAGGTTTTATACAATTTTTCATTACATTTAAAGTTTCACTCATCAATTGTCATATTGGGCACGTAATTACATATATGGTGTGCCACAGTCATAGTGGGTCAGTCTTTGTTGCAGTTTCTGATATATATTTCACAATGAATGGCATAAATTCATATCACTTTTACCCAAAAAGTCAGCAATTTGATTTTAAGAGACTGCACAAGCAGAGTAACTTCCCCAATATCTGTATATACTTATACAAGTAAAATTATAACAAGTGTTTTCTGTTTTAGTAAAGATGCAGAGAGGCAACCCAGCGCCATAACGTAAAGCAGCCCTGGCTACCACACCAAAACCCAAGAAATCATCCATAAGTAGTCCTGCGGTGGAGGTTCAGGGAAGGGATTTGGACCCACCAATGACCATTGACACTTTGTCCGCCAATCAAATATGAAGAACTTGCAAAACACATAGTGCGAGAACAAATGAGAGAAGCCCAGTCTACAGAGAGGACTGCCACCCAAGCCACTGCGAATGATAACAATAATCAGGCCAACACTCAAAGTGAGGAGATATCTCCAACGTCAATCAACGCAGAAGAAGGAATTGGTTCACTGAATGTGATTCAGTCCAGCATCTCATCTAATTCTAATGCAGCTGTCCAACCGTCCACTTCTAAGTCATCAGCAACTGCTGAGAATTCGGACAATGTTAATACAATATTAGATGCAATTTTTATGCGAGGTGAGTCGGCACAAGCCCGTACCCCCATCATAATACAAGATAGCATAGGTGCCACCATATCAGCTAAAATTAAAAGTAAAACTTGGTCCAATGAATTCATTGATCTCAAATCCTTGCTCCCTAACCAATCTGAAGATCCCCTTTCTATCACCATTAAGGCTGGCAAAAGTGATGTTGAACACACCCAAAAACAAAAATCTCCCCTCACTATAAACCAATGGACGGATGCATTTTTAACCTTGCATGTATTTACATACAAAAGAATCCTAATTATGCATGTCACCTTCTAAAATACTGTCACTCTATCAGAGAAATGAGCAGAATGCATGTAGATGAAGCATGGAGGTGCTATGATGAAACCTTTCGTAGATGAGAAAGTCCTCTAATCTTCTCTGGGAACAACCCATTAATGAGCTAAGGCTAAAAGCAGCAGCTATGGGGTCGAAATTCAATAAACAAAATAATCAGTTTCATGGGAGACAGAACCTTTTTCGTGTCCAACGTGTATGTTTCGCATACAATAGGGGGGAGCAATGTAACCCATCCTCATGTAAATATGCCCATGTTTGTCAATAATGTTCATACAAGCATCCACGAACAAAATGCTCTTTTAGAGACAGGTCAATACCTATTCAATTCCGCACCCCTAACAACCCCAGTAAGACCATTACCCCTTCAAAATGAATTACATGGTTATGACCTTCCAAAATCTCAGTACCTAGTAGAAGGATTTACTTTTGGGTGTAGATTACGGTGTGTTGGTTCCCCCACTAGCTCAGCCCCACAAAATCATAAATCTACACAGGATCATCCTGAGATCATTGATGAACAGATTTTAAAAAGTTTACAATCTCAAAGAATAGCAGGGCCATCTGATGACCCACCATTCCCAGATTTTATTTCATCACCACTTGGCATTGTCCCAAAATCAGATCCAGAAATTCAGAATCATCCATGATTTACCTTTTCCTGAGGGCTACTCGGTGAACTAATTCCGAGGGAAAATTCAGAAGTTCAGTATGATACAATATATAAAATTATTTTGCTTGTACAATTTTTCTGTGAGAATGCCTGGATGGCAAAGTCTGACATTTAGGATACTTTCCACATTGTCCCGATACACCCCCTAGATTATCATTTACTTGGTTTCACTTGGAATAAGAAATTTTATTATGATCGCTGTCTCCCAATGGGAACTAGTGGTTGTTGCAAAATTTTTGAGGAACTAAGTCATGCCTTGGTATGGATAATGTTCAATAAATATTATGCATTTGGGATATCTCATATTTTTGATGATTTTTTCTTCATTGCATCCAGTTCATCTAAGTGTAGCGAAGATCTAGCCCGTTTCCTCTTTTTATAAAAAAAAAAAATCAACATACCCATTAACATGGAAAAGACAACGACACCTACAACTCGTTTGACCATATATGGTATTGAAGTTGATTACATTACCATAGAATGCAGACCACCGCATGATAAAGTTGTAAAGATACATGGCAAACTTAGTGAATTTTTGCAAAAAGAAAAAAGTACAATTACGAGAATTACAGTCTTCTATAGGTCTATTGAATTTTGCCTGCTCTGTTTTTGTACCAGGAAGGGCTTTCTGGCGCCGACTTGTTGACCTTACCTGTGGCATCTCAAAACGTTACTACTGGGTACGTTTCACCAAGGAAACAAGAGCGGATTTAAGCATGTGGTTACAATTTATATCTAGTTTTAATGGAAAATAAGTTTTTCTTGCTGAGGATTGGGATTCCTCTGCTTTTATAAGTTTGTACACGGATTGTATCATTTTCAAATTGCTATCAAGGAACTATTCCCATTGTGTTAGCTTTGGAAATATGGGATGGTCAACTGCAGAACAAAAGGATACTCTTTCTAACGGATAATATGGCTATTGTTCAAGTAATAAATAAGCAGTCAAGTAAAGATAAAACAATTATTAGACTTGTAAGAAGACATGTCCTTGCTTGCCTTTATAATAAGATACAGTTCAAAGCAAAACATATCGTCGCCCGCGTGGCGCAGTGGTTAGAGCGTCTGATCTAGAGTCGCGGAGTAAGGAGTTGATCCCTACGTCGCGGGTTTGAATCCCACTGTGGGACGTGGAGAGCGGTCTTTCGGATGAGACCGTATAAACCGAGGTCCCGTGTCGCAGTAGGTACTGGCACGAAAAAGATCCCTCGCTGCTCAATTGCCATAAGTGCCGAGTATAGGACAAAATTTGCAGCTCTCCACCGGCAAGAGGTGGCGTCTCCATAGGAGTGAAAAATTCTCGAGAGGGACGTTAAACAACACACAAACAAAAAGCAAAACATATCAAGGGCAAGTTGAATGTCATTGCAGACAAGTTATCTCGGTTCCAATTTCAGGCTGCCCGGCAGTTGGCATCACATCTGGTGGAAAATGAAACACCTATACCAGACTGTCTGCTGCACATTTGACCAATGAGGCACAATCTCTACTCTCTGCATCATTATCACCTTCAACACAATCAGCATATAGAAGATCATGGCAGCTTCTTCAATCATTTCAGGGCAGAACAATATTACCATTACAGGTGGCAGAAGTTTGCAACTTCATTGCTCATCTCCATGGCTCCCATTTTAGTGCAAGTACTATCTCCTCTCATATATCTGCACTAAGCTATGAAGGTACTCGCTTTACCTGATCCTATACAGATGTTTGTTGTCAAAAAATTGTTAAGAGGTTGCCACAAATTGTCTCGCACTGCAGATTCACGCCTTCCAATTACTACAGATATTCTCATTCAAATTATTAATGCTCTGCCGCATACTGTCCCTGTTTTTGACCATCGCGACAGGTTGAAAGCCCTTTACTTACTCTGTTTCCATGATTTTCTTTGAATGGGAGAGCTTACTCTAAAGCAGGGCATTGCTCCCAATAAGGTCATTCAAGTGCAAGATGTAACTTTTCAATTGAAAGGTCAAAATCCCTGCAGTGTACAGTTAGTCTTACGTCACTTTAAAACTCAAAAAATGAAATAGCCAATTATAATTAGCTTGGGGAGTTCTCATAATTCTGAAATATGCCCAGTCAGGACATTATGGGTATATCAGTCTGAATTTTCACATCTCTCCGGCCCACTGTTCCAGTTTAGAGATGGCACACCACTGTCATATAATTATGTTTCCAAGCAATTTTCAGCCTCCGTAAAATTTACTGGTCTCAATCCAGCAATATATAAAGGTCATAGTTTCCGAAGTGGAGCCGTTACTTATGCTGCTCAAAAAGTGTACTCCGAGAACTATATACAGCAACTGGGTGGTTGGAACTCTAAGGCATTCAAGCGTTATATTCGAATATCTTCCTTCTCTGTTTAAAATCCTTGTCCATAGATAGAACCCAATCTAATACTTGATGATAGGTCAGTGTTTAACTGCTAACTAATTAAAATGTCTGTTACATGAATGTAATAATGGAATGCACAACATCCTTAAACGGGTCAGTGTATAACTGCTGTATAAAAATGTGTCACATTACACTATGCATGGTTACCCTAACCCCTGTTTAATTAGTCGGTTATTTGATTGTCATGCAGGTCAGTGTTTAACTGCTGTATTCATCATCAGCATTATTATCTTCATTTCTATATACACTATATACAGGAGAGTGCTACATGTCAGTGTTTAACTGCTGTAGCCATTTTTATCATTTTATTATTTTCAATGTTAATGCAAAGTAGATTGCTACAGGTCAGTGTGTAACTGCTGTAGCCATATTATCAATGTAAAATTTATCATGTAATTTTACAACTTGGGTACCTTCAGGTCAGTGTTTAACTGCCAGAAACCCCCAGTCAAAATTCGGCTTACAACTGAAAAGGTCTCCAAATAGTGGCCTGGCTCACCGATACATTTTGTATTTTTCTTTAAAAATGTAAATTTTCAATTCACAAATGTCAAGTTACTAGAATTATTTTTCTATATTATGCATAAAATGGCAGCTCACTTGGGATGGCTGGGATATGATCTGTTGATCATATCTTTGGCCATATTTGTCGCCATCTTTTTGCTTTTTGTAAGCAGTATATCAATTTTTATAGAGTTTGTGCTTGATCTAATCCGAACTGAAAATTCGTTGTGACCTATTTTCTATGGGGGAAATCAGAACGTACGTGTTCATATCTTGTAGAATTTATATACCTATGTAGTAGATGTATATTTTAATAAATAATTTAATAAATGATAAATAAATATAATTAATTTAAAATAGTTAAATAAATAAATAAAATATTAAGTCTTTCTATTACTAATAAAGTATTAAGTTATACCACCCATCCCTTTAGATCCACCTACACATTTCATACCTACACTCATTCACTGGTTGTACAGTCTTGCATTCCATTGGTCAGAAAGTTTTACATTGTCCAGTGCGAATATTACTCAGATTTAAATTTCATAGTCATGTAGACACACAGAAGTTTTTCTGGTGAATTACTGAATTTATTGAAATCTACAGTATTGTAACTATTATATTTCCTGACATTAAATTCCTGGACAGAGACAGAAATGTAAGTACTAATATTTTAACCTTTTAATCTAATTAATTAGAATAAGATATACATGAGAAACTAAGAAATTGTTACTTGGTAAAAATTATGTGTATAGAATATTTTATACCTATGATTAAATCAGATATGGATAAATCTGAAATTTCTATTATGTTTAATATATCAAGATCCTAATAAATGTATATATGGATAAATATTTTCATAAGAAATACTTTGGAGTTTCTTTGTAAAGACTGAGTTATTGTAAAGAGCATATCTTTAGGAATTTATTATTATTAATATAGTGTATCATCATATTGAAAGACCCATACAGTTTGTCAGATGGACTTGGTTCCATAAACCGGTATGCATTGCTATTTTGTTATTTTATTATATAAGAAAGATAACTCTTCACGATTGTGGAAAGTGATTTTAAAGTTTAAGCTTGTAAGAGTTATTTCCCTTTACACATGTAGCGCGTATTAAATTCCATAGACAGCTGATAGAGTGAAATATTTATTTAGAACACTATTTGTATAATGATTCCTATGTATATCTACTATTATATTTTATTGTACTATTCTAATGTTATTGTATGTTTTATATTAATTTCAGAGCCAGTTATGTTGTGATATGATGAATAGATAATTTTAAAAGACTAAATGTTTTTCGACTTATTTCAACAAATTCATGCCGGGATTTACCATTACACCTATATGGTCAAAATGTTTGATATTTGCTGATTTCCCCCCTTGTTTGTTAAATCTAATTTTTGTCATTTACTGTATTTAATAAATGACAATTTCATTCTCACATATAATTGTCCTGTCGTATTTAAGAAATTCAGAGCAAAAATCAAGCTGCGGTGAGCTGCTTATATTTAGGAAATCAGTGAGAGACATAAATACTTTTAATATATAAATACACATAAAATACTTAATGTGTGGAATACTTTTATATTTTTCCCCTTTCTTTTAATTACACACAAGTACTAAGTATTTTCAATCAGATGACGGAATTAATCTTCTCTTTGTTTATTTCTTTGAAAACAGCTCCACAATGTATTCAAAACAAGAGCGAAAGATAGGTAAAGTGAAAAATATAAGAAAAACATATGTATATTTATTATTTAAATTGCAGGCAAAACAAGATACCGAAAAGGCAAGAAGAATTGCTAAGAGAAGATCTGGAAATTATGGGAAGCAACATTAAGAAAGAACACAGAATTACCCAGGGATGGAGAGTACGAAGAAATGCATCTTACTGGTCAGGTTCGTATAATTATTTTAATTTTTTTTGTGTGTGTTCCGTATATATTTTTTGTGTACTTTGTGATGTAAATCGACTACTATTATTATTGGATTTATATACGTAGATTACAGGTTTTATGAATCCCTTGAACAAAGATGTAAGAGATAAGCTTTATGAGATGGTGGGACATGGGGTCACAAGTGTATCAGAAATGCGACGCCATTAAAAAGTATATGTGGATACCCAGATGCTCCCCAAAGTGAATAAACCTTCACAGACAGATGCGGCAAATTACCCATCAGATGTCACAATAAGAAAGCACAAATACTTAGCATAACTTTGTCTTAGTTTAAGTATGATATTAAATAGAAAACATAGGATATTTTACTATTAGTTCTTGTACAAAAGTCAGTTACAATATATATAGTCATGCAAAGATGATAATACTTTTTTCACAGGTTTTCCAAAATAGATCAGAAAAACTTGATGAAATTGGTTAGTCAATGGCAAGAAAGCTATCCCAAAGACAAATATGATTGTTTGCCGGCGACGTCCAATCAGGATCAGCAACTGAATGAAAATACTGTAACTTCAATGATGTTCAGTGTGTTGACCAAGATGATGAGGTCTTCTAACAGTTCATCACAACAAATGTCTCCTGTCACCAATCAGAGGTCCAAAAACATTTCCTTTACAGGTAATGTACTTTATGTTTTAGATTGTCATGCATAATTATAGGTGACTTCTTTTGTAATGTTAATATGTCTTATATTACTGTCTTCATATGTTCCGTGATGTCTTTTGATAGCCTGGGGGTATCCCTAATATATACGTATGCAAATAGGTAAATCTATATTCATCAGAACTAACGCTGTTTAAAATTATATCGAACGCTATATCCATATTCTAAGACTATTTTAACGCGTATTTCTTTTTGGCGTCCTTCACCGAGATGCATAGATAAAAGGATCATTTTTTTTCGAGTTATTTTTCATCGAAAAGGTTTTGTTTGTTTGTTGTTTAACGTTCCTCTCGAAAATATTTCCCTCATATGGAGACGCCACCACTTGCCGGTGGAGAGCTGCAAATTTTGTCCTATGCTCGGCACTTAGGGCCATTGAGCAGTGAGGGATCTTTTTCGTGCCAGCGCCTACTGCGACACGGTACCTCGGTTTATACGGTCTCATCCGATCGGTCTCCACGTCCCACAGTGGGATTCGAACCCGCGACGTAAGGATCAACTCCTTACTCCGCGAGTCTACAGAAGACGCTCTACCAATGCACCACATGTGCGACTTTCGAAAAGGGGTATAAAAGATTTACGAGGTATAACACTGGGACAAAACGTCGAAGTATGATCCAGAACCGAAGACCGGTGGTCTCTTTACACAATACATCAACATATTTTTAAAATATAAAACAAGAAGCCAGAGAAGGAAAAAGGGAAAACGCAGTCAATGTAAGATACAACCGATCTGAAAAGTGTTACATTTTCCCCAAAATTTTCCCCTAAAAATAATTGTAATGTGTATTTTTTTTCTTTCTTTCCTATGCAGACACAGAGACCTCAGACTCAGAAAGTACTCCCTCTAAATTACATAGTAATAGATTAAGTAAACTGAGTTGAATAGATAGAGATAAACCGTCAGCTTCTTCGCCAGTCATATCCTCCCTCAAACGAACCCGGGCCAAGTGTTTCGCAGAGCCAACTGACGACCTTGCAAGTTCCATTAGAAAAATACAATCATAGACCTCATCAAGAGGGTTTCATTCAAAAAGAATACAACTTTCCCGCTGAGAAGAACACTGAAGAACAACTTGCTGACAGTCATCACAACGAAAATCATACTTTCAAAATTAACTTTTTTAAAAAGATAGTTTTGCGAAATGCAGAGGGAGAATTAAGATATTTCTATGTTTCCGGAAACTACTCCGTTTAAACGCCCCAGTATTTCTAGTAAAAAGACTTTAAGAGAACCGTACCAGGTATCTACTAAAAACACTTTAAGAGAATTTAATCTCAATGCTCCCAAACCAAAATCTCCTACAGTTCGCTCTGCAGTCGCGACCAAATTCCAAGTGGTCCGTGTATGTCGTCACCAACATTGAACAAACATCAAATGTTGAAGACCAAATTCTGGTCTGGACTACATCAAGAATTTTAATACATTTCTGGATATTTATACGATAAATGTGATTACATACAAGAAAGGAGATACGACATCCGAAAGAGAAGATGAAATCAACTTCAAACATGAACATCGTAGCAACATCAACAAATTCTACAACTTCAAATGGAAACTAAGAATTGAAAGCGTTGAATCAGAAATCAATTTTATCTCACTGGAAACTCAGACAGACAAATCAGTTTTCCCAAAGAATGATTGACCACACTTGCATTGGCATGCACTGATTCAAACAATAATACTCAGTATGTTGAAGAGGTGGCTTCTTTTCTTAGATGTCTCTGGAAATTAGTTGAAGATTCTCCAAAGAGAACTGTTACACTAGCCAAAGTACAGCTTGAATCGGATAAATATAGAACTGCCTCAAAATTCAAGATTGTATCAGGAATAGACTCAAAAATACAGGTTTATCAGAAAACTCTTATCAGATATATCATTCAGTCATGGAGATCAAGTACAAATAGAAAATATGATTTTATTTAGCATAAGTGGAAAATTTGGTGTGATTAAAGGACAAGAGGCCCAAGGGCCTTAACGGTCACCTCAGTATGATACAACAATTTAAAGGATGCAGAGAGTATAAAATGAACTGAAAGGTGAAGCTTTGTTGCCCAAAAAGCAAGAAAAATAGGGTGATCATAATCAACAAAATAATTGGTCTTAATATTCATTAACAGCTCATAAATTAGGTTCTAATCTGTTCCCCATTTATCACTATCACCATACAGTTTATTAACAAATTATCAATGCTTCTGTACTATTTTAATCCCTTTTTGAAATTTCCTACATTGGCCTCTCTTGGTCTTTGATAAACATTTAATAAGACAAGTTATTTTTGTCCCTTTTTTATTTATCTACTACTTACAAGTCTTTCTGATCATTAAAACTATGAAAGTACTTTTTGTATTATACAATAAAAGTTTTTGCATAATTCTCTTATTCTGTTTACCTTTCAAGTACATTATTTACAGTGATAAATTATCAAAAGTAAATGGCAATGGGGAATAACTCCACTCAGTAAAATACAAACTAATAGAGCCCTGGCCAGGACCAGAACACTTGACCAAATGGTCCAGATGTTCAAAAATCTGGTAAAAATTCCCTTCCTTATAAAAACTTTTACTCTTTTTGCCTCAGATATGCCCAGGTGTGGAGAAGATTTTTAAAGAAATAATGCATTTTTACTACAGATTCACTATATTATCAATGGAGCCCCACCCCCACCCCCGAAACACCAGAGCTTCTGACCCTAGGACCATACGTTTGCTCATCATAACTAATCACTTTGTTTATCTGCTTAACGCTAAGGAGCAAACAGGATTATTTAATAGAATTAATGCATTTTCACTAAACAATGTATTATCAAGGGCCCCACCCTCACACCAGCACATCTGACCCAGGGTTATGAAATTCACTACTCCGCAAGAAGCATTCTTGCTCATCATAACTATACACTTAGCTTCTTTGCTTTCTTAACCACAAGCAGAAAAGAATATTTTTAAAGAAATTTTGCTTTTTCACTTTAAAATCAATAGACCCCCCCCCCCTTCACCAGAACCCTTAAACCTGGGGTCATAGAATTCAGAATTTCGGAAGAGGCATCCTTGCGTATCATAACAATGTAGTTAGTCTGTTTAAACAATACCCAGGGGCAGAGAAGAATTTCAATGAAATAATTCACCTTCGCTATAAGATCTATATAGTCCCGCCCTAGCACCAGAACTCCTGTCCCCGGGGCCATGAATTTCACAATTTTGAAAGAGGCATCCTTGCTTATCATAACAATGTACCTAGTTTGTTTAAATATTTCCCAGGTGCAGAGAAAAAGATTTTTAAAGAATTAAAACATTTTCACTTTATAATCAATAGAGCCCCGCCCTAACAGCAGAACCCCTGATCCAGGGGCCACGAATTTCAAAATTTTGGAAGAGGCATCCTTGCATATCATAACTATGTATTTAATTTGTTTCAATAATACTCAGGAGTAGAGAAGAAAATTTTCAAAGAATTAATGCATTTTCACTATGTAATCAATAGAGCCCCACCCTAACACCAGAACCCCTGACCCAGGTGCCATAAAATTCACAATTTTGGAAGAGGCACTCTTGCTCATTCTAACTATGTACTTAGTTAGTTTATTTAATACCCAGGAGTAGAGAAGATTTTCAAAGAATTAATGCATTTTCACTATATAATCAATAGAACCCCACCCTAACACCAGAACCCCTGATCCAGGGGCCACGAATTTCACAATTTTGAAAGAGGCATCCTTGCATATCATAACTATGTATATAATTTGTTTCAATAATACCCAGGAGCAGAGAAGAAGATTTTCAAAGAAATGCACTTTCACTATATGATCTATATAGCCCCGCCCTAGCACCAGAACCCCTGTCCCTGGGGCCATTAATTTGACAATTTTGGTAGAGGACTCAATGCTTATTACAATGATGCCAACAGTTTGACTGCTTGATGCCCAGGAGTAAAGAAGAAGATTTTTTAAAGATTTCAGAAATTTTGGTGGTTTTAGCCCCACCCCCCATGCCCCAGGGGGGACAAGGACCATGAAATTCACAATTTTGTTCCCCTTCACCCATAGATGCTATATGCCAAATTTGGTTGATATTGGTTGAGCGGTTTTAGAGAAGAAGCTAAAAATGTTCAAATGTTAACGCACATCGCCCGCGTGGCGCAGTGGTAAGAGCGTCTGCTCTAGAGTCGCGGCGTAAGGAGTTGATCCTAACGTCGCGGGTTCGAATCCCACTGTTGGACGTGGAGACCGGTCCTTCGGATGAGACCGTATAAATCGAGGTCCATTGTCGCAGTAGGTGCTGGCACGAAAAAGATCCCTCACTGCTCAATGGCCGTAAGTGCCGAGTATAGGACAAAATTTGCAGCTCTCCACTGGCAAGTGGTGGCGTCTCCATATGAGTGAAAAATTCTCGAGAGGGACGTTAAACAACATACAAACAAACAAACGATGCACGCCGACGGACAAAAACGGATAGCAATAGGTCACCTGAGTGACTCAAGTGACCTAACAAGAGGCCTAAGGGCCTTATCGGTCACCTGAGTATAATACAACAATTTAGAGGATCCATAGAGTATAAAATGAACTGAAAGGTGAAGCTTTGTTGCCCAAAAGCAAGAAAAATAGGGTGATCAGGATCATCAAAATAATTAGTCTTAATATTCATTAACAGTTCATAAATTAGGTTCTAATCTGTTCCCCATTTATCACTCTCACCAGACAGTATATAAACTATGATTCTCTTATTCTATTAACCTTTCAAGTACATTATTTACAGTGATTAATTATCACAAGTAAATGGCAAAGGGGAATAACTCCTCTCAATAGAATACAAATTAATAGAGCCCTGGCCTGGACCAGAACACTTGACCAAATGGTCCTGATGTTCAAAAATCTGGTAAAAATAACCTTCCTTATTAAAACTTTTACTCTTTTTGCCTCTGATATGCCCAGGTGCAGAGAAGATTTTTAAAGCATTAATGCATTTTCACTATATAATAAATAGAGCCCCGCCTTAACATCAGAACCTCTGATCCAGGGTTCATGAAATTCACAGTTTTGGAAGAGGCATCCTTGCTTATCATAACCATGTATTTGTTTAAATAATACCCAGGAGAAGAGAAGAAGATTTTCAAAGTAATAATGTACTTTCAGTATATGATCTATATAGCCCCGCCCTAGCACCAGAACCCCTGACCCCGGGGTCATGAAATTCACAATTTTGGTAGAGTCACTCTTGCTTATCATAACTATATATTTAATTTGTTTTAATAATACCCAGGAGTAGAGAAGAAGATTTTCAAAGAAATAATGCACTTTCACTATATGATCTATATTGCCCCGCCCTAGCACCAGAACCCCTGATCCTGGAGCCATGAATTTCATAATTTTGGTAGAGTCACTTTTGCTTATCATAACTATATATTTAATTTGTTTTAATAATACCCAGGAGTAGAGAAGAAGATTTTCAAAGAAATAATGCACTTTCACTATATGATCTATATAGTCCCGCCCTAGCACCAGAACCCCTGATCCTGGGGCCATGAATTTCAAAATTTTGGTAGAGTCACTCTTGCTTATCATAACTATGTATTCAATTTGTTTCAATAATACCCAGGAGTAGAGAAGAAGATTTTCAAAGAAATAATGCACTTTCACTATATCTTCTATATAGCCCCGCCCTAACACCAGAACCCCTGACCCAGGGGCCATGAATTTCACAATTTTGGTAGAGTCACCCTTGCTTATCATAACTATGTATTCAATTTGTTTCAATAATACCCAGGAGTAGAGAAGAAGATTTTCAAAGAAATAATGCACCTTCACTATATGATCTATATAGCCCTGCCCTAGCACCAGAACCCCTCACCCTGGGGCTATGAATTTCACAATTTTGGTAGAGTTACTCTTGCTTATCATAACTATGTATTCAATTTGTTTCAATAATACCCAGGAGTAGAGAAGAAGATTTTCAAAGAAATAATGCACTTTCACTATATCTTTTATATAGCCCCGCCCTAACACCAGAACCCCTGACCCTGGGGCCATGAATTTCACAATTTTGGTAGAGTCACCCTTGCTCATCATAACTATGTATTCAATTTGTTTCAATAATACCCAGGAGTAGAGAAGAAGATTTTCAAAGAAATAATGCACTTTCACTATATCTTCTATATAGCCCCGCCCTAACACCAGAACCACTGACCCTGGGGCCATGAATTTCACAATTTTGGTAGAGTCACCCTTGCTTATCATAACTATGTATTCAATTTGTTTCAATAATACCCAGGAGTAGAGAAGAAGATTTTCAAAGAAATAATGCACTTTCACTATATGATCTATATAGCCCCGCCCTAGCACCAGAACCCCTGACCCTGGGGCCATGAGTTTCACAATTTTGGTAGAGGGCTCAATGCTTATTACAATCATGCCAACAGTTTGACTGCTTGATGTCCAGGAGTAAAGAAGAAGATTTTTAAAGATTGCATTAATTTTGATGGTTTTGGCCCCACCCCTCAGGCCCCAGGGGGGCAGGGGCCACGAATTTCACAATTTTTGTTCCCCTTCACCCATAGATGCTATATGCCAAAATTGGTTGAAATTGGTTCACTGGTTCCAGAGAAGAAGCTGAAAATGTTCAAAAATTTACGACCGACGAACGACGCACGAAGACGGACGAAAAGAGATAGCAATAGGTCACCTGAGTGACTCAGGTGACCTAAAAATCAATTCCATGCAACCATCGTTTTATGTATTTATAAATTATCTGTCCAGTCTAGCAGAAAAAAAAAACTTTCTTACCATACTATAAATGCACACAAAGCTGCAATAATTCAAACCAATTCAGCCTTTGGAAATTTTTCATACTTACAGAGTCCAATTATTAGATTTATGAAGAGTGAATTTCTTAATAATAGACTAAAACCAAAATACACTGTGACATGGGATGTTAGCAAAGTTTTTGAATTATTTAAAAACTTTTTATCCCTTGGGAGACTTAAATTTGAAGGATCTTGCTATAAAATCGTCAGCTTTACTTGCTTAAACAACAGCACAAAGAGTTGAGTTCAAGCTTTGATATCACTGGACATCAACAATATGGCTGACTTTGGTGAATACGTAGTGTTCACAATTTCAGATCTTTTGAAAACATCGAGACCGGGTCATGATGTTCAAAAGATAAAGATTAGTGCATTTCCTGATAAGAGTTGTGTTTTTATTTGAAAGTTACTAAAGAAACAAGAGGCCCAGGGGCCACATCGCTCACGTGGGCACTGTGGCTAGGAAAAAAGGAAAAATCAGTTTAGTATTGTAAAGCTTTAAATACATAAGTGGTTTCAACCTACCCCTTAAAGGGAGTTGGGGGGGGGGGTATGATTTGAACAAAATTAAATCTACACTAACTAAGGATGCTTACGTAATTTTTTGACTAACTGTGACTTTTTTCCCACCCTACCCATGGAGGTCATGATTTGAACAAACTTGAATCTACACTATCTGAGGATGCTTCCATGTAACTATGACAAACCGTGGCTTTGCTGTTCTTGAGAAGATTTTTAAAAGATATTTACTATATATTCCTACGTAATACGTTGATTCTTCATTTTGGCCCCACCCTACTCCCAGGGGTCTTGATTTGAACGAACTTGAATCTACACCACCTGAGGATGCTTCCATATAAATATGACCAATCATTGCTTTGCTGTTCTTGAGAAGAAGATTTTTAAAAATTTTTCCTATATTCCTATGTAAAACTTTGATCGTCCATTGTGACGCCACCCTACCCCCGGGGGTCATGATTTGAACAAAATTGAATCTACACCATCTGAGGATGCTTCCAAATAAATATTATCAATCATTGCTTTGCTGTTTTTGAGAAGAAGATTTTTGAAGATTTTTTCCTCGTATATTCCTATGTAAAACTTTGATCGTCCATTGTGGCCCCACCCTACCCCCGGGGGTCATGGTTTGAACAAACTTGAATCTACACTACCTGACAATAATTCCACATGAGTTTCATCTTTCCTGGCCCATTGGTTCTTGAGAAGAAGATTTTTCAATAATGCCATTAATTTTTTGCTATTTCGTAATTATCTCCCCTTGGAGGAGGGCATAGCCCTTCATTTGAACAAATTTGAATCCCCTTCACCCAAGGATACTTTGTGCCAAATTTGATTGAAATCGGCCCAGTAGTTCTGGAGAAGAAGATGAAAATGTGTAAAGTTTACGACAACAACGACGACGACAGACAACGGACAAATTTTGATCAGAAAAGCTCACTTGAGCCTTCGGCTCAGGTGAGCTAAAAATGGGAAACTAATAAGTTATTGATATCATTTAAAACCTACAAAGATATCTCAACATCTACTCTCGAAGAGGTATCAAAACGATCTGGTATTAATGAATCGGTTTCCTCTGCATATTCATTTAGAAGTGCATTAACCTCGGCAGCATTTGCAGGAGGTGTTCAATTGAGAGCGAATTTAAAAACTGCTAACTGGGCAAATGACATTTTCTACTTATTATAAGAGAGAAGCAGTTAATTCTTTTTCTGATACCATATTAAGGACAAAAAAATTGATTTTATTCAGGAGGTAGCATCTAAGGATTGTAAGGAGTTGGAGTATTCTGTTCTGGATTGGGTGATTAGCTAGTATCTATAGACATTAACTGTGATGATTGGTGGATTCTTTCGTTCTTAAATGTGATGGACATTTACAAAGACTGTGCTTAAGTTTAATACTTTGTTATCTATGTTGAAATAAGTAATGTTTTAAAATGCTTTGAATGTTTGTAGTATTTGAATAAATAATTGTAATTAAGCATAATTGTTGTCTTTGTTATACTTACTATTTAAATAATTTTTAAAAATTCTTTTCAGGTTCTAAATTTGAAATGCTTTAAAGATTCCAATTCCAACCAGAGTAAAACCTGGTGGCCAAATGAAGGAAAATGGAACCCTCATTTAAGCATCCTTTGGAATGTGATGGATGAGGATCAATTTCCGAATTAGCCGAAAGGCTACAAGGGTTTAAATACCCTCCCGTTCTCGTTTAATACTTTTTGTATGATCTTTGCCCACCGCTTATATACAAATTTAGATCCTGAAAAATTAAATGATTACTTTAAAAAGATACGGACAATGGTCACCTACACATACATAAGGTATGAGAACCACTCAAGTGTGAAAACTATCTTTTATTTTGATCACTTTAAGGTCAGACGACACATTCCTCATGTATATTTTTGGTATACCTATATAAATATAATCATTATTGTCATTCTCTTGTGATTTTTAAATTGTTTTTAATATGTTTTAAAAACAATAGTAAATCTAAAATTGTGACACTGGCTATTCAAAAGATAACCCACGAGGATTATATAAGAAATATCACCCTCCGATATTTTGCCAAAATGCCTGGTAAGGTACCTCAATTTTTTTGTGAGGAAACTTATTTCAGTAGCTATACTTCGATGACAAAGTCTTTGGAAAAATTATATATGTTTGAAGAACGTGTCGTCTGACCTTAAAAGAAGGTACACGTGGACTAAGTGTGACATGATATTCCATTTAAACCCTCGTAGCCTTTCATACAAAGTGAAACAAGGATGCTTGGATGAGGGTTCCATTTCTAAGAACTTTCTACGGAAAGCCGTTTATTTCACACAAGTCAATGTCTACATGAGCTTACTATGTTTTCAATTAATAATGTTCAATGCGGAGTTGTTTAATGAATTTAAATTGCTTTACACGACGTACCGATGTTATTACTTAATAAGATTCATAAAGTATGGTGTGCAATTCCTGTATGTTTTATGTGATGTTCTAAGATTGTATTTTTTTATGTTTCAGTTTTGTACCCTCTTTGAGGTTCACAGATCAGCGCGCATGAAAACACTCACTGCAAGGGGACAGGAGTATTATGAATAGACGAAAGAGAAATATTTTTCAAAGTTAAGGATTATTGTAAAAGATTGTGATTTACAATATTCTACACGAAGTACAGAATGACCCTCCAAAGGATCAGAGGTTCCTAAAAAATATGAAGACAGATACTGACTACCAATCAACATAATATCATAAACCCGCTAAACTCATACTTGCAGGGAATGAAAACCTCTGAAAGCCGTAATGAAATGTCTGCACAACGATAATGGGTCCCTACTTTTACCTTCTATCAAAACTTTACGGAAGGACGTCTTGTTCATGTTGTAAGTCTTTGAAACTTCCACTGATCAGATCAATGTAGAATCAAATGAAAAGTTCACAAATCATCCTATGGAAGAAATTGCCACCATCAAAACAAAAGAAAAAGGGACAAGGGTTTCCCTGAAAGGAACCGTAGAAAAAGTGTGTATTCTTTCATGACAGTTGTTATGCCATCTAAATGAAATTAAAGGGACATATTGTGTTGCGCCTTTTTATCCACCATTCCAATTCAAATACTTTAGATTTTATCATACTTATAAATATTGATATTTAACTCACCTGAGCCAAAATTCAAGGAAGCTTAACTGATACAAGAGGCCCATGGGCTACATCGCTCAAAGTGGCTAGGAAAATGCATAAGTCAGTATTCCATTTTTACGGGGAAGGGGGGGGGGGGGGCTTGAATTTTAGATTTCCTGAGGATGTTTCCATATCAATTTTACAAATGACTTTGCTGTTTTCGAGCATAAGATTCCTTTCTATATATCCCTTTGTAAAAGTTTGATCTCCCATTGTGGCCCTTCCCTATTCCTGGAGGTCGTGATTTCAACTAACATGAGTCTACACTACGTGAGGATGCTTTCATATCAAAATGACTAAATATTTCTGTTCTTGCAAAGACTTTTTCCTTTATATTTGTATGTAAAACTTTAATCCTCTATTGTCGCTCCACCCTTCCCCCCGGGGGTCATGATTTGAACAAACTTGAATTTACACTACCTGATGATGTTCATATATCAATATGACTAACCATGGCGTTGCTGTTCTTAAGAAGATTTTTCCGATAAATGACAATGTGAAACTTTGATCCCCTATGGTGGCTCCATTCTATACCCAGGGGTCATGATTTAATCTGCATTTTCTTAGAATGATTCCATGTCAACATGACTAAAATGGCTTTGTAGTTTGTTTGTTTTGTTTTTTTTTTTTTAGTTTTTTTAAAGATTTTTCCATATCAATATGAATAATGGCTTTGCTGATCTTGAGGAAAAGGTTTTTAAAAGATTAAATGTTACATATTTCCATGTAAAACTTTGACCCCCTCCCCCTCCTTCCTGGGGGGGCGCTCCTTAAGAATGAAACAGAGATGTCCGAGACCAGTCTTGTAAAAGGCGAAACAACCACGGGTGGTCTTTTTACTGTTAAAAGGCAACAAGAGTTACTGTAAACGAATTCATGGAGAATTTTTCCTTCCATATCCAAGGCAAATTCAAAAATTTATTTTTCATATTTAACAAACTATTTCATAAAATCATGATTTCTTTAACCTACCTGTAAAGCTTCAATCATAAACCAAGTTATCGGATACTGATGATATAAGAAGATTGCAAAAACAGTAATCAAACTCAAAAGTCTATTTCAACAATACAAATCAGGTATATTGATTTCTGAGACATTGGTCTCACGGAATATAAGAAGTATCAAGATGGATTGGACGGAGGACTTAAATATTGATTCCTCAACAGAAATTCTAGAAAAAATCTCCCGACTTGGGAGAGCGCATATTGTCAGCCCGTGCTCGGTGATATTTGCAGAGTTAAATAATTAAACACACCTGGTGAAACGTTAATGTTTTTTGTAAACAGGGCTTCCGTTATTGTTAATGTTTACGTTTCACCGAGCACGAACTGACAATACTGGTGAGTTGGTTTTGCTTTAATTCTCACATTTCTATGCTGAATTTTCTGGATTATAGTTTTAATATTTGTCTTTAATGCACAACAAAATGTATACTTTTCTAAAGTATTAAGGATAACGTTTACTTTGTGAACGTGCAAGGATGTGTCAATCAAACGCGTCCCGCAATTTGTAGCTTTAAAGATTTCCAGATAAAATAGGTTTTTTAAAATTATATTTTAGTGTGAAATGCTATAGGAATATATAAATCATATTATACTGAACAATTTGATAGAATATTAATCTCCAATATGTGTCTAGACCCCTTTAACTTGACATGATGCTGAACAAGAGCATCACAAGTGAATTTAACTTCAGACAGAGTATCCCTATTAAAATTCTACGTCAGCTTTTAGATATTGAAAATTTAAAAAAAAAAGGAATAATTATTGTTTTAAGGAGGCTGGGGGGTCAACAAATTAACCACCAGATTTAACTTAATTTTTTAGATACGATATCTTAAGCTGTCAACTATCGTTTGGCAAAGAAAAATTTCAAAAATTTTAGTTTTAAAATTTGATCATTTTCTATATCTTCATATGGAGCTCTTCTTCTAAAGGAGATCAATATAGTCTAAAAATGGCCACAACCCCCCAGCCTCTCCCTCACAAGGAAACCCACTTAAAAAGAAGAAAACTCACCTGCACCAAGAGTAGACCGGGAAACCTTTTAACTTGTGAGGCATCCACCCTCTGTGTGTGAGGAACAGGAAGTGACGCTGCGGTCTGGATGCCACAGGTTGCTACGACCAAGACGGAAAAGAAGGAAAATCATGATGCTTTGAAGCAAGCCGATTCTTTGGGGGGTTATAACCACAGTTCTTTAACATTTCATAAATTAATAAGTTAAATCTCTTTTAAGTAGTAAATATTTTTTCTAATTCTTAGAAAAGGTCCATTTATGGCCGATTTGCCTGAAATAAGAGGAATACCTAAGATCCTGTCAAATTAATCAGCATAGTTCATAATTAAATTATTCTCTAAATTATAGTTACATTCTTAAAATCAATCATTTATATGAGGAAAAAAAATACAAAACTTGTTTCAGCAGGTGTGATAATGACTCCCAGAGAATGCTTCATCTTGAAAAGACAAGAGAGATGTTCAATACAGCCATCAAAGAACATTGGCGGACCAATCCAAGCTGCGATGGCAACCTGACCTAAGACATGGACTCTGGGGAGAGGTGTGGCCTGGGTACACGGCTACGGCTGAAATGAAGCAGGTGCTCGTATATTTCTACCAGAAGTCTTTGATGAGACTGTAGCTCTACTGGTTAGTACATGTACGTATAACAAAAGAAGAGAAAAGTAGCACTTGAACTTGAAACTTTGCTACAGCAATAAACAGAATTGTGCATCTTGATGTAGTCTACTTGTGTGCCAAATTATATTGAAATCAGACAAATACTGTGTTACAGACATCCACGTTATCTGCGGTTAAGGTGCCTTTACATATCCATTAAAATTATGGATTTTGTTCCGCTCATAAGATATCGAGTACTAGCCGTTCAAATTGTTTAGTTTGATCTTCAACAAAGTTTTTTCCACTCATCCATATTTTTCCACCACGACATGTTACATGTATAAGTACGACAATAGATATTTTCGAATCTGTTTTGCGTCCCTTATGCTTAGTCTATGCTCAATGATCTCCAGAATTAACATTAATAAATCAACTCTTGTTTAATTATAATGAAGTATACATGAAAAATTATATAATGTATACCGTTTCTGGTATGGTTTTATATTTTAAGTGATTTAACCTGGAAATATATTTTTCTGTTTCCCGTCCGCGTTTTAGCAACACCCTTTTCTAAGGTGTTAAATTAATATGATATGGACAAATTTTGTTTCGGGTTCATATACTAATTATTGTGTTTGTGTTCATATGAATTTTAATCTGTGAATGAACTATAAACTTTATTCCTTGCGTATTACATTGATAGTCGTCACCCTTTGACCTTAACAAAATTCACAAATAAGAACACTGAATGTTCCAAGGCATTTTTAAGCGACCTAGCAATACAATGGAGAAATATATTCTTATCCCTATAACAGCTGTATAATCCTTCCCTCCCACCGCCTTTGACAAAAGAAAATTCTCTAACATTCGACATTTTACAATAATGTAGATGGTTTGAGAGGGGGCGCCAAAGGAGAATTTATATAGTGATTGAGGAAAACCTTCATAAATTCAATATATATTCAGAGCATTTTAAGAAATCAAAAGTTTAGACGTCAATTTCAGGTGAGATTTTTTTCTGCCACCCTCGGGTCTCTTTATGCTTGCCCTTGTATGTTTTGCAATCCTGTTAAAAGGAAGTCTGCAATGAGAATTTTTATGCATATATTTGTGCGGAATGCTGATTTGAATACGAAAAATTTATAGCGCGAGTTAACTACGTACGAGGTGAACGTGTATTAGGTAGGTCAATCCTAATTTATTCGCAACCAACAAATTACACTACTTCTAAGAAGCTATCGACATGGTCTCTAATATGTTGGGGCTATTCTTCTCTTATCCTCAATTCCTCCTATTCCACTAATTAATGTTGCAGGGGTGGTTCATTCATAGGGTGTATTGTAAATAATAAACCAAACTCCTGGCTAAGGGTTCCAATTGTAGCGCCGACCGAGCGGTCGTATTTAATTAATTAAGTCTTTATTTTGGTAGCGTAAAATCCTTCCTCATCTCTTGAAATGAGACTCAAGTTCGTCTATTCTACAGTTTATTTACACATCTCACAACTATATACAATCACTAATATCAATCACAAAATAAATCCAAGTTATATAATCCAAATAGTAACATGAGCGAAGTTTATAATCCAAGTGTCAAAATCAAAGTCATAGTACTGAATCGTGCCTAACGCAGTTTCAGCGCGGTATTTATACTAAAGATCCGCTCCTGACAATAAGGAGCTCATATTTTTTGGATCCCTAAGATTAGGAGTCAATGTATCAATTACATAAATTAATATGGCAATCAGCAGGCGGTACATAACATAGACATCTGGGGTAATTGAGATACACATTAAGGATAAAGATATAAAAAGTGTGAAAATAGTATCAATTTACGAATTAATTAAGGTAACATATTTGAGACCGCTACACAATGACATTTTAATATGGAAACAGATAAATGCATGGATACAATGGAAACAATGAAAACAATGGCCCTATAAAATAAAAATAATAACGATAAATATCACATGATATAATAACAAATGTATACAATATCATATATCTTACTTATCGTGATGTACAATCAATTAAGAGTTATCTCCCTTAATTTCAATATTTAGCTATACACATAAATCACTTTACAATTATATTTTCCTCATATGTACAACAATCACATTGCAATTATTTTGACCTTATGCAATGATAATCATATCATAAAACTAAAAGGTAACATATTCTAATTACCTATCTATGGGACAAGGTCCATTCCATGAAACACTAAAATGACTGGATGCTTCATGAAGGTCTACATATCTAATAAGAAATGAATTCTACAGTACTATATACACTATAATACTCATAATTCAATTAAATATATACTTTGGGTTGAAATGCTTTAAATTTAGTTTTATTCATATTCAAACTTTCACTCTTCTTTCAAACAGTCACTGTGATATTAGCTAGATAGACATATTATAAAGATATAGAATGTTAAACTTTAAACTTACTGTCAGGTCTGGTCTAAAGGTCTCAAAGTCTTTGTCTAGAAAACCTCTAAATTTCAAACACAGCCAACCTGACCAAAATCTCTGAGTAGTCTATCTGAGAACAACTCAGAACCACCAAAACTTACAACCAATAAAATTACAGAACCCTAATGTCATAACCTTTAAACTCTATCGCTCACCAAGTAAATAAAAAGGTGGATCTGGGATTTGTATTATATCAATAATATTTATTGAAATATTATGTGACATACATTATATACAGTTAAAACACACTGCTACATTAATATTATTGAGACCCTCCCATAATTCCATTTTGTACCTTCGAATTATTCTCGTTAAACCATATTTAATCAAAAATAAATTCTCTTTAGTGCTAATGCCAGAAACTACTAGTTTTCAATGCGATAAGAATTTAACATTGTAAAAGTGATAGTTTTATATTGTTTAAATTATTACAATATTCAAATGTATAATGCATTATGCATCAATGACTATGCCACAACTGATTTTAAACTCTGAAGGACGTGTATTAAAGCATGATTAGTCACTCATGTTCTATAACAGTACACACAGAGCAGAGTAAAGTTAAAGGATTTTTTTAAAAGTAAATTTGATTAAAATCTGTGATTCACTTCACTCCATATTTCTCTCTCCGGTTCCAAAACATGAAAAAAATAATATAGTATTCATCAAAATTATCAAAGATGTATTGTGACGCGGCTTGAAACGTCAACAAAGTTTGGGTCCGGATATTTAACGAGCCAATATGTAGCGTAACCTCCTCAGTTGAAGAATTAATTCACAAGAAAATTAATCCAGAATACCAAGACACTATGAAGTTTATTAAAATACAAAAATAATCTGGGATTGTTGCTCAAACAATGAAATAAAAACAATAAATTCAAACACCCATGAAACTATTTGTTGCCCTAATTATTTAAAGAAAACTACTGGTGAAGTTTTTGGTGAATAACTTCGGTGAATAAATTGTGGTGAATCGACGCCACCAAGAATTTCTTATCACCAATACTCTTGTTGCTGTTAAAGGCAGAGATTTTAAGCACCGCCTTCAAAAATACCTGGTCTGTGTACCCCCTGTCAATCAAGTGCATTAAGGTACATCATTGGGTGTGTAGTGGAGACGTATAAATTATATTAGAGTTATCTCTCTTGGATCTTGGATGGAGTGCGCGGTTGTCATTGACAACCGCTACTACCGTCTGGGATCCGGGCGTTCCCGTTCCGCGATCTTGGTCACTTGTTCTTTTTAGTTTGTCCAGTACGGACGTATAAATATTTCAGGAGTTTGTCTCCTTTCTTAATATATTATTATTAGTGTACAGTTATTTAAAGACAGAAAATTGCAGTAAAACTATCAGATTTTAGGTAAATGTAATATCTATATTTTAAAGTTACAAATTATTACCTTATGATTGGTACTATTTTTTGTATGTAATGATAACCGAATCACTCTCTATTTTCCCGCACTTTTACCATGTGATGCTTGAGTGTATTAATATCTGACTACTGATGACCATGCAGTCTCCATAAAAGAGTGAACCACACAACACGTGTTTTCATTTCAATATCCTTTAAAACAAGGATAACATATCTGGCGACGAGGAAAGTACTGTTTACGATCGGTAATGGACCGATTACCAGAATTTCCCCCATTTGAGTATGCAGACAAGGCTGATGCAGGACCAAAGTGGGAGAAGTGGATTGAGCGATTTGAACTATTATTCACTGGAATGCACATTGACGATACTGGCCGGAAAAGAGCGCTTTTATTACACTACGCTGGAGAACGTGTCTTCGACATCTACAACGCCGAAAAGGAAGATTCGCCAACTACATACGTAGGAACGAAACAGGTACTGTCTACATATTATTCTCCGCGGAAAAACATACAAATGGCGGTGTACAAGTTTAGAAACTGTAAGCAATCGGGCACCCAAACACTTGATGAGTATGTAACTGAACTTCGTAGATTGTCAAAAGACTGTGAATTTAATGATGTAAACAAAGAAATCTTATCCCAAATCATTCAACACTGTCGCTCAAACCGCCTGCGGAGGAGAGCATTACGTGTGCCCGATATGACCCTGCAGAATTTAATGGATTTAGGCCGAGCGATGGAAGTGGCTGAAACACAGGCGCAAACAATGGAAGAACAGAGTGAGCGTGCTGTGAATTTCGTAAACAAACCACGTGTGAAATTTAAGAACAGACAGAGTGAGAAGCCGAAAGGTCAATCTAAGGGCACGGCCGTGAGCGCTGCTGTGGCGAACACGTGTAGGAACTGCGGGGGACCGTATCCGCACACAGCAGAATGCCCCGCTAAAGGCAAACAGTGCAGCTATTGTAAGAAACTTAATCACTTTGAGAAAGTATGCCGGTCAAAGAAAAGTAATGGTGCCAAGGGAAGCTATCCAAAGAAACACAAAACGCGAGTTGTGCGAGAGTTGGATGTGGAAAATATGTCCTCAACTGATGAAGAATATTGTATACTATTAATTGTAGCAAAGGCCCAAAACAGTCTCTTAAGGTCAACGGAAGTTGCTGTGATTTTCTCCTTGATACCGGAGCGTCAGTGAATATCTTAGACGAAGCAACTTACCTACAGTTGTGACAACCCAGACTCGAAACAAACAGTTCCAAGCTTATGCCGTATGGAGGAAATGCACCGCTGGATGTGATTGGCTCATGTTTACTTGATGTTCAGTGGAAAAACATCACGCAACAACACAAATTCTATGTTGTCCGTGGAAGCAATGGAGCATTGTTAGGTTATTCTACGTGCCGTTCTCTAGAACTTGTACATATTGTGAACCAGCTGTCTCATACTGATGTAACTCGGAAACACCAAGACGTGTTCAAGGAATTGGTAAACTTGTCAACAAAACAGTCCACATTCATACAGATACTTCGGTAAAGCCAGTTGCGCAGCGGAGCAGACGTATACCGTTTCATCTGCGTCCGAAAGTTGAAGCGGAGCTTCAAAAGCTGCTAGATGATGACATCATAGAACGGGTAGAAAACGAACCAACACCATGGGTGTCACCTATTGTCTGCGTCCCTAAGAAAAATCCTGATGAGATTCGTGTTTGTGTAGACATGAGAGAGGCAAACAAAGCGATCATCCGTGAACGACATTTAATGCCTACCGTAGATGAACCCATCCATGACTTGATCGGCGCATCTGTATTTAGCAAGCTTGATCTTAGACAAGGGTACCATCAGCTCGAATTGAACCACGTGAGTCGTTCCATCACTACATTCATTACTCACGTAGGAATCTTCAGGTATAAACGCTTGAACTTTGGTATTTCGTTCGCATCTGAGATATTTCAGGAGACTGTGCGCAGTGTGATACAGACTGTGTCAGGTGCTAGGAATATTTCGGACGATATTTTGTTATTCGGTAAAAATCAAGAGGAGCATGATAAAGCTCTCGAGGACACTCTAAAATCACTAAGTGCCAGTGGTTTAAAATTAAATCGATCGAAATGTGAGTTTAATCGTGACCATATCACATTCTTTGGCTTGGTGTTCAACAAGTCCGGAATACCGCCTGACCCAGCAAAGGTATCTGCCATACGCGATGCACAGAAACCGTCCAACATCAGTGAACTCCGGAGTTTCCTTGGCATGACTTCATATTGCTCTTGATTTATTCCAGACTACTCAACAGTAAGTGAACCTTTGAGGCGCCTGATGCGCGCAGACTTGTCATGGTCTTGGACAGCGGAACAGGACGCTGCTTTTGACAAGTTGAAATCACTCTTGTCAAGTGATACTTTAATAGTGTACTATGACCCAAATAAAACTGTCGAATTGATAGTGGACGCTAGCCCAGTGGGTTTGGGTGCAATTCTCACTCAGGAGAACAAGGTTGTTGCATATGCCAACAGGTCATTAAGCCCCTCAGAGTCTCGTTACAGCCAGACGGAACGTGAAGCTCTAGGTTTCGTCTGGGCATGTGAACACTTCGACATGTACTTACGAGGTGCACCATACTTCAGAGTTGTGACAGACCACAAGCCGTTGGAATCCATATGGAAGCGAGCTAAACCTCCACTCAGGATAGAGAGATGGGGTCTCAGATTACAACCTTATAAGATGACTATTGTCTACCGTCCTGGGAAAGATAACCCTGCTGACTATATGTCAATACACCCAATCTTGACACAAAAACTCTCACGAAAGGAGGACATAGCAGAACACTATGTGAAGTTCATTGTCGAAAAAGCCGTACCTAAAGCTATGACCTTGGATGAAGTTAAAAGAGCAACTAATGAGGACAAGACAATGCAAAACGCTATTGACTATGTACGCACAGGAAAATGGTATGAACTTAAGCGACTGGAGGATAAAGATGTGTATTTGCTAGAACTACAAGCTTTACGGAATGTTCAAGACGGATTGGCTGTGTATTCTGGGCATGTGAACACTTCGACATGTACTTACGAGGTGCACCATACTTCAGAGTTGTGACAGACCACAAGCCGTTGGAATCCATATGGAAGCGAGCTAAACCTCCACTCAGGATAGAGAGATAGGGTCTCAGATTACAACCTTATGACTATTGTCTACCGTCCTGGGAAAGATAACCCTGCTGACTATATGTCAATACACCCAATCTTGACACAAAAACTCTCACGAGAGGAGGACATAGCAGAACACTATGTGAAGTTCATTGCCGAAAAAGCCGTACCTAAAGCTATGACCTTGGACGAAGTTAAAAGAGCAACTAATGAGGAAAAGACAATGCAAAAGGCTATTGACTATGTACGCACAGGAAAATGGTATGAACTTAAGCGACTGGAGGATAAAGATGTGGATTTGCTAGAACTACAAGCTTTACAGAATGTTCAAGACGGATTGGCTGTGTATTCTGACAATGTTTTACTTAGAGAAGGCCGCTTAGTCCTACCTAAATCTCTCCGTGAACGGGCCGTCACCATTGCTCATGAAGGACATCAGGGAATCAGCCGCACCAAGGCACTGATACGCTCAAAAGTATGGTTTCCTGGACTAGACGATTTAGTTGAAAACTCGCTCAAATTCTTACCTTGTCAGAGCGTTACTGAAAGGCCTAATCAAATTGAACCATTCAAGATGTCCGATATGCCACATGGTCCATGGGAAAACTTAAGTGTTGATTTTTGTGGACCCTTTCCAGCAGGGGAATACTTATTCGTGATCACTGATGAATTTACCAGATATCCAGTCGTCGAAATAATGCGATCAACCTCAGCAAATGCTACTATTCCTGTCCTGGATAAGGTCATTTCTACTTTTGGAATACCTAAGGTCGTGAAGTCAGATAACGAAAGTCGATCTAACTCTGCCTCATTCAAGGAATTCTCAGAAAACATGGGATTTCATCACCGCAAAATCACACCTCGTTGGCCTCGGGCGAATGCTCAGGCAGAATCCTTTAACAAGCCGATGATGAAGGCAGTCCGAGCTGCTCATGTTGACAAAAAAAAACTGGAAACAAGAACTGTTCCGTTTTCTTCGGCAGTATCGAAATACTCCTCATTCATCAACAGGATTAAGTCCATTCACGCTGATGTTTGGCCGAGATACTAGAACTAAATTATCACAAATATCAAGATCAACAGATCGTCCCATAGACGAAATCGCGCGACAGCAGGATGAATACGCCAAACGTAAGATGAGATCAGAGACCAGAAACAGGACTCAACAGATAAACAGTGGAGATACCGTCCTTATCAAAAACGAATCTGGAAATAAGCCGACGCCAGCTTATAACTCGGAACCTCACATCGTAGTGAGCACCAAGAGAGCAATGATATCAGCCTCCCCTCGTTCCAGTCCGACGACGAAGTGTGTTACGTGCAACTCATTCTTCTTCAAAAGAATTGCGTGTCCAAGGAACATACAATCGCGCGAGACTGAATACCCGGAGGAGGAAGAGATAGTATATCAGAGGGCCAGCACAGAAATGCCGTTAAACGATACGTCATCATCAAACGTACCAGGAACGCCTACAATCAGGATTCCTGAAGCACAGAAACGCGTCGCGAGTCAAACCAAAGTCGTACCCAGTTCGAACCCTTACGTCATCAGGTCCGGTCGTACTGTCAGAAAACCTAGTGTATTGAAAGACTTTGTGTCTAAGTGACTCTGTGAATAAGTGACTCTGTTGTTTGATAGATTTTGCTTTGTTATTTTTTTTATTAGTCTAAAATGGTTCTCTGGTGATTTAATAATTTTTTTTATTAAAATTAATGAATCTCTTTATCTAAGAAAAGGAGGGATGTAATATCTATATTTTAAAGTTACAAATTATTACCTTATGTTCTTATGCAAATTATTGGTACTATTTTTATGTATGTAATGATAACCGAATCACTCTCTATTTTCCCGCACTTTTACCATGTGATGCTTGAGTGTATTAATATCTGACTACTGATGACCATGCAGTCTCCATAAAAGAGTGAACCACACAACACGTGTTTTCATTTCAATATCCTTTAAAACAAGGATAACATAGTAAATATCCACTACGTTCCTTCCATTTTGTGAGTTTCAATTGAGTTGTTTGTTATAAAGATACCCTAGACAAATTATTTTATCAATACAATAAATCTCCATCATTTAAAACTATTTATTGTTTCTGTTATATTTGTTTCGTTCATGACCTAGTATTTCGTGATAATCTGGGAAATATGTAACTTAACAGACCACTGTTACAGAAATTTTGGGGGCTTCGTCCGCGGGATACTAGGATCATTTTATTGTTTTGTTGACGTTCATTATTTCCGTTTGGAAATTTCTTTCGTGTGAATTTTCATATAGCAATGGCCTCACGTTTATTTGAAAGTCTAAGTACAAGTCTGCGAAATTTGTTTTCGCCTAGCCCTACATGTACTACTTTTGAAAATAGTCCAACACAAAATGTGAATCATAACAATATTGTGTCAGGGTTAGATTTGTCAGAGAATAACATGAATGAGAGAATCTTTTTACCTTGGACTTTTCCTCCGAAGTGAATAATCAGGATCAGTTTCACGACGCAGTTGAATTTCCCATGAATACACAGAATAACAAACATGCAGGTTTATCCTCACAAGAAAATCAAAAACATCAGCAATTTCAGTCAGCAAAAAACAGATTTTGTATGACACAGGGTGATCCCTCTTTAGAATTTCAATTTACAGAATGCAAAACTCTAAACAAAGAGAATTTTTTTCTCTGAGAATTTGTACGAGAATGGTGAGAATTCGCAGGTTTTTCAATCATATACACCACAGAAAAAAATCATTCCTGCCCCAAACACAGTATTGCTCCTCATCAACCCTTAAACAGCGTGGTTTGTTCCACAGTGAACCGACAACTTCTAGTCACGTGACCAATAGGGGTTTCCCAAGGAATGCGGAAGCTTCCGGTGTAAAATCAATTCATACACCAATACATTCAACCCCGTGTTTTGAACACAAAGTCCAATGTCCAGAGATTTCTTCTCAAAATTCTTTCAATGTTGTCAGAAAAGAAAAAGGGCCTGATAAGTATGACGGAAGAAATGTAGAATGGCCCGACTATTTAACACATTTTGAACAGGTCGCTTTGTGGAATCAATGGTCAGATGACGAGAAAGCCATACAGTTAGCTATGTCGCTTCGTGGCACCGCGCAGCGAATACTTAGTGAATTATCACCGGAACAGTTATCAAATTTTTCGTGTCTTAAATTTTCTCTAGCACAGAGGTTTTGTCCCTCTGAAAGAGAAACCGCACATAGATGCGAATTTAGGGCTCGAAAAAGACTCAGGGGAGAATCCGTGTCAGATTATTGGTATGCACTTAATTGTTTGGCAAATCGTGCGTTTCCAAATATACCAATGTCCAGTCGTGAAAATTTAGTCATTGACCAATATATCAGTGGTCTCGGTGACAAACAACTACAGAAATATATGCAGTTTGCACATCCCTTGACTTCAGATAAAGCCATTTCCTTGGCAGAATTTGAGGCGTTTGAGGGAGCGCATAGCAAAACATTACTCAAACCGCGTAATTTTGAATAAGATTTGCTCTTGAATCAATCTACTGTCCGAGCCGTACAAAAAGAAGGTATTCGGAAAACTTCAAACTCTTACGCGTCAGATGAATCAGTTTTGTTCGAAATCACCAAAACCATGAAAGAACTTCAGTCTGCGGTAAACGAATTAAAACTTTCTAACGAGTCCAGTTCAAAACTCAAAAATACCGTGAATTCAAACATCAGGTGTTATACCTGCGGCAAATCTGGCCACACTAGTCGACAATGTACAGAGAGACCTAACAATTTTTCACAACAAAATGATAAATCGAACTCATCGCGCCAGTCTCCAAAGAACAACCCAAACGCCGGCGGACTGTCCTTGCGACCGAAAGTTCAGTCCAGGAGGTACTAGATAAGTCTCCGAAACGGTCACCGGGAAGCATTCGGTTATTGTCCTTGACAGGTTCTTGCTGGTTTGCTAATGTTTTAATAAAGTCATTTTGTATGCAAATGTTGATTGATACAGGGTCTGCCGTTTCACTCATTTCAAAAGACATTTAAAGAAATTTAGGTCTTTGTGATCAACACTTACAAAAAGTGTCAACAGAACTTAAAACAGCAGATGGGGAACCATTACAAGTCTATGGTCAAACTGATATTACTTTGGGTTTGGGAAGTAAAGAGTTTATTATACCCGTGATAGTGGCAGAATTAGGTGATCTTTCAGGAATATTAGGTTTAGATTTCTTGTCTAAAAATGATGTTTTATTTGATCTTGGAGAAGGTGTATTGATTTTTCCTGATTTTCAAGTCCATCTAGAGAGTGAAGATAATTTTGCTTGTGCGCGGGTTTATCTCGCGAAAGATATAGTCATTCCTGGTTCTGATGAAATTTTTGTAGAGGGTGATTTAGGAAACTCACGTTTCAAGAGTTCACACTGATCAAGGCAGAGAATTCGAATCTCAATTGTTTTCTGAATTATGTGAAAAATTTGACATATATGAAACGCGAACTACTCCTTATCGGCCTCAATCAGATGGCATGGTGGAACGATTTAATCGTACTTTACAACAAATGCTTTCATTATTTGTCAATAAACATAGAAATGACTGGGATGACCATCTGCCCTATGTCATGATGGCCTATCGTGCCTCTATTCATGAAAGTACAAAATGTTCTCCAAATTTATTAATGTTAGGGCGTGAAATAGACTTCCCTATTGACATAATTGCTGGTAACCCACCAAATTATGAAGAATCATGCATCAATGAATACATTGAATTTGTAAAAGAAGCTATGTCTTCTGCATTTCAGCATGCTGGAGAATGTCTTGAAAGTAGTTTCAAGCGTCAGAAAAAATATCATGATGAAAATATAAAACTAAGACCTTTCAATGAAGGTGACTTAGTTTGGAAGTGGTATCCTCCTTGGGCTAAGCAAAAGTTAGGGTTAAGTTGGCGTGGTCCATACAAAGTCATAAGAAAAATCAGTTCAGTCGCACATCAAATACAATGTTGTCAAACATACGTTATTTTAGTGGTACATGTAGTTCATCTTAAGCCTTATATTGCTGATGATTTTGAGTCACAAAATCACACAAGTCGCCAAACACGAGAGGTAGAAAATGAACACGACACACAAAGCGACTCATTATACACAACAAGTGAACAATATTCCATTGAGGAATCTCCTCAATATACAAGACAAGGCCGTTTAATTAAACCTCCAATCCGGTTTTCATCCTAATTTACTTGTTTGCATGTTGATTTTAGTTTAGTATCTTTTATGTTGAGTGACAAACAAAAAAAAAATCATGACATGTTCATTAAATCCAATCATATTCATTTCATCATATTCATACAATCAAACAGAAATGTTACCATTGTAAATGTAAAACTGTATCAGAACAAAGAAAATATTTTGTCTTTGACACATATTTTAGTTACATAGAGGGAATCCACTATACACTCAACCAGAGAGGTCTTTTCAAAGAGTAGAACATTTAAACAAGATAATTATACTTGATCATGTTCATGATATTGTATTCATGCATGGTAAATTTAGTATGAAAGCAAGTCATTGTACCATATTCATGATATTGTATTCATGCATGGTAAATTTAGTATGAAAGTAAGTCATTGTACCATATTCATGATATTGTAGTCATGCTTGGTAGCGTTCATATGAAAGTTGGTCATTGTACCATATTCATGATATTGTAGTCATCTATTCTCATTTGCGGTTGAGTGATGCAGTTATTGCAATCTACATCAAAAGGACCTGTCATAATGCTTATTTTGTTGATTATTTGAACACGTTATATGAACAAGAAATATATTACTTAACAGTTATTGTATACTTAGTAGTTACGTAATTGTCAGAAGGGAAATGGTCAAGGAATATTCGAGGTCTAAGCAATTTTAGATGAATGACATTGTGTCAATGAGACAATTCACACTAAGTGTATAATGTATTTCAAACCTCTATGATGAAATATATGGAGATAACGAACAGTATTCAAGCTCAAAAGTCCATTATACAATACAAAATAGGAGCAGAGCAAACACGGACCTCCAAACATCAGAGGTGGGATCAGGTGCCATGGAGAATTGTCAGAAGGGAAATGGTCAAGGAATATTCGAGGTCTAAGCAATTTTAGATGAATGACATTGTGTCAATGAGACAATTCACACTGAGTGTATAATGTATTTCAAACCTCTATGATGAAATATATGGAGATAACGAACAGTATTCAAGCTCAAAAGTCCATTATACAATACAAAATAGGAGCAGAGCAAACACGGACCTCCAAACATCAGAGGTGGGATCAGGTGCCATGGAGGAGTGAGCATCCCCCGCCGACCGGTCACACCCGCCGTGTGCTCCTTGTCATGATCGGGAAATAACGGAAAAATCCGTCGACAATTCAGTGTGTAAATAATGGCCTAACAATTAGTATGAAAAACGTCAGTCAGCATTTGACTCAATGATAAATTGTATTTGCTGACAAGGTCATTGTATCGACCATAGAACTTACGAAATGATGACTTTAGACGAGACAGCTGATATTCTTGTTTCATCAACTTATTTGTCAATAATTTACCTCGTTTTAGAAAATGTACATACGTAGAGCATGCTCTTGCGTATCGAATCAACTGAGAGATATATACCCCTATGCAGGTGATGAAGGTATATTGCTGCATAAGTAAGGGAAGTTGACGATTGAAAAGTTAAAGTCATCACGTTTATCATAAAGCTTGGTTGTTAGATAACCATTAACGTCTTTTTCAAGTAAAATATCCAAATATGAAACAGATGTGTCGGACTCTGTGGTATCTTTTATCTCAAGTTCACCAGGATATATCGTATCGACATAAGAATGAAAATAGCCATTGTTAATTGACAATACGTCGTCGATATATCTAAATGTCGAGTTGAACGCCACAGCAAGTGATTTCTTCTTTTCACGTACAAATTTTTGGACAAATTCTGCTTCATATGAATACAAAAAAAGTCTGCTAATAACGGGGCGCAATTGGTACCCATAGGAATTCCAATAGATTGTTGGAAGACCTGGTCTCCAAAAACCACATAGATATTGTCAACATCAAAATACTAATGATTACCTATCAAAAGACATAAACATTAAATAAATAAATAATGAATAAATAAAAATTCCAATAAAGATACATTGAAACTTTGAGCAATTTGATTGCTGGTTCTCAGAAACTTTGTGTTTATTTTGTTATAGTTCTGCTTGATAATTAGAACTAATCATCATCATGTCATCTCTCATGGACACTGACGTTCTGGATCTCCTTGTCCAAGACGAAGACCTGGCGGAGCTTCTCTTGTCCTCTTCCTGTCCATTCACTTTTTCCACTGGGATGACCTGTCCAGTTCCTGCTTGTGGGCCTTTCTCTTTCGCAACAAGAAAGAGTTACGTTAGACACTGGGAGACGAAACAAATCTTCTCACCCTATCTTCTTTTGTTCAATTTCTGGCTGTCACTCCACCTGCAGACGAAAGACAGACACGAGGTACCATTTAAGGACCATTTATCATCTGATTAACTTAAGTTTAGAGAACAGTCTATTACAGTGTCGTCATGAGGTCCAGCAGAACAAGAATTTTATTGACCCAGGCAGTTTGAAGTTTGTTTCCAGTCACCCAGGTGCTGGTAAGGTGGAACCTGCCTTGGAGTTACCCTCATGCGAGTCATCCATGTTAACATCCCTACCATCAGATGTCCTGCCACCTTCATCTACATCCTCATGGTTTCTCATCCTTGGTAGAGCCCATTTCATCTGGTTCACCATCCATCAACACATCATCCTCCACCCAGACAGATGTCCTCCAGACGACAGCTGGAACGCAGACGGACGCCTCTTCACCTCCATCATCATCCCTCTATCATCTTCCTGAAGACAATAAGTTAGAACTGTTCACTATAAATTTAGATGTAGAAATTGATAAACTACAAAGATTGAAGGAAGTTGCTAAGGGTAGGTTGAATGAAAGAAGCGAGAGAGAGAGAGTTGAGACGTGAGTTAGAGAGAGAGAACAGAAGGCTTAGGTGCGAGTTGCAGGGTTGGCGAAGGATTGAGAGAGAGTTGGAGAATTCTTTCTCCTGGGATGAAAGGTTCGAGATGTTTGAGAGACCAGATGGAAGATTAGATTGTTTTAGGAGAGAGAGCACTAGTTTAGCAGAGAGATTGGGAAAGAGAGTTACTTTAGAACCCTACAAAGTTTTTTTTCAGAAGAGTAATTTGTAAAATTGTTCTATTTTTCATCTGAAGGTTAGAATTATCATACCTTTACTCCATTTTCATCCATGTCCATTTCCTTCACCTCATTTTTCATTGTCAACCTAAAAATTAACATTATACAGTGTTATAATTTTGTCAAATGATGCAGTTAATGTATATGTGCATGGTTTTTTTGAATACTAAATATCTTGTAACAAGCGCATTAAAGACAGTGTAAGTTATTCACACACACACACACACACCCTTACGTGTATGACGTGCCGACTGAACACCTTAACTTCCCACATGCAAATGGACACTTTTTGTAAAAGGGAGTTAGAGGGAAGAAATGTTATCTCTGAGACCAAAAATAACAACTAAACATAGAATCAGACCTAATTTGTATCGAAAAAGGTTTATTTCATTCCTTGATTTTTCACATACCAAATGAACACTTAACTGATACACAACCAATTGAACACTTTCATTTACACACTATCAACTGAACACTTCTAAAGCACACAGTCAACTGAGCACGTCTAACACACACTGTCATCTAAACACGTATAATACACACAGCCAACTAAGCACATTTAGCACACACACAGTCAACTTATCACCACTGATACACACGATCAACTGAGCACGTCTGACACCCACTGTCATCTAAACACATATAATGCACACAGTCAACTAAACACGTTCAACACACACAGCCAACTAATCACTTCTTAAAGACTGCATGGTTACCTGTTTACCTCCAACACACAGTCAACTAACCACATCTGAAACACACAATCAAATAACCATATCTGATACACGCAGTCAGTTAATTAAAAATATCTTAAGTACATGTGTACTTTTAACAATTTCATCTCCAGAGTCGCCCGCGTGGCGCAGTGGTTAGAGCGTCTGCTCTGGAGTCGCGAAGTAAGGAGTTGATCCTTACGTCGCGGGTTGGAATCCAACTGTGGGACGTGGAGACCGGTCCTTCGGATGAGACCGTATAAACCGAGTTCCCGTGTCGCAGTAGGTGCTGGCACGAAAAGATCCCTCACTGCTCAATGACTGTAAGTGTCAAGTACAGGACAAAATTTGCAGCTCTCCACCGGCAAGTGGTGGCGTCTCCATATGAGTGAAAAAATCTCGAGAGAGACGTTAAACAACATACAACAAACAAACCATTTCCAGATAAAACAATCTAACAAGATAGAAATATTACGTCGATCTGCCTCGTAAACATAGTCAGGTAATCATATTCTTTATGGACAGGATTTAACACATTCCGGAATTCATGATCACCGATCAACCGAATCGTACAAAAAAGTGCCCACTCGTGTTTTGGTTTCTCATGGTGAGAACACTAACAGTGGAAAACATTTAATTTTGTCAATTGAAGCACAATGATATCAATAGAAATGAATCTTTTTTGAGAATTTACTTTGAAAAAGTCCATTAACTTATTTTATTCTGAATTTTAGCACAGACAAGGAATGTAAATAAACATATTTTGAAATATTTTTCCGTTTGCCCACCTTTCATTTACCATGAGCTCATAATGCGCTCATTGTTCAAAGTTTTGCGTTCAGCGTTCACCAACCGCTCGCGTTAACTGTTCACAAAGCATTGTTTTGAATATATTTTATTGAGTACATCAAAAGGATAGGAAACAAGTTCTGATAATTTACTAGTTCTTTTCCTTATATATTACAATATTTCATGCAAATTAAAGAAAAATAATAGAATTGATACAAGTGAAAATGCTATTAAATAACATATCAACTGGAGAATCTACATGTTTCGTCAATAATTATATGAATGTTAACAGCAGCAATTATACTGATATTTATCTGTAAAGGCAAATTAACATCATCAATAGTAAATTTATATCAATAGTGACCAATTCAAGTAGGAACAAGCGATTGAAAATATTACTTCTTGCATTAGAATAATTTTTTGCATTCAAAAAAGAAATGTTATACATCTTCATGTTTTTGAAGGACTATTAATAATTTCCTTTATATGGATCATAGTTTAGTATACAGTAATGTCGTAGCTTAGTATGAATGATATTGGTATCTCGCTTTACCGAAAGAAAAGTAAGATGGTGGATTTTTAATTTTTTGTTTTCAAGTTTTTAGGTCACCTGAGTCACTCAGGTGACCTATTGCTATCCGTTCTCGTCCGTCGGCGTGCGTCGTGCGGTGTGCGTCGTGTGTTAACATTTTGAACATTTTTAGCTTCTTCTCTGAAAACGCTTAACCAATTTCAACCAAATTTGGCATATAGCATCTATGGGTGAAGGGGAACAAAAATTTTGAATTTCATGGTCCCTGCCCCCCTGGGACCTGAGGGGTGGGGCTAAAACCACTGAAAATAATGCAATCTTTAAAAATCTTCTTCTTTACTCCTGGACATCAAGCAGTCAAACTGTTGGCATCATAGTAATAAGCATTGAGCCCTCTACCAAAATTGTGAAATTCATGGCCCCAGGGTCAGGGGTTCTGGTGCTAGGGTGGGGCTATATAAATCATATAGTGAAAGTGCATTATTTCTTTGAAAATCTTCTTCTCTGCTCCTGGGTATTAAATAAAGTAACTAAGTACATAGTTATGAAGAGCAAGAGTGCCTCATCCAAAATTGTGAATTTCATGGCCCCAGGGTCAGGGGTTCTGGTGTTAGTGTGGGGCCCTATTGATTATGTAGAGAAAATGCATGAATTCTTTGTAAATCTTCTTCTCTGCTCCTGGGTATTAAATAAAGTAACTAAGTACATAGTTATGGTGAGCAAGAGTGCCTCTTCCAAAATTGTGAATTTCATGGCCCCAGGGTCAGGGGTTCTGGTGTTAGTGCGGGGCCCTATTGATTATGTAGTGAAAATGCATGAATTCTTTGTAAATCTTCTTCTCTGCTCCTGGGTATTAAATAAAGTAACTAAGTACATAGTTATGGTGAGCAAGAGTGCCTCATCCAAAATTGTGAATTTCATGGCCCCAGAGTCAGGGGTTCTGGTGTTAGTGCGGGGCTCTATTGATTATATAGTGAAATTGCATGAATTCTTTGTAAATCTTCTTCTCTGCTCCTGGGTATTAAATAAAGTAACTAAGTACATAGTTATGATGAGCAAGAGTGCCTCTTCCAAAATTGTGAATTTCATGGCCCCAGGGTCAGGGGTTCTGGTGTTAGGGCGGGGCTCTATTGATTTAATATAGGGAAAAGG